>NC_084532.1:9538000-9843833 GCF_024500275.1 Phycodurus eques | reverse complement strand
TTTGAAACGAAGCTGGGACATTATTTGAAACGTAAATAAAAACAGAATACAGTACAGTGATGTTCAAATCCTTTTTAGCCTATATTCATTCAAATACACTACAAAGACTAGATATTTAATGTTCAAACTGATAAACATTACCTGTCTTTTTTTCTTCCAATATTCACTCATTTTGAATTAGATGCCTGCGACACGTTCCAAAAAAAAAGCTGGAACAATGTTACATCATGTTACCACTGTGGTACATCACATTTCCTTTGAACAACATCCAAAAGCAGCAGAGAAACAGCACAGACGTGCTGAAACCCGGTCCGACACCCACACCCTCCCAACCCCATACCAGTCCCCAGGAACCCTTTGATATGTATATGTGACCAGATGTGATTAGTGAGAAAAATATATACAGTGAGTGGTGTGAGCGTGTGCTAAGTGAGTGATTAAGAGGCATGGCTCATGCAGGTCGGGCCCATTAGGCCCATCAACCACCGACGAAGAGGGCTGCCTCACCCAGACCCGCGGCACCGACCGCGGGACCCCGCCTCACACACACAAACAGTCCCGCCAGCACCCACTACCCGCCCCCCAAACCAGGCAGGGAGAAAAACTCCACAGCGGGCCCACAGCCCGCAGGGGACCACCCGGCTCCTCCACGGGAAGGGGAAGAGGAAGAGGGGACCACAGCGGGACGGAAGGAACGGAGAGAAGAGGAGGAAGCGGAACATTAAATATCGTGTCTTTGTAGTGTTTAGTGTTATTTGAATCTAATATGACTTAATGACGGAGCAAATGCATACATTAAAAAAAAATGTAAATGAAGCGCAAGCAAGTGAGATATAAAGTTACTGTAGCCTCTGTATTGTTTTTAGTCTCATGTCCTGACCATGAAGATGACCCCCCTCGCCATCCTTATGTTTCAGACAGTATGACCTCACTGAACAGACCACCTGCCTTGGCTGAGAAAATAAGTGTACAGTGAGTGTGCAGGCCAACAAAAGAGTAACGGTTACTGTCATCTAAACATGCTCACCAAGGGGATTGTTTCAATGCTGGGGCCATTGAGGAATAATCACGGGGGGTCTGATTAGTGGCGTGCCCGCCTCAGAGTAATTAATGACCAGTTGCACAACCAACACACACACACACGCCTTCAAAACACACATGTACAAATAAATTTGGCTTCAAGCCACAAGGCTTGGGCAGGGGGTTTAACGTGCAGCAAAATGAATTAACCCTAGATTACAATCATGAGTTCATTAAATCGTCTTCAATACTTAATCTTGAAGAATGGACACACTTAATAATGGACACACTTGTGTGCATGAAAACATTTGGCCCCATCAGCTGTGAGGGAGGAAGGTGCAGATCAGCACTGACAGCAATTGGAACATGTAAAATGACCAATAAAGAGGGATTTTTGAAAAAAAATGTAAACCTCAAGCTAAATAAATACACTTGGGCTCAGATTTGAAATTACAGGTATATGAAAACTCATTAGAAAACACAATTTTAAAAAGTGCTGGTAGCCTTTGTACATACATAAAATTGAGAAGCAGCAGCAGCAGCAGCAGCAGCAGCTTTGTAATCTCCCAAAAAGCAGCTGCTGAGTGTCAGCGGGTAGCAAGATGAAACCTGAGCAGCAGCAGCAGCAGCAGCGCTTGTAGTGTTACGAGATTAGCTCGTGATGGCTGTACTGGGGGGAGGCTGACCGCCCCCACACGACTACCTCGAATGTGACAAGTGTATAACGCCACAACGAATTGATCTGAGAGGCTCTGGGTTCTGTTATTGTCATATATTCCGTTTTTATTATTATTATCATTTTTTTGTAGAAGCAGACATAATTAGATTTTTCCATGAAAAGCAGAATTACATTATTACTATTATTCTCATCATCGGCATTGTTATTATTATTATTATTATGATTATGTTTTACAAGAGGGCCTTTGATTTGATATAGCCATGGGTTATATGCCTGAGACTGACAGGTTGAAAGGTAAAAATCTACTCAATTAACATATCAGACATGTTGGAACATGTCCCTACTTCGACATTCTTCTTCTTCTTCCTTTTCGAGTCCGGCCATCATCTACCATCCATGACCTAACAACAACAAAGGAAAAGAAACCTGTCTTGAGTTTCCCATTTTACTAAATTGGCTTTTTACACTATGCGAACAGATTTGGCCAACACTAGCTTTGTACAGTAAATTTTGTTATAGGGCACTTACAGGCATGAGTCGTAACATTAATTTGGGTTCCTTTTCATTTAGGTTTACATTGTTGTGCAATTTGTTGTTCAGTGTCTTTTTGTTTGGCTTTTGTGTTTTTTTTTTTTTTTTTTTTGTGACACCACCACTGAAGGATAACATGAGACGTGTTATGATTACTACTATATTGAACCAGAAATTGAACTTACTGTCAGATAGAAAAGGGTCTGAGAGCTTTGGTTTTATTATACAGTTGTTAACTTCTCTCAAAGACATGTTTGACAGTGAGGAATGTTATAATGTTACAAATCATAAACATTGCCTGATGAGTTAATAACATTGCTCTGTAGAGCTAATGAAGGTTTTATCCCATGGTGACATTTTTTTAAAATTTTGAACAATTTGGAAATCAACCAGCTTCATGAAACATTGTCTTGTTCCACTTTTCAGGTTTGTGGTTAAAATTGTCTCGCACATTCAATAATTGTGTAAGATCATGAAAGCACTTGTTAATAATGATGGTCTTAAAATGTCATGTAGCATGTACTAAATAGTAAAACGGTGACTCCAGTGACACCACACATTAATGTGCATTTGTTTATAGCACCCCACCACCACCACCACACACACAATGTTGGAAGCAGCCTATAAAAGTATGTGCATGTTGACATTGCATATTTCTTATTGTGAAGGCACTCTTGGAACATAGATGAACATTCACAATGCTCACAGGTATTTCAATTCTTCGGAGAATGCCAGGAATTCTGCCGGAGAAACAATTCCAAGGTTCACGGTGGTGCTTGAACCTACCATCATAGGATCATTAAAGACTTCTGGCTGTGTGGAACTGGCACATGAGCAAGGACAAGGTTAATCATGCTAAATGTGAGGCATTCCTGAGAGTTATGGCAACTTATTGTCAAACACTGTCACGGAGTGGGTTTGCAGTTTGCAGCGGTATACAACTACACGGCATCATATTGGGCTTTTTCAAATATACAGTGGATTTAAAAAAACATCTACTCACCCCTGTTCTAATGCCCGTTTTTGTGATATAAAGAAATGAGCGACAAGGTAAATCATTTAAAAACCTTTTCCACCATTAATGCGACCTATAATCTGTACAAGTCAATTGAAAGAAATAATAACAATAAGAAAAAGTCTGCACACCCTCAGACAACTACAATGTGGTTGTGTTCAGAATCACCCAATCACATTCAGACTCATGTTAAATGGGAGTCAGCACACACCTGCCACCATTTAAAGTGCCTCTGAATAACTGCAACAAAGGTGACCTGTTTTAGTAGGCTTTTCCTGACTTCTTTTTTTCTTTTCTTTTTTGCTTTATAGCAGAAGTATGAAGGTTTTGTGCTAACAGTGACTGCTATTTGGAACTGTTCATAATTTCTTCCGCCTTGTCAATTAGTGCCCCAGTTCCTGCCTCAAAGCATGAGGGTTCCACCATCACGCTTCACTGTTGGTATGGTGTTCTTTTGGAGCTGAGCAGTGTTGTGTTTGCGCCAAACATGTCTTGGAATTATGGCCAACATGTTCAACCTTTGTTTCATCGGACCATAAAAACATCTCCCAAGGACATGTCTAAAAATGTGCTTCTCTGAGGCCTATGTCAATGCAATGAAGACCAAGGGAGCATTGGTGTTGGATGTGTCCCAAGGACTGCACTATTGACAGTTCGGGTCATTTGCATTTCCCCGTCAATACATGTTGTTTTTTGCGCGTGGTTTTGCTTCTGCTACATCTGATTGGGTCCACTGTTCTTTGCATTTGTGAGGGATGTAAATGTCTATCAGTGGATCGACTGTAGTGAAACCTTTCGTGGATTCAGACATCTCCTGACTTCCTGGAGTTTATGCGAGGGGTGTCTTTCAACCTCCATTTGTTTCTGACACTCACTTCTTGTTGCCCTTGCTGTTGCAATGGAGCCGCGATGGAGTAGAGCATTTAGTGGGGTTGGTTGTACTGTCCCTTTTTGTATTATGTATATTTTATTGAACTCTGTATCGATTTTGGTGGCATTACATGAACAAGACTATACCGGAGTACAATACTCAGCAATAGGGAAGCGTCGAGCAAGCAGGTTTAGAGTGTTTGGGTTAGCACCATAAATAGTGCTTGCTAGTTCAGTGTTTCCCAAATCTTCATGAGCCAAGGTACGTAGTTTACATTATAAACATCTCACGGCACAACACCAAACAAAAGTTTTACAAAACTGTATATTGAAATCGTGATGATTTATTATGCTATCAAAAGGAATGTTTTTTTAAATTGTTGTTTTAGCTTTATCTGAAGAGCCTGTGAATGGATGTTTAAATGCAGCTGGAAGTTGCATTTGTTCTAAACATATGGCGTGCCATGACACCTGCTAGCCAGAAGTTGAGTTGCACTGTATTTGTTTACTGACTAGGCATGTGGCTAGAGCGCAAGGCAGTTAAGACTTCTTGTCCCTCGCACGTATGTGTGGGAAACCGAATAAGTTCCCCCTTCATATTACATAATGGCTATTAATATTGTAATTGAATGAGTAACTGGGCATAAGCGCAGCGTGTGACTGACTGAGTAACGTGAATAAGTAACTGTGAGTGTGAGTAAGTATGCATGCGTAATCTAACTGTGTAACTGTGAGTGTGACTGAGTAACCGTGCTGGTAAGCCTGTGAGTGTCAGTAAGTGTGAGTGTGAATGGGTGACCGAATGAATCAAATGTGTGAGTGTGAGCAAGTATCTGAGTAACTGTTTGGAGTAACTCCATTTATTATCTGTGTGCGTGCGCGCGTGTGTGTCTATGCGTGGTATCTCACACTCTCATCTCGTGTGTGCGTGATATGTCCTTAAATATATTTGAAAATGTAGAGACTCAGATAGCAATTAATTGTTTTGAGAAGCAAATTCATTTTCATCGTCTGGGGGGCCTGCCTTAGCCTTGGCCAGGGATAGTCTCAATCACAATGCATTGCAGTTCGACACTCTCGCAAAACACAATATTAACCATACCTTATTATTAAACCGGTGCCAAGCCCATTTCCCATTGTTGCCTTAGCATCAGTAGCCGTAGCTAGCTAATGAAGCGGCCTGAGTGGGTCGTGAAGAGAGGGACAAAGAAGAAAAAGGCACGGTGGTGCTCGAGTGTGATTGGACAAGAGCAACGGAGGAGGCGGAGGCTCGGGGGCGGGGTCAGCAAACGCTGCCGAATGCTGCTGTGTGCTCTTCCTCTTCGTCATTGACTCGCTGCAGGCTGTCGTGGCTCCTCGCTCGCTTCCCAACTTTTTCCTCCTCTCCCAAACTTTCTGCGGGCTCCAGACAAATGGCTGCCAAGCCCTCTGACTCTTTAGCTCATAGAATCGTCTTGAACTGGGAAAGCTGGTTCGCTTAAATTGTGACTACAAAAAAAAAAAAAAACCACGAACAACTTGCGAGTGAACTCGTCGAAAGCCGTTCGAAGGAATCCGGAGACGCGTCGCTGCCATTTGCTTCAAGGTAAGTTTGTGTCCACGAACCCACGGTGTTGACTTGACTTCCCTGCATGCGTGACAAGTTAAGTTGTGTCGTCTCCCCTTCCCACACACACAAATTCTTGTCCTCATGAGCGCTATTAAAATGTTTACGGGGGGAGGTGCACAAAACCCAATTGGATTTCACGCCGAGTCCGGCCACGCAAAGCCCACGCAGTCCACTGCCATTCAAAAGACGACTTCATGTGATCCGGAGTGGAACAAAAGATAGAATGGAGGCGAGTGGAGCTCTTATTGCTTTATGGCTTTCGGGCTGGTTTGTAATTACAATGAGCAGAGATGGCTTTAAACTTGTGAAAATGGGCCAGTCTTTGAAAGAAGGTCACCCTCAACGTACTTGTTGAAGTTATCTCGTCACTTCTTTTGTGGTAGCCTTGACGTTTGACAGACATACATGTATACCCTTTTAGCATGTCGTCATGTGTCTTGGGATCTTTTAAAATCACTCATTTATTTATACGATGCAGTGCTCCACAAATAAGACCACCATCATTCAAAACCAACCTAAATTAACAATGATAATTACCCAAAATTTTAGTTTTATGTTTCGGTAATGGTTATTGCACACCAATATGGAGATCCTTTACCAAAAATTATATACTGTACACTATTTTAAAGCAAGCAAAATATGCATATTTACTGTTTTAAAAAAAGTTTAAAAAAATATATATATTTTTTTTTATTTAATGATTGAGTTGTCAAAGTGTAGTTATGGACTTGCATTTCTAGACAGAAAAAAACGTTTTTGTGGTTGAAGGAACCACATGAAGATGTGCACACCACTGCGTTTCAGTGGTGTGCACATCTGCCTCACAGTTAAGAGGGTCTGGGTTTGAATCTCAAGTATATTCTTCCTGTTATTGTGTGGCTTTTCTTCAGAAACTCCAGCGTCCTCCGTGGTCTCACAAATTGTCTATAGGTGTGAAATGTGGTTGTGTCAATCTATATGTGCAGTTCAGAGTGTACCTCGACTCTCCCAAGTCGGTTGGGATAGGCTACAGTTCACCGGTGACCCGAATGTTCAAAATTCAGCTCTGTAGAAAATAAATGGATTATAATTTCTTGATAACGCTGTCAGATGAGAGTTTTGTTCCTGCAGTCCTAAACAGAAAAAAGTGGTTTTAGTGGCTGAATGTTATGCTTGAGGGCAGCACAGTGTGAGTGAGGGGTTAGCGCGACTGCCTCACAGTTCAGAGAAGGGTTCGAACCTTGACTCCGGCTTTCCAGTGTTGGCGTTGGAAGATGTTTGCAGAGCGATACTTTAACCTAGTGGCTGTTAGAGGCATGTATTGTTCAAAGTTTTATGTAGTGTATTTACATTTTGCAACTTCCTGATGAAATGTATTTCTGTATGTAATAATTGATATTATTATATTAAGTGTAGTGTTCATGGCAGTAAGGTAAAGTATTTGTTAGCATGTCTGCCTCACAGCTGGTGGTCTTGTACATTTATTAAGCATTGCATTTGTCGAGCCGGACAACTTTGGGGCAACGCATTTGTTCCTATGGTACTACATTTTTAGAAGAATGTACATTATTGTTATTGACATGCTACTCTAGTGGTGCTATATAATGTTCTACTTTTGTACCTTTTTGACCTTGATAAAGTTCAAAATTGCTAACCTGCAGTTTAGAAATTGAATGTACATAGATTGTATCTCAAGGGACAGAAATGGACTATTACGGTAGCAGTAACTTAATAAGCACCATATTATTGTACCTTAGTGGCCCAGCTTGGAAACATGCTTGTACAATTTTGGTCCTGGAAAAAGCAAACGATAACAAAAGGGTTACCTTGGAGTCTAATAATTAGCCCAGTTACTGGAGACTGCACTTTGAAGGCAGAGAAATTGACTGTCGTCTATTTCTGACAGGTTTTAAAACACTGCCTGCAGTTGGAGAGCCAGCAGGGTAATTCATTGGCTGTCACAGTGGCTGAAGTAGACTCGCAGCCTTGAAATGTTTATAGGGGTGGAAAAATGTGATATAAGGAGGCACGCCGGTATCATTCGTAGCAGGGGTGTGTGTGAAGGCCAGTTGTTTGGACATTCTCACGTGTTTGATATTTTCTGTGGGAGTGCTCTGTGTCGGCTTGCCTTTTAACTCCCTAAAGTCTGAAGTTCATTTCCGTAGCAACACTTCAAACAAAGTTTTATTACTGTCGGTAACTACCTTTTTTGTTTAATAAAGAAATAAAGGCGTGTGTATACATATGCTCTTATCATACTCACCCCCATTCAAGCTGTTGGAAACTTCATTGAAATGTTTTTCATACAAATAGCCAGTGTAACATACTAACTGGGGGTTAGTGGTACACTATGGCACATTTCCACTCTTATACAAGTTTGTGTTACGTCGCTAGCATATGAACCGAACTCTGTTGTAAACAGTGTCTTCTTTCAACTAATTGTGTGGATTTCTTTCTTTTTTGCTAGGCTCCAGTTTCAAATTCAAAATGTCCGTCAGTAGTCACGAAAACCGAAAGTCTCGCTCCAGCTCCGGCTCCATGAATATCCAACTGTTCCACAAGACATCGCATGCCGACAGCCTCCTGACCCAGCTCAACCTGCTTCGCAAGCGTAAAGTCTTCACAGATGTTGTCCTGAAAGCCGGTAACAGGGCCTTCCCGTGCCACCGGGCCGTCCTGGCCTCCTGTAGTCGATACTTTGAGGCTATGTTCAGCGGCGGACTGAGGGAGAGCCGTGATGCCGAAGTCAACTTCCACGACTCTCTCCATCCGGAGGTGCTGGAGCTGCTGCTCGACTATGCCTATTCGGCCCGAATCCTCATCAATGAAGAAAACGCAGAGTCCCTGCTAGAGGCCGGTGATATGCTTCAGTTCCATGACATCAGGGACGCAGCGTCAGAGTTTCTAGAAAAGAACCTCCACCATTCCAACTGTTTGGGGATGATGCTGCTGTCAGACGCCCATCAGTGCCAGAGACTGTATGAGCTGTCATGGCGCATGTGTCTTGCAAACTTCGCTACCCTCTACAAAACCGAGGACTTCCTGAACCTTCCCAGAGACAATGTGCGTGAGCTTATCCTCAGTGAGGAGCTAGAGGTAGAGGACGAGAGCCTAGTGTATGAGGCTGTAATTGACTGGGTGAAGGCCGACATGGAGCAGAGGCACAGCGAGCTGCCCGAGCTGCTGCGTTGTGTCCGCCTGGCGCTTCTACCCGAGACGTACCTGCTCAACAACGTGGCTTCAGAGGAGCTGGTCATGTGTCACAAGGTGGGCCGAGAGATTGTTGAAGATGCCGTGCGGTGCAAGATGAGGATCCTGCAGAATGATGGCATCGTGACAGGATTCTGTGCCCGGCCCAGAAAAGTCAGCCAGGCCTTGCTGCTACTCGGAGGACAAACCTTCATGTGTGACAAAGTCTACGTGATTGACAACAAGACCAAAGAGATCACCCCCAAGACCGACATCCCTAGCCCCAGAAAGGAATGCAGCGCCTGTGCCATCGGTTGTAAGGTAAGCACGTTGTGAAGTGCATCTGAGCGTTTTAGATCTTAAAGACATTTAAGATTGGCACTTATAAGATAAATCTGGAACTTGTGTTGCAGGTTTATGTCACTGGCGGGCGTGGCTCTGAGAACGGGGCCTCCAAAGACGTCTGGACCTATGACACTTTGCATGACGAGTGGTCCAAAGCGGCGCCCATGTTAGTTGCCAGATTCGGACATGGATCAGCAGAGCTGGACCACATGCTTTACGTTGTGGGAGGTCACACTTCACTTGCAGGATCCTTTCCTGCCTCCCCATCCGTGTCACTTAAACAGGTGGAGCAGTACGACCCGCAGACCAATAAATGGACGCTGGTGGCTCCACTCAGAGAAGGCGTTAGCAACGCTGCCGTTGTCGGTGCTAAAAACAAGCTGTTTGCCTTTGGCGGAACCAGTGTCAACAGAGACAAATATCCCAAGGTTCAGTGCTTTGACCCGTGCCAGAACCGGTGGTCCGTTCCGGCAGCATGTCCGCAGCTTTGGCGCTACACAGCCGCGGCGGTAGTTGGAAACAACGTAGTTGTGATCGGGGGCGACACCGAATTCTCCGCCAGCTCTGCGTACCGCTTCAACAGCGAGACGTACCAGTGGTCAAAGTTCGGCGATGTGACTGCCAAACGTATTAGCTGTCATGCCGTGGCGTCGGGGAATAGACTATACGTGGTTGGGGGGTACTTTGGGGCTCAAAGGTGTAAGACCCTAGACTGCTATGATCCATCATCAGACTCTTGGGACAGCGTGACCAGCGTTCCTTACTCACTCATTCCCACGGCCTTCGTCAGTACATGGAAGTACCTGTCAGCCTAGAAACGCATGGATGCGTTGAGCTTCCTACGGTGGTGAGTGTTTCTAGTCTCCAAAACACGTCACACAGTCACAGGTGAATGTCAGTTTGAGCCGAACAAGGCCGGTTTCCAAGCCTGCACTGTTGCCAGGGTTGCTACTGGTTACAGTTACACATTATCTAGCCGCTGTGGTGACCGGGTGTTGGATAAACACGCTGGTCTGCAGAGCTGGAGGAATGTCAGCAGCGTTGCTAATTACAGAGCAGAGTGCCGCAACACAGGACCTCTGTCATTGGATCAGGCCTGTGCTTGTAGTGCCAGGTAGACGAATGAGCCGGCACGATCAGTCTGAAGTCAGCACCCGGAATTCTGCAGGTTATAAGAGAAGACCGTTTAGGACTCGGGTGTACAGTGA
This sequence comes from Phycodurus eques, assembly GCF_024500275.1. Classification (NCBI taxonomy): domain Eukaryota; kingdom Metazoa; phylum Chordata; class Actinopteri; order Syngnathiformes; family Syngnathidae; genus Phycodurus; species Phycodurus eques. The sequence goes on along the minus strand of NC_084532.1, from coordinate 9,833,388 downwards.
ACCCCCGTTAATCGGGGGATACGTTCCAGACCTACCCACAATAGGTGAAAATCTGCAATATAGAGAGAACATATGTTTTTATATAGTCTTATCCCTCACACACACTTTGATACTCAACTTTAAACATATTAAAACAGTTACATTTATTAAAAGATACTTTTTAAAGTATACATTAGCGCCTGTCCTCACTCTCTCCTGCTCACACTGTTGTTTACTTGTCAGTCCCAGTTGAAATTTACGATAAAACTGACACCCTAAAAGTCAAGTGAAGTTTATTTGTATAGCCCTTAATCACTAAAGAGTCTCAAAGGGCTTCACTGGCCCACAGTTGAAAAAGATCAGCGACATCAACTGGTCTAAACCCACTAACCCCTAAACGAAAGAGAATTAAACATTGCATATTTAAACACAATGTTCAGCCAAACCTTAGCCTATAACTTTGTCTCCCAAAAGTCCGCAAGCTTAATGCTAACATATACTGTCATTGGAAATCCTATGCAGTAGACGGGCAAACACAAATGAGCATAACTGTTACGGTAATTCTAAACCTTCAAAATACCGCTACTGTTACACCAGCAACACAGAGTAGAAACAGACGTGGAACTGTATTTCACTGAAGGGGCATCCTCCTCCTCTTGCTATTAATTCTACTGCATCTCTTCCACGAGACCTCGGCGGTGTCCGCACAATTTTGGTACTACACCGAAGGCATGCAACATTAAATTCATCCATCCCTATATGTAATAACCCATACAAAAACGATGGTTAAAAAATCTGCAATATAGTGCGGGCTTGAACAGTGAACCGCAATATAAGCAGGGAAAACCTGTACTTTCATCAGAATAGGGCAGGTCAGTCCATAATGTTTTAGGCAATCAATTGATCCTTATAATGAAGCCATTCTGAGTGTCTGCTGGTACTTTGTACATGAAACTTAGTCGGTGAGCTCAAAGTTCTTTTTAAAGTGCTCACTCAATCGACGGAAAACCGCTTGGCGGTCTGCAACTCATCAGTCGCGTTAGACTGCAGCGTCTTTTTATTGTTGATTGGTGTTTTTGTCTTTCTTGATCATTTAAGTTGAAAGTAAACTCGTGGCTGGGGGTTTATTATGATGACGACAGTCATTCATTCAGCAGCATTTGTGTGCATTGATGTTTATGTGCTGTTGACTCGTTGGTTTTGAGGGATTGTTTTATTTTTATCTCGGCCCATCACTTTTTTCTTTTTCATATATTCTTTTAAACTTACTTTTAACTCTTTTGTCTAAGAGGAGCTTTGGTCTTAAGTGCACAGTGTCTGTAATGTAAATAACAATTCCCTCCGTGTAGCGCCTTTCCTTTAGGCACGTTATTTTCACTTTGACAGGTCGTTTTCGGGGACTTGACAACAACCACATTTTTTTTTTCCCCCCGTCTGGTAAACAAGATTGTAACTTCCATACGGGCGTGTTGTGCGATGCCAAAAGGGTGACGTATAGCTGAGTGCGAGCGAGGGCGTCTGCTGCTCTGCCTGTGTCGACTGAACACAGCTGGTTGTGATGTGAGCTGGGCTAGTTGGCGGGGGGGAGGTATAGCATGACTGCTGCTGAGGACCACTGTCTCTGCGGCAAGCATTTTAGTTTTTTTGGGGCATAGATGGAGGCAGACAGGCTGGCTTAGAAAAGATCAAGGCACCGCATCCCTCTGCAGTTACCGTGGTGACCGCCCCACTGCCTTTATGTTTAATTACAACAGCGAAGACAAGAAGAACAGAATTTTAGGGAGGTCTTCCATTTGTTAAAGCAGGAGAACTTGTGTGTGTACTCTGTGTTTCTATCTTTGTGTGCTGCAATGTATGACATCGCACCCAAATTAAATACTACACACACACACACACGCACGCACGCACACAGAAGGAGTTGCTAGTGCAGCGCACGTAAGACCAGAAGAAGCAAAGCTATATTTTGCCGGCTTTGGCAGCCGAGACTAATGCCTGCCTAAAAATACTTAGCTCCAGAGGCTGTCAACTTTCAGCTGGGGTCAAAGAGGAAGAATAATTGTGTGTCTGTAGCGCATACATGTGTTTCACTTAGTTTATGGGAGGGTTAATAACCTCCACTCAGCTGTGCATGTACTGTATTTGTGCTTTTATGCGGTTGTGAAACTTAAACCGAAAATGTTTTTCTTTTCCTCTCGCTCGCTCGCTCGCTCATACACACACACACACGAAGCTGCATTGCTGGCATTGCCTGTCCTTTCAAAAAGAGCCAGAAACTTACTCTAAATTGGAAAGAATGAAGGTGTGGCCGTCGTTCCTAATCGTAAAGATGTAACTGCTGCCTGTATGAGATGGCAAGCATTTCACCTACATTGTGCTTGGAGCCCCATGTCCCGCAAACTGCAATGTCGAGACAAGTTGTTGATGGGAAGAGTCTAGAAATTGTGCTTCATATGTAAATTGCTATGCCATGTAATCATGTAGCAATAAATGCAACGGTATTGCTTGGTTTTTGCTCCAAAGTGTCATTTCTATCCATCTATTTTCTATTGCATGTGTCCTCATTAGCTGGAGCTGACTTTGAGTGAGAGGCAGGGTACATCCAGGACTGGTCGCCAATCAATTGCAGGGCACATGGTAGACAAACAATAATTCACACTGCATGCATTTTGGGGGGAGGAAACCCACACAAGCATGAGGAGAACATGCAAACTCCACACAGGATGGGGACTTCCAACAAACTGTGAGGCAGACAGGTTAACCAGTGTAATGTCCTTTTATGGAAAATTTACAGTAGTAAATGTAGATTTTTTTGATAAGCAGAATGAAGTGAAGTTTATTATTTGAAACGTGACTAAGTAAAAACTATGACAAAGGCAAAATGATCGTCTTGTTGCTTTAGGCTGAGGGTGGGACAGCTGAAATGCAAATTTTAACTAGAGGCCATAAAGAGGCATATAAAAAAACATTTGAAACATGGTCTCACAGTGAAAGTTTTTGAAAATAACATTCTAAATGCTGAAACTGTCCATCTGAAAAAACAAAGGCCATTCGGAAGAGTCCAGTGTGTGCATGAGTCACGCATGGGGCTATTGTTGTTGTTGTCACTTCCCCAGCAAAGTGTACATTTACTAAAATGTTGATATGTCAGGGTCACACCTCCAACTAGTGTTTTTCTTGTATAATCTTAATGTGCTCAGTTTCTGGTATCAGCCTACAGGCAGACAGCCTGTGACCAGACCTCTGCATCAAGTTCAACACAATGCTCCCCTTGAAAGCAGTAAACTGTGACAACCTCACGAATGACTGTTATCTATGATTCAGACTTTTGGCTCTAGACCACCCCACCACCACAATCGTCGCTCCCTACTCATCGCCTCTCGTCACATCAAATTCACAAACATAAGCGCCACTTCAACGGCTTCAACTGAAGCTGTGTGATCGAGTCCACCTGGTGGGGGCAGAGGTCGCCTGGGGGGACTCCTCGGCGAGCTCATGGCGTCCCAAGACAGCTGCTGTAAAACGGAAAGGTCGCAGTAGGATCGGGGAGGAGGAGTGTCGAGGCCCCCGCTCACTCAAACTAATGTTTTATTAATGCCTCGCTGTGAGGACCACCAGGAGCCCAAAGCGAATAAGGCTTTTATAATTGCATCTGTGTACAGCAACCCCCCTCCTCCATCCACACACACAGTTAGTAGCACATGCACACACACTTGGCGTCCTGTCCCTTGAGTAATCAATCTGCTGATTTGCATAATTCTAATGGACTTTTTATTACGCTTTGCTCGGCGCTGTAAGTAAGAGAAAGCGAGAGGAGAGAAGATGCTTCAAATGGCTGAATAATCGCTTGCGCTAATTTGATTAGGCCTTCAAAAAGCGACGAGCCATCATACAGTTCCAGAGGCCTCTTCAGGGGAGCCAGCTGGCATGAGCCAAAGTGTTTCTCTGCCTGGTAATTCATCTTGAATTACGTAATATTTGCGCCTCTGAAGTAGGACTGAAGTGGCATGTATTGAGTTACAGGGGCCCTCTTTGTTCCAGTCTTTTACCTCAAGGATGCCCCATTATCCTCTGCAGCTGCACCAAGACGCTGGTCTCACCACTCTTTTTACAGCACAAACAATGCAAACACATGTAAATGGTTGTGACACACGTGAAGGTCAATGCAGTGGAATGCTAGGTGGTCATTAGTAAACAAGGCACGAGCCGGCCTTGCTGGACACAGAGAATAAAGAAGGTGGCCTTGTGAGTAAATGGAAAGATGTGGCTGTAACATCAATGAAGCTAGAAAATATAAAAAATAAGTGCCATTGTGCACATGCCATTTGTTTGAGAACTATGATCTAAGTGCGTGTTGTGCATTATTTAATGGTTGGTGATTACTTCATTGTTGGTAGTCCACAAGTACTTATTCCAAAAAAAGCATTTCAGGTTGCATGAAGGCTCTAAGTTGTCCATAGGTGTGAGTGTCACTGGTTGTTTCTCTACATGTGCTTTGTGATTGGCTGGAGACCAATCTGTACCCAAAGTCAGCTGGGATAGGCTCCAGCTCACCTGCAACCCTAACCAAAAAGAGCGCTATACAAAAATTAATGGATGGACTTTCTTGTTTCTGATTGGTTAACACGTCCCCGCTGTCAGTGTTAATTATGGTACCACCTGTTGCTTTGGCATGAATTTGCCAAGACATTTTCACGCGGACGCACAATTTTAAGCAGGTGTGGGCACTAGGGTTGCAAAAGTCTGAAACCTTCCATGCGAAGAAATGTTTGTGAAATATCAGATTCAGATTCAAGTCAAAGAACTTAAATGTAGCTGGAAAAATTATAATATCAGTTTTCAGCATAGTAAACGGTTAAGACAACCATCCATTTTCTATGTCGCCTGTTCTCATTAGGGTCAGGGTCAGGTGAGTCGGAACCTATCCAAGCTGACTACCTGGAGAAAAACCATGCAAGCATAGGAAGAGCTGAGCCAAGATTGGAAACCTGGACCTCTCAACTGTGAGGCAGATGTGCTACCTACTACTATGCACAGTGCTGGCTCAAGTTAAAACAACCACATAATAAAAAATAAATAAATACATGCAGATATGATTTAAAGACATGTTGTAAAGGGTTGTTTAAATGTACATGTGGATGGGCAGTCCTACAAACAGCTCAACAACGACAGGCAATGTTTTTTTTGTCTGGATTAGGCTTGAACTACTTCCCATAATAAACCTAAGAAGTTTGGTAATGCTTTTAATTCTAATTAGCTTTCCATTTAGCAGGATTCACCTCAGCACGTACTCAGGGAAATGAAGGGGGTCGTTCAGAGGATCACAGCACTTATACGCACATCGACACACGGTTTACCGCACTAGCATGCGTTTCTTGCGTGTAGTTTTTGCCGTTAGGCCATACAAGAAAGACATAAATACAATAGGTGAGTAAGGCACAAGTGTCAAGTCTTTTTATTAAAAAGTTGGCTTATTAAGTTAGGTTGTCGCTCAATGAAGCATTTAGACGTAAAAACAGACTCGTCGCCGTTTCCACACTGTTGGGCCAGAAAATGACAGGCAGCTGGATGACGAAAGCTGAGTATAAAAGAGCCATGACTCTTATTATTAAAAAGTAATGATGGTCATCACTCAGTAAAGTACTAAGGAGTGAGACGCAGCTTTGTCATCATCTCCACTTGAGAAAGATTAAACAGGTGGTAGAAGCTGAAGAACTCGACGAGAGCAGGCATTAACCTGTGCACAGAGCACACCACTGGTTACTTAAGTACATTTTTTGGATATGTGTACTTGAATTATTTACGCATTTTACTCCCAAAATTTGAAAGCAGATACAGTATCTATACTTCATACTCCTTACGTTTTCAAAATTGGCAAAAGCCGGTACTTGTAAACAAACCACTGCTGGAGAAGATTTGTCATTGTCACATTTATTGGCAATACACACCCTCACGCAAGTGTAGCCTGTTGCTGTGCTTTATTTTGGTAAAAGCAGTGATAGCAACAAAGGACACACCAATTGTTCAATGTCCGCTCCTTTGTAAGTGTGAAACACAGTAGCATTATAGCGTGGATCAGCACAGGCTTTGCCGGGTCTTGTTTCATCATCCAAACAAGTCAACCGCAGTCAAATTGGTCGAGATTAGAGCGCAAGGGCTCATCCGCTGACGATGACAATTAGGGGTAAAAATTGTGTTCCTCCCTCCCGAATAGCCAGTGGAACATTCCATCCTAACAGCAGGGCACTGAACTATCTGCGGCGCTAGCTGGAGATCAGTGATGCCAAATATTTAACAAGAGTTGTGAAAATGGTGCTCAACTGCTGCAGGAATGTCAAGAGGGATCCAAGAGAGAGGTCTTCATGTATTGGCCAGTTAAAGCAAAGGGTTTTCACAGGAGATCATTACCTCCTCCAAGGACTTCATTGGCATTTGTTTGCCTGTTAATGATACGAAGCGGATTATTATGCAAAAATCCATTTCCACAGCAACAGTTTATGGATAAAAGTGCAGATCCTACCTTTTATCGCTCATTATTTAGCATTTATAGCAATTTGGAAAATTCCACTCTGACAATAGCTATTGACCTTACTATTTTAGCCCTACCAAAGACTTAAGGAAAAAACGTTGAGATATGTTCTACCTCAGGTCACTGATGGAGTAGAATTCACAAATTCATCTATTCATGTTTTTTCTTTTGTTGATGTTTTTGCGTTCTTTCTTAAATGCCCTAGGATGCTAAAAGATTCCACCAAAGCCCTGTCTGAATAGTAAAGTAGTATAGTGAATTGGTGTCAAGGAAGTACGATATGCAGTAGAGTCAAGCTTTGTTTGTCGAGTGGGAGCTAAGTTTAGCCTGGGTTGTTAGTGCAAGTTACGAGGGTTTGATCAAACGGTTTTGGTAATCGGAGTTTGTGGTATATTTTTGATTTCAACAAATAATCTTGGCAGCTCCAATTACTTTGGAGCAGGTGGGGGCTGCTTTCGTTTTTTCGCTATTTGTGGCAGGGCTCGGGTCCCTCTCCCCACGAGGATTATGGCACTATTTTGAAGTGGAAAACTTTCCACTCTACTGTGCTTTTCAGATGGAATTACAGTGCATGTTAACATTTATTTTAAGGGGGCATTTTTAGATAATTGTACTTTATTTTTGAGAGAATAATTTATGCACCTTACTGACAAAACGCGCACACGTGCCAGAGTTGGTGGAGAATGTGTTCTGCATTGGCAGTTTATTTGCACAGACGTTGAGCGTGTTTATGAGCGATGTGCACGCCTCAGGCGACTTAAAGGCACATTCTACCGAGGAAGCGTGGCGCCATTAACGCTACGCCTCATGAGCTGATGGTAAGCTGAATAAAATCTCTCTTTGACAAGCTGAAGGGAGACCTGGAGACCTCCGTGCATTCTTGTGTGGCCATGTACCCTCGCCGGGTCGTCATCGGACCAGACCATTAATCTCCTCCTTTCACCCTCTCTCCACAGCAACGAGGGTGAAGGGCCCGTGTGTTCCCCGCCGGCGTTCCCGGTATCGTCAACATTGGACTGGCTCGATTCCTGGAAAGTGAAGACTGAAAGAGCGTCTTCGTCGCCTCCTTCCACCGGATGTGTTTACCCGGAACGTCTTGTGTAACTTTCCCATGCAGCCCCTAAACCGGTGCGGTTGCCATGCACTCCTTGTAACATGTGAAGCACAGCCAGGGGAGGCCCCCGGAGCAGAAAACGCCATAATTTAACGCCTCCATTGGAATGAACAATGTTAGACTGAAGTCCTGCAACATTTAGCCAAAAGCAAGTCCTTCCTTCCTTCCTTCTCCTCGTCACACTGGGCTTTCACGCAGGTGTAACGGACCGAACCGCTGACTGATTGACTGACTCCATCGGGCCTTTGCGTTGGCAGACACGTGTAGAAGCCGAGAAGACGTGTGCTAAAAGTGGATGATTTTGTACACAGTACGACTCTTCCTGTCTCTATTTATAGATGTTGGACTTGGGCTTCCCTCAATTTTGGCCAGCTTAAATTTGTATCTTCCTCCTGAAGTGAATATACAAATTGGCAAGGCCCGTTACAGCTGAAGTAGTTACTTATTTTTGTGTGTCTCAGGGTTATGTGTATATTTGTTTACTGCATGAAGAGGGATTAACTGTATTCGCTCGAGAAAGATGACCTCTTTGTCAGTTTTTAATAATGCTCTTCTTTCTGTGAATGTAAAGGTTTCATGACAAAGGTTTTTTTTTTTTTTTTTTTTTTTTTAGATGACATCAGCAGTGTTTTTCCATCTGAAAGTTCAAAAGTGTGCTTCTTCTTATAGCGGCGGTTATATTGGAAACACAGACGCTGCCAAAACCTGAATAGTAAAACTTTGCGACATCTTCATTTAAAGATGTGTCCCAAGTTATTTCTAGCTACTGTAACATTTTTGTTTTCATTTTAAATTTAAACATCTTAAAAGTACTGAATAGTTTGTATATTTTCTTAATAATTGATCATTTCTTTTTGATTTGCACAGTTTGTACAAGCTCTCTTCGTGGTCTTAACTTTATTACGTCTTTGTCTTAACCCGGCTTTGGGTCGTGCGAACGCTTTTTGAATCAAGCTAACTTTATTTGATCAGACAGATTGCCGATCTTTTTGAATCAACCTAACTTTATTTGATCAGACAGATTGCCGATAGACGCTCTGTTACTTCCCTTCCTCTTAATGTCAATAAAGAAATATCCTGTTCATAGCAACGGCCTTGATTGTCATGTTTTCCAGGGGCTGCTTGCTCACGCAGCAATAAACAAACCTCAAACTGTGTTCCACATGTATTTGGACAATTAAATTTTTATCATTTTGCCTTAAACAACACCTCAGTGTAAATGTGACTCATAAGAGGTTTGACAAAAAGGTTTACCATTCAAGAATTGCATCCATTTTAAGCAGATTATAAATCCATGTTCAGGGGCTCAAAGGTGTGGACAGTCACATAATTGTAACTAGAACGACGATTTTCATCGGTGAGTGAAGCTCGAAGCACGATTTTGCTGTAAAATCCATATTTTTGTAAAACATCTTAAATTCTACGCACTAAATTCTATGACACTTTTTATGGTTTTATTAAAAATCCATTATGGTGCTGAAAAAGGTAAACTAAAGTAAAAAGCGGTCCTTGTCCAAAACCATGTTTTAATAAGGTTTATGAAATTGAATGGGGATGGAAGATCAAACACCTACTCTTGTCTTTGCCAATATTTATTCATTATAATTTGATTACTTTCTTTTCAGTCATCTGTTGTATCATGTTACTATTTCAAGAGAGACAAGGAATTAAATATTTCCCAGTCGGAATGTTTTTCCAAGTTGTTTGCAAGTTGTGTGCAGATGGATTTGAATATTAAGTGGACATTTCCTCTGCATGTTGTGTGAGTACTGTGAAATCATACTTTAAATATTTAAACATAACTCAAATGCAGCTCACTTAAAAGGGGCCTATAGGTTATATAAAACGCACCAAATGAATCAGAAATGTTTCGGTTTAAGGCCTAAAACTGGAGCGATTCAAGTTAAATATTTTCCAAGAGAGCCGAGGCAGACCGGGACTGTTAATTGGATATAAAGAAGAGGAGGCTCTGAAAATCCCCCACTGAAGCTGTGACATCACGTCAGCAGCGTGGGATGTGTTCATGTCAGTATGGGTCAGTGTTGCCAACTCATTTTCAGGGGATGTTGATTAAATGGCTAAATGACGTTGCCATTACATGATGATGTCATTACATAAGTAGGACATTAGATTCTGTAGCTATGGCATTACGCAAATTGACAGGCTATCTCAACGTACATTTTTTTAATTTGCAATTTTTTGTTTATCCTTACATTTTTAATTGTAAGAGCAATATTAACACAACACGTTATAGGCTTGTTTTGGTCATATTTTTCTAAACATGAACAGCGGCTGAAATAAGTATTTAACACGTCACCATTTTTCTCACTAAATACACTTCCAAAGGTGCTATTGACCTGAAGATTTCACCAGATGTTGGGAACAACCCAAGTAATCCATACATACAAAGAAAGTAGAACAAATGAGATCATAAGTTAAGTTGAGCACCTCGATCAGGTGCTCCTCGCAAGATTTCTGACAGAGAAGTGCAAAGAATAATTTGAAGAGAAAATGAGGGGCACCAGACCACAAAACAAAGCATCAAGGAAATCTGGGCTTTCATAACTCCTAGGCAATGCCACAGGCTGATTGCTTTGCATTGCAAAGCAAAGGGATTCCCAATCAAGTATTGAAGACTAACAGATCATTTTGAAACTACCATATTTTAATTGATTTAATGTGACCCTCATTTCTTTCTTTTTTTTCTACAAAAACTGAAGTAAATGGTGATTTCTTCACAGTATTCACATTTTTTTTTTGATTCCTGATTTCGTGAGTTTTATGAGTTGGAAGCCCAAATGATGTAAAAATATCCAAATACATACTTGAAATTGTTTAAATTGTCTTGAATCTATAATCTATGAAAGTTTTACTTTTTGAATGGAATTATGGAAATAAACTTTTCCATGAATTTTTTTTTGGAAAGGGTCAATAAATACAGTGTGTCTATATATATATATAGTTTTGAAATGATTCGTCTTGGTTTATTTACTTACATCACAAAAACCTGGCATTTGAACAGGGGTGTGTCAACTTTTTATATCCATTGCATGTCTTCACAAGTTAGGGTGAAAACCTTTTGTAAGATAGCTTGACTTTCATCAGCGGTGAGTGAGTGCATTAATAGTACTGGGCAGTATTAATGTTAAAAGTTCCCAAACTAATTTTAAATGTAGCAAAACGTGTTGCTGGGTGCTTTTTTGGGGAAGAAGTTGCTCGGGCAGTCTGAAAAGTTAGCACCAAAAGTGTTAAGGTGGCATCAATGGGTGCAGCCACACATCAAAGCTTCATTTATGGATTCTTTAAGACAATGCACAAGTGCAGAAGAAGATGAAACAAGTCTGTTTGAAAAGAAAAGTCGGGCTGGGATAGTTGGCGGTCAGGAGGACAGGACTGGCAGACCAGTCAATGGCTCCTATTGTGATGCAAAATGCCCAAAGCGAGCAATTTCATACACAACCTGCCGACAGCGCCGTTAACCAGCGTGAATAAATAGGCATTTGAATGTCGGCTGCAGACAAAAGAACATCAGAGGCCACCAAAACAAAAAAAAACATTAGGAAGGGGGCACTAACTGCCATAACAATCTGTGTACGTATATAGGACGGGTGGGGGGTGATTTTGTGCATGTATGAGGTGGGAGGAGCGTAGTTTGGACTTCTTGTTAAATAAAACAGCGAGGTGGAACGGACAGACACCCAAATATGGGTGTCTGTCTGCTGGCCTGAAACCCCCAGCTGGGGCCCCTGCCTGTCCTGCACGAACACAAAGACTCCTTGATGAGGCAACAATCAACGTCCCTTCGCCGTCCCTGGGGGGCCCGCAGGATGTGTCCACCATTGATGGTGGATCAATGTGCACCGTCTGGCCACAGCAGATTGGTGTTTGATGTCTCCCAACTTTGGGGCAGCAGTAGTTCAAGCTGCTTAGTGAGAGGAGGGACAGCGAATTATGGAAATTTGGGCTGGTACTGGAGAGGTGCCAGGCCATGACATGATAACTTTTAAGTGCGTGTGCCTGTCCATCTACAAGTTGTAGTTCAAGGCTTGTATTCTTTGCTGGCACTTTAAGTCCCTCTAAAGTGAAAATAAATATTTTATTTTTGAAACACCACAGAGAAGCAAATTTAAAAAAGAGGCTTCAAAATCAAGCCGATGCATCTGCTCTCAGATGCTGTGGGTGTGTCCGCTGAAATTGTGAAACCATGCCCCGCTCAATCAAATACAACTGCGACAATCTGGAAAAATTGATGCTTATCTAACCGGGTCATTCCAGGCAGCAACAACGAGGCACTCTAATGCAGCCATGCCAGCCCGAAGCCCCGGTCCACATGCTAGCTGTAACGTCAGACTTTAAATCATTATTTTTTTTTTTTTACCTAACTCTTCTGCCTTCTCTCCGTCATGTGCACGCACTTACAGCCAACAATGAAGCACTCTATAAAGGGGCCACACTAGCCCGAAGCCCTGGTCCACATGCTGGCTGTCAAGTCAGATTTCTTACTGCAGTATGATATACAGTAAGATTTCTTACTGCAGTATGATATACAGTAAGTATATATACAGGTACTCTGCGATTACTTGCAGTCAAACGGACTTTTTGACAAATGTCAATCAGTTTTCCGAACTCATCACAGTACAGAATCAGCTCTTATCAAAGTGCTAAATGATAAAACACTGACTCGGGAAAGGTGTTGTTCTTCAGTTCTTGTCTTGTTGGATCTCAGTGCGGCGATGGATACAGTAGATCATAACATATTGCTGAACAGGTTGGGAACGCGGGTCAGACTATACGAAACAGTCCTTAAATGGTTCAGATCCTACCTGGAGGAAAGGAGTTTTTTCGTAACCATAGGAAGTTTTCAATCACATCGAATGGCAATGACATATGGGGGTCCCTCAAGGTTCAGTTCTCCTGTTCAGCCTGTATATGGTACTCTTGGGTCAAAATTTTCAGAACCTTAATGTTGATTATCATAGTTATGCAGATGACACACAGTTATATCTTGCAGTGTCTCCAGATGACCACAGTTCAATTGAGGTGTTGTGTCACTGTCTAAAACAAATAACTGGATGAACCAAAACTTCCTCCAATTAAACCACAACAAAACCGAGATAACTGTTTTTGGGAGCAAAGAAAAGAGGTTTGCTGGTGTACCTGGAGTCACTCTCTTTAAACACCAAAGACCAAGTCCGAAACCTTGGTGTGCTGATTGATTCCGACCTGACTTTCAACAGTCATATCGAATCAATTACGAAAACAGCCTTCTACCAGCTGAAGAACATATCCAGAGTGAAGGCTTACATGTGCCAAGCAGACCAGGAGAAGTTGATCGATGCTTTTATCTCAAGTAGGCTTGACTGTTGCAATGGTCTTCTGACTTGACTCCCCCAAAAGAGCATAAAATAGGTGCAACTCATTCTGAACACATTCACACTTATGGGCAAACAAAGGCTTTTGAACAAAGTATTAAATAAAAACCAGTTTGTGTGTTCAATACTTTTCCCCTGTGTCATTTCACATTATTACACATAACTTAATTTCGGATCTTATTTGTTCTACTTTCTTTGAATGTATGGATTACTTGGGTTGGTGCTATTGGGTCAATAGCACCTTTGGAAATATATTTAGTGAGAAAAATGGTGACGTTAATACTGTATATATGTAAACCGTTTTTTTAATGTTCTTTTTCTTTACTTTTTTAAAATGCTTGTAATCATGTAAAGCACATTGCGTTACCTTGTGAAGGAAATACGCTATTTAAATACAATTTCTTTGCTTTGCTGTAACCAAAATCTTAACAGTAAAATCAAATGCACGTGTGTTTTAGTCATAGCTACTCTTGTACAATATAATGTTCTTTTCAGTGCACATTTCAGCATCGTAAATGGATTTTTGTGGATAGTTTCTTACTACAGTGGAACATCTATGGTTAAACAATGGTTTTATATTAACCAAGGTCGATTCTGTGGGTGTATCGTGACACTTGTGGAATATTTTGGTTTTGTTTTGACTAACCTTGAAAGGACATCAAGTAGATTATTAAAACCACGGTCTGTACACGTGTAAGCCAAGACCACGAGTACAGTACCGACTCAAATCAGTTTAGGGTGGTCGGTTTTCCATTTCAGGAAATTACAAAAACCACGCCACAGTGAACACGTCAGCCGGAACGAGACACAACAACAACAACAATGGAAGACATCAAGGGTTTCCTGTGTTTACTTCTGACTTAAACATTTTATTTGAGACGAGACAGAAGGCACGCACATTGCAGCAAAGTGGAGACTGGAGAAAAGCTGCTGTTCCCAGATCACAAATCACAACATACCCCAGCATTCCCTGTTGCTACAGTGTGTCCTCAGTCTCCTATTGGACAACATTGGTCTGCCCACCGTGGACAATAGCTACACGCTAAGAAATACGTAAATACAGGAGAGCTTTGTTGTCCTCCATTGTTGTTTTGTTCACATCTTGTTCTGAGTGATGTGTTCAATGCAGCATGTGTTTTGAAGTTTCCTGAAATGGAAGATCCTGTTATGGTGAATTAATTGTCTGGAAAATAATGCATTTGTGCTTTTGTTTTCATTCCTAACATTATATCCTCAAATCTTACAATGATGCGTTAATGACAACTCTCCTCGACCAATGAGTGGCCAGCATAAACCTACATCAGTGGTTCTCAAACGTCTTACACCAAGTGGCGCCTTAAAAAATGATTAGTTCTCCAACTATGACCATAATGAAGGACAATGAAATACAGTAACGTAATAGGCCCAAACGTTCCTAAAAAAATGATGCAAAGGTTTTATAAGTATTATATAAGTCATTGTAACATTAGGCACAGATCGAACACGAACACTGCTTTTAAACATAGGGAAAGAAAAATACCTAAATAATGATTCAATTCAATTGTATTGCACAAAAGTGAAAGCAGGTCTCAGATTTAATGTTATTGATTTGTAGTGTACTTCGAGGTTTAATGCAACTGAACTATACATGAAAAACTTGACTGTACTTGAAAAGTCCTAAATTGATTCCACTCGATTAAAAGAAAAGGTAAAACAGGCTATTATTTGCATAGCTACAAGCTTCATTCAAATATGTCTGATTGCCTTGCATGTTTTAAATGCTGTAAATTGTATTTAATTCAGTGATACTTTCAAGTACCACTTCAGAGAGCCTGTGTACTACTCGTCGTACCACCCCTTGAGAATCACGGCTTCATCTTGATGATCATCAAAATCATCAAGACCAGGTACCTCGTAGAACCTGCTTTTGCCAGTGGAAAGTGCCAAAGTAGTACCATTTCTGAAGTTCATTCCATCACACATTTAAGGGATTTTAGCTGTCAAAATAACCAATCCATAACATACTACGTTTTGCCACTGAGGCACCAAACACAAACAAAGTACCATACGCTATCGTAGTGAAAGGGTGTATACCTGTACGTGACACACTGCACTCCTTTGATTGGTCCACAGACAAGGTCACTTTCACGCAACAACAGAAACGGAGGAAGAACACAAATGTTTGTTGTTAAGGGATAATGTCACAATGCAGAATTCTAACTGTCTTGTACCTCTTTTTTGTTGAATTGGACACTGTGTCACAGTGCTACTGTATGATGTCACACGATTGAATTTTTACTCATCCTGCCAACACACCCCACAACGCAAACACAAGCCAGATCATGATGTAGGTTTCCAAACTATACAGTAGCAAGCCGCAACTGACTGCAGTGAAATGGCAAAACATTGCAGTAAGCGTCCCGACCACAACAAGAAACATGTTCCTGTAATATAAGCTTAGAACCTAGCTAAGCACTCTTATTTTGGATCAATTGAGATACTAGTTCGAGATCTCTGGAGGTTTGGAGAACAGTCGAAGAACTATATAACTATATAACAAATGACCTGACCAAGGTCCACCAACATATTGTGTCAGATAGCCTTTAAAATAATTACTCCTGTTTTGACATTGAACTGCCATCCATTTTTTTTTTTTTTTTTTTATCGTGCTTGACCTTATTACGTTGGGTGAGCTGGAGCTTATCCCAGCTGACTTTGGACGAGAAAAACTGTACACCCTGGACTGGTCACCAGTCAATCGCAGGGTGCATAAAGTACAGCGGTGCCTTGAATATCCAAGTGACCCGATGGAGGAGTCTTTTGAGATATGAGCTGTCGATCAGATTTGACTTGCAAGCGCAAACTTGAGATACAAGCGCTGTTTGGTGGCAGGTCACTCAACTCACAGATATGATTAGTAAATATTATTCAAAAAAGAGACCAAGCTGTTAATTGACACTTAGCTGAAGGTTACTGTCGAACTACGCATAAATCAAAGAGGTTGTCTCCTCCAGAGTCAGCTGGGACAGGCTCCAGCACGGCCGCGACCCTAGTGAGGATAAGTGTTGTGGAAAATAGATTGATGGATATATTAAAAAACAAAGTTCACATTATCACAGTGTGATTGTACAGTGTTTTAAGTCAAGCATTCAAGATACAAATAATCATTGTCCTAGTTATTCATTTTGACAATTATGTACTGTATTACAAAAGAAGTCATTCACCCCCATTTAGCAGAGTCCCTGAATGCCCCTCGCACACTCATGCCTGCCTAGTTTCATTCTGAAGAGCGAAATAGGAAATGCAGCAGATGTACAAGCTTTAAATCTTTTGAGGCTGTCCAAACGGGTCCCTCTGCTGGTCACCTTTAATAATACAGTTGATTCACTGTGTATTCCAGAACAACATCGCAGCAGAACCTGCGGTGTGACTATTGTGGACTCGTAGATCTTGATGACGATGCTCCAACAAATGCTCCGTGCAGCTAGGTATCTATTCTTTTCACTCTGCGAAGAACGAACAGTATTACTGATGTACTGAGAAGCTGTGAGAGGAGCCAAGTCTCTCGTACAGTATACCCGAATGTCTGTCTTATACTGCCCCCAAGTGGCCAAAGTGCACACACCTGAAGGAGAAAGTGGGACAAACGGTTTAATTCTATTGAAATGTGTTCAATTATATAATTACTTTGTCTTTTGTATAGTATAACATTGTAGTGTGCCATATGTCTCATAGAAAAACAATACAATTTTGGCTTGTTTTTTGGGGGAGACTGGAATGGATTAAAGGCATTTCCATTCATTTCAATGGAGAAAGATGATTTGTGATATGAGTGTTTAGAGTGAAGTTTGAGCGCGGTCAAAGAACGAATTAAACTTGGATCTCAAGGAACCACTGTACAGACAACCATCAACAGTCACATTCACACCTCATGTATTCACTGAAACTAACATGCATATTAATGGGACGTGGAAGGAAACCGGCGTACCTGGAGAAGACCCACGAAAACACGGGGACAATGTGCAAACTCCACACAAAAAGGCCTGAGCTGAGATCCGAACTCTGAACATCAAGACTGGGAGGCAGACTTGATAACCACATACCACATTGGCCACCGTGCTGCTGACATGGAACATTAATACTTCAAAGTTCTGTTTGGAAACCACAGCAAGACAAATCACATGAAACCAGTCCATACTATGCCAATCAGACTAATCTACCTGGGAAGAGATCATTTTAAAGTATTAAAAAGCTGAAGGGCAAATATCGGCTTCATCAAAACACATTAAAACAAGTTGTTCAATGAATTGGACTGTGAGATACTTGCAGATAGATGTTTGTGAAGCAACATTTGCTTGCACAAACAAACACACACACACACACACACACACACACTCCTACCCCCTGTGCTGAGGTCTCCGAGTGGAGTCATGAGGAGCAAACAGAGTGAGACAGAGAGACTGTCAACAGCGTGACCACCGGAGCGCAAGAACGACTTGTCTCGTGTCTGCTGCATGTGTGTGAGTGCCACAAATCCATTCCAGTGTGAAGAAAGGGTCCAGTTGTTGGTTGATGAGAAGTGTTTCACTTTAGACTAAATCTACAGTGTTTTTCTACGTTTTTAGGTTAAAAACATGCCTCTGAGCTAGTCATGTTGGAAACCACTTATATAACCCAAAATGAATAGTAAATGTGCACTGTTATTATATTCATAGCTACTATTGTACTGTATAATGTTTTTTTTCATTGCACATTTAAGCATCTTAAATGGATTTTTGTGGATAGTTTCCGATTACTGTGGAACATCTAAGCTTAAACAAGATCCATTCCAGGATGTGTGGTTGACCTTCAATTTGGTTGGCTCTAAAACAAGTTTCTTTCCATAACACATATAGTAGTAGGCCTACCTTAAGAGTTTAACTCATTCCACGACCAAGCTCATTACTCAAATCAATTTTCCCCATTGAAACTAATTAAAATGTTAACTCGTTCCAGCACGCCGGAAAAAAAAACGGCAGTTTGTGTTTTTTTGTATTTTTAATAGAGACAACTACCGCCATTTCTAGTGTATAATGCGCACCCATGTATAATACGCACCCCCAAAGTTGACCACAAAATTCTGGAAAACCCTTTTACCTATGTATAATGCATTTTGACAATGCATGATTTCGCTTCTACCCATATGATCAAAACATGATTATCTGTATTTTGCTAGTTTTTTTCAAAACAATATTCTGACGTTAAGCACTTTATCTGAACACGTAATACTTTATTTTTTATTTACTTGCTCTTATTTTGAAATTAATAGCCTTACTTTTATTTAGTAAATTGGGAAACACACAGTTGTGCGCATTTGCTTGATCACCCAGGCAGAATTTGTAAGATGGGTACAATTCTTTAAAGAAAACATGAAGGGCCAGGTGAAAATACATTTAATTTGATTTTAATGGGATTCAAACTATACGGTCAAGCATTTCAGAAAAGCGTTATCATTAAACAAAACATAACCATAAAGAAATTCATGATGGTTGTTGCTCAGTCATCAGTCATATTTTTAAAAAAAACAACAATATTTTGCATGTTCACCCCGTGCATGCGTGGGTTTTCTCCGGGTACTCCGGTTTCCTCCCACATTCCAAAAGCATGCATGGTAGGTTAACTGAAGACTCTACAGTATCTGTAGGTGTGAATGTGAGTGAGAATGGTTGTTTGTTTCTATGTACCCTACGATTGGCTGGCGACTATTTCAGGGTGTACCCCGCCTCTCGAAGATAGCTGGGATAGGCGCCAGCACGCCCGCAATCCCAGTGAGGATAAGTGGTACGGAAAATGGTTGGAACATCACAAAAACAGGGGGAAAAAACAAGAAAAGCAAAAATAGTGTTTTTTTTTTTTTTTTTTTTTTTTAACTGTTTCTCGACATTTTGGGTCAAATGCAATTTTTGTAGAATTAAAAATTACAAATCGCACGTTCAAAAGGAGTCTTTTTACTACAATTACTACTTTTACTACAACTGAGTGACAAAACAGCCATTTGTGTGCACAATAGATTCATTAGCCAGCAAGTTACTTAAAGCGTAGAGGAGATGAGGGGCCTCATGATTTGTGACTCATATGCAAATGCACATCCCAACTATTTTCCCCATTTGCCTCCGATTCAAATCCCAATGAGTCAAATCTCCTTATTGTTGGAACAATGCACAATTTCATGAATGTAGGGCATCCTTTTGTCTCCCCTCCTCGCAAACACAGGTGGGAGGACCATCGTTGGATGAGCCACTCTGACTGCTTTTCATTTGGAAGAGAAAATGCAAGTGCACAAAAGCTTCCATCCACAGAAAACAGCTGATGAGCAACAAACGTGCGTTGGTGGACATTCCCAGCGAGCCCAACATACTTTGATTTATGTGCATTGTTCAAAAGACTCCATTCCACTTCCACACAAAAGCTCTTTGTTGTGCTCACACTTTGCTCGCTGAACTGACACTTCCGCTTATTCTCATTAATAAAACATACAGACACGCTCCCCCGGCTGGGGTGGAGGGGCGGAATAGTCAGGTTTGATATGTTGCCTGAGGTGACACGTGCACTTGCACACCACACACACGCACACACACACTCACACACACACACCGTCAATCAGAAGGCCAGCTTGCTGAACTTGCAGTTAATAAAACTTCAAAAGAGTCACAATGAGCTCGAGTGTGACACATGTAAAACGCCCTCTGACACACCAAACTGAATTTTCAAGATAACACAGTGTGTACGCATGAGTGTGCACGTGTCCGTGTGTTGCATCATGTCCGGCTGACCACCTCAAATGGGATGTGACACATAGGATGAATAATACAATAGAGGGATACCCGGCCATGTCCACAGCATCTGCTCCTGTCTGGGTGGGTGGGGTTGCGGGGTGTGTGGTTGACATGTGCCCCACCCCACCACCTCATTCTCAAACTAAAGAAGCAGACACGTGCTGGATTAAACACACAAACACATTTTGGGGCAGTTTGGAGGATCTGACCTTCATGGATGCACAGCCAACTCTTTTGATTCATAATAACAATAAGGTTTTCTACGAAAAAAGTTGTACCTAGAGAAGTGGAGTTCACTCCTCTGCCAAGATTGAACAAAACAAATTGTGGAGTGCTGTATTCGCATTTGTATGATATTAAGAGAGGATGACATAGGACGACAGACCATACCATTTTTAAATCCGTGCGACTCATGACTCAAATGTCAAAAAGTGATAATTGAGCTAAAGTTCCAAAAACTATGGTAAACACATTGTACACAACAAATTGATGGATAACTAGTTTTGAAATCAGAAGCCAGTTTAAAAAAAAAAAAAAAAAAAAAGTGTTTGTTCAACTATTATTGAATTTATTTAAAAGGGGGATTGGTAACAAAAATGCTTTGCAATATCGCAATGTTATTAAAAGTGAAGGCAATTTGCAAATTTGGTATGTTCGCAAGAAACACAAAGTCAGTGCACATGATTTGCTTCCGCAGCACACATCAAATGATTTGGTCGGCCGGATCTGACCCCCGTGCCTTGAGTTTGACCCCTGTGCCCCAACCTAACTAAAACTTGAACCTTAAAACTAATCAAAACCTTAACTCTAACGGGAACCCTAACCATAATCAAAACGTTAACTTCAACCCAAACCGAACCAAAAGCCTCACTCGAATCCAATCCTGGGCAAACCCTGACAAAACAAGCCAGAAATCAATCCCCCAGAAAAGTGCCATTTTGGGGTCTAGGTTCCCTGGTACACCTGGTCTGAAACTGGGCTGTGGCAGGAACCTTAATAAAATTGCAGCATAAGGCCCAAAAATGTGTGCAGTATTTCCCTTTCATATTTGAACAAGAGGTTGAGCAATATATATATTTTATGGTCCCTGGCAAAATAACAAATCTAATGGAGGTCCAAGACCTTTGGCACAACGCTTACTCTGCTTTTGATATTCCAAAAGAGAGAAGAAAAAAAAAAAAAAAAAAAAAAAAAAAAGATGAGGGCTTAGCTGAGGCTTGATCCAAACAATGAATGATTTATGTCCTGAAAAGCAGTCTGGGACTGAGGCAGAGGTTTGTTGCTATTTCTGATCCAGCCGCTGCCTCTGTTGTGTGTCGGAGTCCTGACGGACTGACAAAGGAATGGGGAAATCAAAAAAGAAAGAAAAGAAATGAGTTGACAGACATAAACGAGGGGAGGAGAAGGAAGAGGATGCAGACTGCAACAATGGAGCAGTCTGGCTTTGTGGCGGAACAGGTTTTTACTAGACCACAATACTTTTCATCAGACTTGATGACACATGATTGTGTTATTCTATTTCATACAATTCCTCTAACTTGATGACACCTGAAAGCTGTTGCAGATGACCAATGGGGATTCACCATTCGTTTGGTTTCTGCTGAGCAGATGACTACACTTCATTAAGGAGCACTGACTCGACACGGCAAAGTAAAAGCTTGAATGTAAATACAGTTATACAGTATGAATCACAGGTGACGATATTGTCAAATGAATACCTCCCTGACAGTGTTAGTAGGGTAGCAGTGAATTACAAAGACAACGTCTTGCACCTGGGTTCAGTGTGCTGGTCAGGTGAACGTGAGATTGTAATTTGGCACTGTTGTACATGGGGCGTGTTTGCACTCTGTTCTAGCATTCAAGGGAACATATTTCTTCATATTTTATGATTCTTGGCTGAAAAAGTGACCAAAAAAAGGCAGCATGTGCAAGAACGGGTTCTGCAAAATTTGATTGCTACGAGGGCTTGAAGGTGAGAAATTACCACTGTACTTGGTTGCCTGTAGATACAGTATCTCTTGGCAATTCTCTTAGGGGCCATTTACATAAGTTAGTTTTGGCGCATGAAATATTTGAAAACACAAGTGGTCCACTTCAAATTTCCAAACCGTGTCAAACGTCTAATACGGGGCGACTGGTTTGGGTGGTAGCGTGGGTGTCACACAACCTGAATGTTGCAGTTTGTTTTTTTCTGAAGACTTTTTGAAGTATCTGCTGTGTCATCAGTGGGTGGATGAGGAAATTGTGTTAGGGCAGTTAGCATTAGGAAAAATAAAAGGGCTACACAAGTGACAAGTGAAACCCCATTAAAGGGGAACTAAACCCAAATCTTTTTATGAAACAATACCTTGTATGTGCCAGCACTAGTCAAAACATGGTAGTCTGATTAATATTGTGACGAATAAGGATAAAGTGGTATAATTCTAAACGTCATTAGCCGTGGACCGGAAGCGACGTCACACCTACAGTAGCGTGTTGGCTTGCTTACAGCAAATTTGAGGTAGCCTGGTTTGTTAAAAATGGATTGGTAGGACCTGCAACTGTGTGAGGCTGTTGCCATCAAAGGTAAGTGTGCAATCTAATGTCTGATGAATTTGCACACAAATGCTGGCGCCCGTAGGTTTTTAGAATAAATCGTTTGCAGGTTTAAGAAAATAGCATCATATAAATCCTACCTCATAATCCTACTGCCAGTTAAAGCACCATGTGCAATGAAAGTACCATATACTACCAAGGGGGACACCTACTCTCTGCTTCAAAAGCTTCACAATTGCTGGTTTTTCACCCTTAGAAAGCTTTCTAGTTGGATGTTGGTTACACCTCGAACTAGTACAATAGTCGTCAGAGGAAAAGCCCAAATCGGAATCTGAGCAGACATTCAGTGGTACCGGCATTTATTGTTTGAAAAAGAAAAACAAAACAAATAATCAATGTGATGGGACCCACCTGGGCAAGTAAACACACCTGTCAGCCACATGTTTCAATACATGGAACACTGGTGGCTTGGAACAAAAGGTTCTATGCGATACAGATGTAAATGGCGGGAAATAAGAGCTGCAATATTGGCCTGCCATTCATCTTTTGATGTCAATGCCAAATGTTTTTTAGTCTACAACAAGAGTCGAGGAATTGCCCTCACCATTTCAATACTTTTGGAAGTATGTCCCCAGGCCTGGGAACACCTCATGAATGCCAAGGAAGTCTGGGCAACCGTGCTAAGACGGCCGCCCCCGTGACTTGTATGAGTGGATGAAAATGGATGGATGGAAAATGCATACTGTACTAAATTCAACCCAACCTGACTGCTTAGTGGAAAGGGAGATTTTAGTGGTCTTTTTGTCCTTCGGTCGGGCCCTTCCTACTCCGCTAATAAAGCAACAAGAGAGTCATTGAGGATTGCCAGCTCTGCTCTTAAATCAGAGTGTGCGCTTTCAGCCCCCACTACCCCCCTCCCACCAGGGAGACACACTAAACTGCTCCTCATCCATGTGGCACAAAAGAAGAAAGTGCAGAGGAGGCTGTGCACAGTCACTGTTTGTCCATTTACTGCTCAATTTGGACCTTTATGGTTTTGGCGTCCTGTTTGCACCCCTTTTTTCTCTCTTTTGGCCACAGCGCCGCAGAACAAAAAGGCAGCGACAAAGAACGCTTGTTGTTTTCCCCTTGTGTTAAGATGTCACCGAGCACACAAAACCAGAGCGACTTTTGAAGACGCTGAAGGTTTCACGCAGCGGAGAAGCGCACGACCTGAGGCGTCACTCTTGCAACGAGAACAACAAATCCTCACCGAGGGCAACTTTGAGTGCACCGAGCAACAAAAGTGCATCTGCTTTACTTTCACAGTGATGCCTCCAGACCCCTGAGAGTCAAACATCACAGCGTTACGTGAACTTCCATGCGGGCCTTTTCTTCTCTTGTACCCCGAAAAGCAACACATCATCCACGCGCACTCTCTGCAAAAGCTTTGATAGTGGCAGTAAAACGTTGCACTAAATGCCTTTCCAAACACAAACTTGCCCAGATCTTCAGTTTCTCACTTGGGGAAGATTTTCCGTGCGCAATGCCAGGAGGCTGTTTGACTTGGCACCACTCGTGTGTTTGACTTTAGGTAACAAAAATTGATGTGTGTAAGAGGGAAGTTTTTTGAAAAATGCCACTGAGACCTCCCACACTGCATGCTGAAACACAGATGGAAAATGCTTAAAACTGGACAGCTGGCTCAACCACCCAACACGGTGGTTGCTCTAATTGTTTTAGAACTTTGACATTAGTCAACAGCTACTTACGAGAATGAATTGAAAACAGGCTCAAGCTTCTCATGCTTCCAGAAATGTCATTACCATTTTGCATACCGTTCAGTGAAGAGAGAGAGAGGAGAGAAAGAAAAAAAAAAAAAAAAAAAAGCTATTATTATTATTTGTTTTAATTAGACTGCCAGTATGACTCGTTTGAGTGTGTTAATTCAAACGGTCGTAAATACATCTGCAATTTCTTTTAGAGGGGCGGGTCTTGAGGACAAGGGTAACCCAATGGATTTTGGTTTGGTGGGGGAGAAAATCACAGCACCAAATAAAGTTAACGATGTTGTTGTAACCAATACACACATATACACTTCCAAAGGCACTTCTATGCCTTTCTGTGACTCTTCCGGTCTCCATTTGTAACCTGCGGATAATGCTCTAATCTCAGAGGCCACTTGCCTCTGAGAACATCCTTTTTGAAGACTCGCAATAGCAAAGCACTGTTGATCAATTGTTAGGTGCCGTCTTAATCTCAAGATGTCAAAATGTGAAGCGCATGATGAAGACAGTAAGTTTAAATAGCAATTTTAATTGAACCAGGAACTATATGGTCCTTTCATGTATTAAACACATGTTGGGAGATTTGCAAATTCATCTCCTTTTAGAGAACAGTGTAAAAAGTATTGAAACAAAAAGTGTAAAAAGTATTGAAGAAAAAAAAGGATTGAAACAATAAATAGTTGACCCCCAACTTTTTGTCAGGAGTGTATTTTTTTGCAGGAAATGCAAATTGTGCCACATTTGGGGCATGATAAACAACACTATGGTGTCACTGACAGAGAGTATTTACAGTCATGTTTATTAGCAGTAATCATCACTGTTGTTCCTTGTGTGGCCTCTCTAAGGGAGGCTGGCTTTTCTTTTGTTGCTGAAAGATCAACAAAGAACTTCATTCATACCCAGTTGAACAATGAATCAATGAACCAGACCACATGATAGCACACTGTAATAAGAGGAGACACATTAATGTGTAACGCATATCGGGTCATAAAAAACGGCTCAAGATCGCATCTGTCGTAAGAACACGGGCCAGTCGGCTGAGGTTATAATAAGGCGTGCCGTGAAGAGACGTTTCTGACTGTTGCTTATCTTTGTGGCAGCAACTTGGATGTTAGCAGAGAGGGCACACTGTGCGCTTGGAACAAAAGATGCCTTGTGTGTGTGTGTGTGTGTGTGTGGCAACACCGTTGAGGTAAAACATCCATCCAGAACATTCCTTCATAACCTCGCTTGATCAATTAGTCAGGAATGCTTAGCCCGGGGCCATAATAAAGAGGTGCGTCCTACAGTTATATGTTCATATTTTTCATTAATAAAGGAGTGGGTGGAAAGTTTCCTATCCCGGCATTTAATTTTTATGGACTGTTAACTCCACTACTTTGGTTTTTCAGGTATCAACTAATAATTTTAAAATTAAGTGCTCGTGCAAATCTCCAGTTGACTTTTTTTTTTTTTTTTTTTTTTTTTTAAACTATCTTAATGAATCCTTTATGATTCATCCATTTTCTGCGGCGCTTTTTCATAACAGTGTCATGGGTGAGCTGGAGTCTATCCCAGCTGACTTTGGGCCAGAGGTAAAGAAGAACTCACATTTACACCGATGGTCTGCAATTAACCTACAAAGAAAGCTTTTACAATGTTAAAGGAAGCAGGAACCCCCACCAAAACATGGGCAGAACATGCGACATTGAACAGAAGGTCAGTTTTTATTTTTTTGCAAAATTTGATTCAGATTGCAAATTATGAGGGCATTTATACGTAACATGGAAAATTCCGTGAACACGTTCAGATGTTTATACAGTCCAGGAGCTTGTACAATCAGGTAAACTAATGTAGGGTCACCATGTGCGACGTCATACAAGACCTCAGATCGAGGAGTGACAAAACTCCCCCTCCAATAAAGGTGTTCCTCTGCTCAAGAACTGCCTGCAATAGTTTGCGAAGCGGTGTAAAAATACATAGTCACATGGCCCAAGAAGGCATACTCACACTGCAAAAATTAAAATTGACCCAAGATCAAATATCTTAAAACAAGCCAAAATATGCTTATTTCTTGTCTGCCAAGATATTTCTTCTTACCAGGCTGTTTTTGTGGAACAGGATTTCACTCGCTTCAACTATACCCCCCAACATCGGTGAGGGGTTTTGAGGCTAGCTCCTGTCTGTATGTTTGCTTGTTTTGATAAAAATTGTGTCACATTTTCCTGCTCTACTGGTGGGTAAGTTTGCTTTAATTGAGTAATATGCTACTCATTTATTACCTTTTTTCATTTTAACTCCAGTTTTTTAAGTAGGCTTACCACCGTACTTAATGTTATTAATTTTACAGTTTTAAATGGCCCACAAGTGTTTTTCATATGTTTACTGTAATAATGCCTTTTATAAACATACTAACACATATAGTGTTTCCAGAAATATGTAACAAACAGCATTTTATGCAGTAGCTTTCAGAAATATGTAACAAAACAAAAATGTATATGCCTCTGGATGTTTAACATCCATCCATCCATTTTCTGTACCGCTTATCCTCACGAGGCTCGCGAGCATGCTTGAGCCTATCCCAGCTATCTTCGGGCGAGAGGCGGGGTACACCCGGAACCGGTCGCCAGCCAATTGCAGGGCATATTTAAACAAACAACCATTCACAGTCACATTCACGCCTACGGGCAATTTAGAGTCTTCAATTTATGCATGTTTTTGGGGTGTGGGAGGAAACCGGAGTTCCCGGAGAAAACCCACGCAGGCACGGGGAGAACATGCAAACTCCACGCAGGCGAGGCCGGGATTTGAACCCAGGTCCTCAGAACTGTGAGGCGGATGTACTAACCAGTCGACTACCGTGGCGACTTGTAAGAAAACAACAAAAACAAGTATGAAATCATATTAAAAAAAAGTGCTCTCTGTAGAGATGGATAAATGTCTCAGTCAGATTTAAGTCAAATAATCAACTTCTATGAATGTCATAGGATCTTTTAAAAAATATATTTTATTTAGAGGGACTCCTTGCAATTACACCAAGGACCACTAGGGGTCCGGTTGAGAAACTCTAGACTATGACAACAACAGGAGAGAGAAAGAGCCTCGAGGTGAGCTGATTTCAAAGTACTGCACATAGTTTCCCTTTTTCCTTTATATTTTCATTCGCATTTCAATATAAGTAAATTGAAGGTGAATTCCCCCCCAAAACGGCGGACAACTGGATAGCACATCTGCCTCACAGTTCTGAGGACCCGGGTTCAAATGCTGCCACTGCCTGTGTGGAGTTTGCATGTTCTCCCCGTGCCTGCGTGGCTTTTCTCGGGGGCCCAGCGGCGATGGATAAATATATAATTTATTTTAAATTGGTTGAGTTCATTTTCTATTAATCAATATTCATGGTGGAATGTGAAAAACAAAAAAAAGACATTTAGAGGTACACACAGTTATGTTATCCTTGTTTTTGAGGTTCTACTGTATAAACCACTAATCTAATGAGCTCAGGTTGCATTTTATAAAGCTTATTTTGGATACCATTACGTATAATCACTTAGGCGCCTGAAGAAACCCAGAATAGGGAATTTCTGGCTGTTCAGATGCTAATTTACTTATTGATTTGACAGCCTCTCCGATTACACTAGTATTTATTTTTGTCATGTTTAATAATGTAGGATTATGTTTATTTTCTTTATTACAGGGTCAAGCTATAGAATACATTACTGTATATAACGTGAGACTCACAAATGAATCTGCATGAAATTTTTGAGGCCTTCAGGGAGGTTTTGTGAGTGTGTGCGTGTGTCTCCGCAGAGCATCTGTTTGTTTAACTTTGCGGCCAGATGCAGCTCAGATGTGGAATAACTCCCAGCTAGCTGTGTGACATAAAATTTCCCAGAATTGCAACGTGGTTTGCAGGGAAGGTTTGATGTGAGGAGGTAAGGCTGCCCTGAGAGTCAAAGTACTTCTGATTGTGGATAAAAGTGTTGTGACAGAAATTGCAACTTATAAGTTGGGCCAGATGCTCCATACCAGTGCTTCTCAAACTTTTTACACCAAGTACCACCTGAAAAAAATACTTAGCTCTCCCAGTACCACCATCATGATCAACATTAAAATACAGTAGCGCAGTCGGTCTCAATTAATCAAAAATTAGAGGTTTTTATTCCTAATTGAATATCACAGTAAGCCCACTGTAATATTATGGAATATTAATATAGGAAATAATAAACAAGAGTTCTCAAAAAATGCAATAAATGCAAATGTATTGTGCGAAAAAATTCAATACAACTGGTGTCCACAAAATCATTAGCAATAAATTAGATCGCATCGTTTTTAGTGGCACTAGAACAAACACACTAAAACCAATTAGTGCTCCCTACTTTTACAACTTTCCCTCGTTTTTCACAGGGGCAATGTTCAGTACACTTAACTCCGTGATTGCCTTCTTTCTTGTCATACTGAAGACGATGTGAAAATGATTCCACTCATGTGGTCTGTTTTACCAAGCGGGGGAAAAAAACTCAGTGGTCGCTTTCTTGAAAGAAGGAGCAGCCTAAACAATGGTTGTTAAGAGAAGAGATAACATACAAATCAATGTTGTTTTACAGTGGTCATCTTATTTTTCCACTTGTATGACAGTCAGAAATGTTCTAATGACATTAGGTTCCCCTGTGGGTGTTTGTTTCAATCCACCTTCACGTCTAAGCCATCGCATGGACTTGGTGTGTTTTGTTATTGAGTGAACTGTTATGCTGGAGGTCGCCTGAGCGTAGCGACATGGAGACTGGACGTAATGGTCCAAACAGCCCGAGAGAGACAGACAGAAAGGAATCTGCTGCTTCCCTCCAGGGAGGAAACAGCCTGGAATAATAATAGTTGAGAGGAGACAAGAAGAAAGCCACTAATGATAGCAGACAATACAAAAAAAAAAAAATTAAAAAAACAAACAAAAAAATGTCAGTGTTGCAGTGTCTTGGCCAAGACACTAAGATACACACAAGCACAGACAGACACAAAAACACACAAACCCACACAAAGACACACACTTACACAGATAGACTGACAAACAGACCCATGCATGCACTAATGCGCACAAACATACACACACAAACAGTGATTCTCGACTGCATTTTCCTATTGTCCTCACGGAGTGACCCACTTTTAAAAAAGGTTAAGCACAATAAAGAAAATGCATTGTTAAAAAAAAATAGCCTCTGAAAACAAAATATTGTATCAAATTTAAAAAACAAACAAACATCCAGAGCATTAATGTCAAATCAAATAAAAATTAATAATATATGGGAGTCCACACACACCCGCCACCATTTAAATTTTTAACTTCCCAGAAAACAACAACACATGCATTGGGCCCTGCAGATACATTATTTGCTTCATTCACTTCAATGACTAAATGAAGAAACTGTATGCTGAACAGACTTAATGTGCGTGTGTACGCGTGCATACGTGCGAGAGAGAGACAGAGAGAGAGTGAGAGAGAGCGAAAGAGGGAGATTAAGATTACAGCATGGCACACATCCCCAAGAAGCATGTTTTACAGTGATTTATGACCATAAAATACGGCTAATGCACTGCCACAACAGCAACACAAACATCGGCAATGTACCGCAAGGTGTTTTCTTAAGTTAGAAGTAGGCTGAAATATCCAGGCAAGACAGCACTACATCTTCAAACTGTTTTTCGGAGTCTGTAAACACTCTGTCTTCCCCCCCCCCCCCCCCCCCAAGAAAATGAGTCAATTTGATTTGCCCACGAAGGCTTTGCGTGTGGTCATCTGACTGCCTTGTGCCGTCTGATTGGTGAATTGAAGTTAAATGACACTAGTGATCACGGACTGGCGCAACGGCGCTATATGCGGAAGTTAAAGATGAAGTCTAAAAATAGATCGTACACGCATTAATGGACAAATAAAAGTAGCAAACGGCATGTTGATCACTGTAACGGAGTAAAAGTATCTTATTCTTCTTAAGTAAAAGGAAAAAGTATGGTGCATTCAAACTAGTCTGACAAGTACAATTTATCCAAAATGTTACTTGAGTAACCGTAACGGAGTAAATGTAGCACGTTACTAGCCAACTCTAATAGCGGGGCATTCAAACTTTGAAACAACGTATGTTGATACTGTTGAAACCGAGGACCCCCACCCTCGCAAAAATGTTATCTGCCCGTCTGCGACCCATCCATTATGGGTCCACAACCCTCTTCTAGGTCCTGACCCTTCAGTTGAGAATCACTGTACTAACACAGCCTGACACATGCATGCACTAACACACAGAAAGATTGAGAAATACACACACACACTAACACACTAACAGAGAGCGAGGGAGGACCTGACTGGTTGAAGCAAACCACCAAAACCAGAACATCTAAAACTAGAGCTTTGAGGATTCCTATATAATAAGAGTGACATTCAGGCAGTGCGTGGTCGGGATATGCTTCTACATCAACGAAAGATGGTGTACGGCCGTCACGGAGCTCAGCACACACTGCAGCCCGCATTTGGAGTCACCTTTTTTGAACTGTAAACCCTTCTGCTCGCCGCGTGAGTTCGCATCATTCATTCTCGCTGGCGCCTACATTCCGCCTCAAGCAAACACGAACGCCGCACTGCTAACGCTCGCCGAGCAAGTCAACAAAATTGAAAAAAAAAAACACCCGGTCTCACCCCTCATTATTCTCGGGGACTTTAACTTTAACAAAGCTAAACTCAACCACGAACTCCCTAAATACAAGCAGCACATCGACTGTACTACCAGGGAAAATAACATTTTGGACCACTGCTATACTACGCTAAGTCTGGCATGCATTCCAAACGCTGACAAATTACAAGCGACGATCCCCCCAAGCTGAGAACAATAGCACACTAGCCAATGACTTGAACACCTTCTACTGCAGATTTGAAAAGGACACTTTCACACCCCACACCCACCCGGCCGCACCACCGACAACAATCACACCTCTGACTTCTGCGTTAACCATTCACGAACAGGATGTGAGACGCATCTTCAAACAACAAAAGATTAACAAAGCGGCAGGCCCAGACCATGTGTCCCCATCCTGCCTCAAAGTCTGTGCAGACCAGCTCGCGCCAGTCTTCACACAGATCTTCAATAGATCTCTGCAACTGTGCGAAGTACCATCATGTTTCAAACGATCCACCATCATTCCAGTCCCCAAGAAACCTACAATCTCGGGTCTCAATAACTACAGCCCTGTCGCCTTGACATCTGTGGTCATGAAGTCCTTTGAACGTCTCGTGCTGGACCACCTCAAGAACGTCACAGGTTCCCTGCTGGACCACCTGCAGTTTGCCTACCGAGCGAACAGGTCTGCGGATGATGCAGTCAACATGGGACTGCACTTCATCCTAGAACACCGCGACATTGCAGGGACCTACGCGAGGATCCTGTAAATAAATAAATGTACCGGCATTACCAGATAACTAGCAACCCTTTATTGCTCAGTGACTGTTTTTTGTCAATGTCTTTATGTCTCAAAAGTGTTCTCTGTCAATGGACTTTCTGTTGTCGTACTAGAGCGGCTCCAACTACCGGAGACAAATTCCTTGTGTGTTTTTTGGACGTACTTTGCAAATAAAGATGATTCTGATTAATTTCATGACATATAAGTAATGATGCACAATGACGCATTGCACAAATGTGTGGTAGTTGCGCAACTTCAGAGATTTACTTTCACACATTGTTGGAAAAACAAGACAAACATATTTCAAACACATATTTCAAGCACATTTTGTTTAATTCTAAAACTTGTCTAAGGCAGCAGTCTGTGTCCACATGTTATTCTAACATCTTGCAGTGAATAAAATAAAAATGATACAAAAACTCTTTTGTCATGTGTTACAAATGCCACGACACAGCTGTTGGTAAATACAAACTCACAGTCATGATAAAAATAAGCCTTATAACAATCATTCATTTTCCCCTTCAAGTATGCTACTATCCAAAGTGACTAGTGTAAAAGTTGGCAGAGGAAATAAATGTATTCACGTTAAGAAAGGTCCAACACAAGAATAAAAACAAAAAAAACAAAACAAAAGTGGAAATGAAGATTAAAAGTGTCATGTTTGTGTTGGTGAGCAACTGTACAGTGATGAGAGTTGCTGGCGACATAGTTAAAACAAACATGAAGGTTAAACCGGCCAGCGTTTTAAGACTTGAAGCACAAATCCAACACTTTTTCTGCCCTCACTCTGCACCATTAGGGCACACGTGGAAAAACGTTTCTAAATAATGTATTGACTATTTTCTATTGCATGTATTTAGCATGTAATGTGAGTAACAGCAGACTTTTCACACTTTGTATCCACAACTAAGAAAAACCATGTTTAACATATTTGTGGATGTGATGTGTCAAATGAATGATGACTGTCTGTTAACAACATACTACTTACTTAAAGAGCCTGTTGCAACAATTTATGACTTTGTACAAAGAGTGGACCATAAAGAAGGAAAACAGTATACTTGAAAAACATGTTCAAATGTGTATGAAATTATGGCATTTTCAAAACAGTGTGGCAATAGTTTCCATCTTTTTTGATCAATAGTACTATACATCAAGAGTGCCTTTTCCATAGCACGGTATCAGCTCGGATCAAAGTTACTCGTTTTGGTTTGGTTTTCCACTTTAAAATAGTACCGCAGGAAACTGCGAAAACTACGCCACATTGAACGCATCAGTCAGAACTGGACAAGTTAACAAACAATTATGGGGGAGAAGGAGGACTTCCTGCATTTACTTCTCAATGTGTGGCTGTTGGCCACCAATTTATTTGAGCTGTGACTGAAGGCATCAAAATGGAGACTGTGGACAGAATAATGCAACACCCAGACCAAAGGCACAGTAATTCTGTGTTCGTCATTTCTAGCCATGCACCCTCAACTGTTACAACAACGCCATGATGACCAATCTGTCCGACCAATGCGGGACCAGCAGCAGCTGACCATGTACAAGAAACAGGACCTGGTAGTCTGTGTAAGTACTTACTGACAATACTTGCTTTGTCAAAAGGAAAGAGTCAATAGCGTGAAGTCATGTCAAACAGAGTTCACTACTCACAAAACTCATTCTGGTGAAATTTCAGAATGAACCTCTAATGCGTGAACCTAACCTAACCTCTTTTACGTGAACTTAATTTGACCTTCTCTAAACGTATGCCCAACTGTTCAATGTTTTAGTAATTTTTGCACAACTTGCTGTTCTCCAACAAGGAGCTGAACAGCAAAATGCATGTGTTTCCCCCCCCCCCACCCCACTTCTATGCCTTTCTGTGACTCTTCCAGTTCCTTTGCATCTCCGTTGCAACCTGCTGATGACACTCGAAGCTCAGTGGCCCCTTCCCTCTGAGAACATCCAGTTTGAAGGTCAAATTAATTTCACCTGACAAAGTTATAGTGAAATCTAGATTCATCTGGAAATTTCACCCAAAAGGCGGATATTCCTACCTTTTTATGAGTAGTGTAGGTACCATGCAGTGAAAAACAGACAAATGAGAACTGTTTTTTTTTTTTAATATGTCTAACATTTTTTTTTTTTTTTTTTTTTATAAATATGTCTAACATTTTTTCCCCCCCCCACTCTCCTGCAGGATGTGAGAGTCAGTGTGAGCTTCTCTTTGGTTGAGTGAAACAAATGGATTTTGCTACATCCTCTTAGTGACACATCACTAGTGAGGAATAGGAGGAAAATGGCAGGCAGTGCACCTTGACTTCAATGCAACATTTTTCAAACAGAGTGAATGTGGTTTCTCTGACCGTCTAGTAACTCTATATCTAATTAAGTCTGTACCTAATGTAAGAATTAGCACAAAAGACATTACAGAATGAACACAACTCTACACAATACACACATAACAAATGTTTGTGAAAGGATTCACCGCTTAAGTTAATGGATGTCATGGGATGGAGATCTCCATGTTTCTTCAGTCACAGTCAGGACTGACATCAGCTTTCTGCACAGTAACATCTAATGTCATCAGCAATCAATCATAAACGCATGCACACGCACACACACACACACACACACACACACACATGCCGTAGCTGGCACCTTAGGCCTGAAATAAAAGTGTCATGTTCCAACATATATCCCATATAAGATATAAACGTGACCCCTATTCTGAAAGAGAAATGATCAGCGGGCCAAGACATGAACATGTGCCTTCTGCACTGCGTGACTGCAGCTCAGAGAAGCGGAGGTATGGAAGTGGGAGGAAGTAAGGAATGTGTTCAAACAGCTTCAGGCGGCTCCGCAGCAAGGACCTTCAGGCTTTGTCCTGCGAGACTCAGCGAGATGGAATGACAGGATAGGGAAGTGTATTTCCTTAAAGCGGCAGGCCAAAAATATCAATCACTGTCACAGCAATAATATACCATATTATGATTAGATGTCAATTAAGATGTCTTCATCATAGCTCTTTTTAAACACGTCAAATTTGAAAAGGGCTTTTACCCTTAAAATTTATTGACAGGTTTTCAGTCCAGGGTGTACCGCGCCTCTCACACTCCCTAAGTCACCTTATACAGAATAAACACTTTAGTATAAAAACATGGCTGGATAGGGGAAGGAAAGCAGATTTTTAAGTAATTAATTACAAGTGAGTCAATGTGTGATGTCTAACATGTCCTGACTAGCTCATTTCCTGGCTTGTCCAAGCTGGAAAAAAGCACTTGATTGAAAATAAAATGTTCCAAGAAAGCATAATTAAGAACAGAAATTACTAAATTTGACATGGTTTGACAAACCATTCAAAAAAACAACCATAAAGGCTCATTCAAGAGTTAGGAATGGAGTATTTACACTGTGCAAATGAACCATCAAGCAGACAGCGTTCCATCACTTGGGACTTCCTGCCTCGGCGCACGCAAACTCGGGCCTCGGCGCCTCCCTTCCACGCTTTAGCACCTGACAGTCTTCACATCACCGGCTGCCATCTTTGGATCGGTGTACATCCATTTAATGAAGCTCAAGGTTGCCAAGCTTACGGTGCTTTTGTTTGGGTTTAGAGCAACGAGCAAAAAGAAGACCACCGTGTTTCAAAGCATAGTGTCTCAGTATCCAGCGAGTTTAGAAGAAGATGACGTCTTCCTTGCTGAGGTCTTCTGTGTTGATGTTGTAGGGCGGCGGGAGCGGCACACTGTGGCTGAGGCCGAGGCCCTGCACATGCACGTGGGGGTTCGGGCCGAAGCCTTGCGGCTGCACCGGGGCCGGGAACTGGAGCGACGTGGTGTTTTGCGAGTGGGCCGGGATGGCGGGAGGCTGCAGAGAGGGCTGAGCGGGCGGCACGGGGGGCTTGTGGATCGTTGTCGGGTGGGTGACGCTTACAATGGTGGATTGGAAATCCGGTCCAGAAGTCTCCAAAGGACTTTGCTGATGATCTGATGGTTTGATTTGACATAGGTAACAATGAGAGTTAATTTAATAGTAGTCCTGACTAGGGGTTGAACAGATTAGTTTACTTCAGTACTCTGCATTGACCTTTGAAGCTTGAAGTCAACTACGCTAATCACGTTTTTGGCATCTTGTCTTCCAATCAACTAATTTAATTAAGACTTTCGACTCGCCTGTTTGCCGCCGTTGGCGGAATAAAACAATCTTTGGAGCTCCGGCCAACATACGTACGAATCTAAGATGATTGTGGATGAGAATAGTGGTTAGCCTCACTAGCCTCAGCTATTCCAAGGAAGGAGGAAGGAAGCTCCACCTTCCTCACGAAAATATTATGTCCAATAATGTGGGGAACAACTGTGTGATAATGAGAACTTTATTCATATCAAAACACGTACCATCCTACCTCACGAAAATTATGTCGCTTTATAACACTGTGTCGTAACACAGCATATATGGCTGGTGTGTGCTACAGGTGTGTGGAAATATTTTAACAAAACTGACACTTGCAAAATATGCAGGTCCATCCTCAAGAACAATAAAAGAACAAGTGAAATAGAACCAGTGAACCGTGAATGCTTAATTTTTGAGAGCCTTGCTACGATGTCCTGTCTTACAACACACAATGCTATGGCTCACAAGACAAGACCGGCCGGCTTGTTGATGAGAAAAGCTTGCGCACGGCTCCCACTAAGGACAACAATTACATTTAGCGTAATGGTGAGTTGTATTTTGAATCATTTGCTTTTATTTGTTTCTATGCCGATCCATCAAAATATGTCTTTACGTGAAACCGGTCTGTGGTGCAAAAAAGATGAGGGTCCTGTGCTGAAAATATATTAATGACATCATTGATTAATTGACTTTGACTCAATTTTCATCACTTTACAGTCAACTATAAAAAAACTTGAACTTATTTGTTCAACCCCTAACCCAGACTTTGTTTCTCTTTATTGTGCAGTAACACCGTTAAAGTGTTAAATGTGGAATTAATCACAATGTAGAATGTGACACTGTTAGATGTTTACACAGGGAGAGGCCGAGAGAAGAACAAAGATGGGTGGGGTCGGTGAATATGTGTATAAAATTCATTCAGCTATGTGCGTGTTTGCGTGCGTGCGTGTGCGTGTGTGTGTGTACCTCCGTGATGATGGAGGGAGGGAGGCAGAGGAGATGCAGACAGCGGTGTTTGGTGGTGGGGGCTGACCGAGCGCTTGGCTTTGAGGGCATTGTCGTCACGCGCCGACAGCTTCAGGGGGAAAATCTGCTTCATGTCCACTGAGGCTGAGGAAGGGAGAAGATTAAGAGGGTCGTTTCATTGTGAAATTGGATTCTGACACTAAATTGGAGCAGCTTAGTTTCGCTCATTATTTGATAAACCATGGGGTTGACCCAATTCAAAGAACTAACTCGATTCTAACAAGCAAATTAAATGATAATGCTCTGAGACACAGTTTGGTTATCTCTCACAAGGCGTTGGAAAAACCTCTTTTTTTTTTTTTTTTTTAATGGGAATTACAATTCATTAAAGTGTATTGAAACTTGTGGTTGTACTTTGCAGTGTACAGCTAAAGTACATGGCACTGAGGGGTGTATTCTGTAATACAGAATCAGTGTCTACCCGTATCGATAGAATAACTGTAATGGAATAATAAATCATGTAACTGGGTACAGGCTGTGAGCAGATGATGTCGAAAGGCATGTAACATGAGCTATATTGATATATCATTTTGTGATAGTATCAGAAATAATAAAGCAAAAATTAGGAAGGTTATTATGGGTGTACAAAGTTATTAGTTCTCATTGAGGTCATGGTTTAAAAATAAATAAAATCCACACTTCAGATCACAGCATAGTCTGTATTTGTCCAGTCCACAGATTTTGGCTGTCTATCATGATTTTCTAATTCCTAGCAGTAAGCAGAATACTGTGCAATGTCTTGACTATTACTGTGTAAACTCCAAATGGCTTTTCATTGTCTACTGCTTTCTTTGTCTTTGTCTCTGCACTCTCTTTATTTGTACATTTACATTTTGGGTTAAAAATTCACAAATCTGTTAGTGTTTTAATTGCCATAATAGCAAGCAGCAGTATGCACATAAGGGTCTTCCAGAAATATCGCAGTGGAGCATAGCATCTCTATTTATCTGCTGGTTTTGGATCGAAAGCAAATATGACAACCTCTCTTTATGTTCTCATTTCTTGCAACAGGCTGCAAACCACACACTGTCTGGACTATTGCAGTAACACTTTGATAAATAGCCTGAGATTATCTTTTCAGCTGCCTTCCACACCAGCACAGCTTCTCTATTTGTCAAAATCAATCACAAATTTGAGAAACAAGCCTGTCGCTGCTACCTTAAAACAGAGCCTGTTATACTGAGGATCTTTTAAGCCACGTCTTGCGATGCTGGGCGCAGGAACGACTCCGACAACTGAAATAAAATTTTTTGAATACTTTAATGGCTCCTTTCACAATTTAAGATACAGTTTTTGTACTGCATCTCAACAGTGTGCAGGTGTACCTAACACTGTGGCTGGTAATCATAGATATAGAGTAGATTTGGTTTCACTTTTTTTTCTTCGTGTGTCAGGTCCTTTAGATGTGTGTGCACTTCAGTTGCTCAGGATACTTTTATTATAAGAAGATATATATATTTCACTGGTCTTCTAGGAAACCAACATTCTGTGAGAATGTTAATGTCCTTCCAAAGAGTCTGGGTGACATAAGCAGGTTCCCGTAGCAAATTCCTTATCAGGAGATGCCCTGCGGCTCACCTAGCCACATGATGATTGCGTCAAAATGGCGCTTGGCTGCTTACCAGTGCTGTCAGTGCGCTGGGAGGTCTTTCCGCTCTTAACTCCCTTGCCTTTGCCACTGCTGAGGGCGGCCAGCTTGGTGGGGATCTGCTGTTGCACCCCCACCAATTTGTGCTGCTGGTTTGTGGTGCTGAAGAGGTGCAGCGGCACCTCCGTCTTCAACGGCAGGGTGGAGGAGCTGGCGTCTCGCCGCAACGTCACCTCGGGCCGCTCGGGGTAGTCAGCTGGCGACACAGACATGCTGCCACGCACCAGGGACTTCGGTGGCAGGGGTGTGTCACAGAGGCTGGTAGTGCTGCTGAGGCCAGAGGATAAGAGGAGCTCCCCATTTAGACTGCCGGTCATAGGAGCCACCTGGAAGAGGAACGCAGTACTAAAGTAACTAATTACAGCAAATATTTGTATGAAAAACACAAGGCCATAAATCCAAAACAGTCAAAGGAAAAACAGAAGTACAGCGGGAACTGAGGATGGCTTCTTAGTGTCTCGTAACGACGTATTCTCATGCCGCTGCGCCAACTAGTTCTGATACTAGTTCCGTTCGTAACCTCAAAATGGCTTGTCTCGATTGAGAAAACATGTAAATGTACATGGATAAAAGCGTTGAGCTATATCTCGACACAAATGCATGGTTGCAGATGACCACAATGTACTGTATCCCACAACACCTTATCCAGTTATTTATGATACATCCATCCATCCATCTTCTACCGCTTATCCAGGTCGGGTCGGGGGGGCAGTAGCTTTAGCAGGGACGCCCAGACTTCCCTCTCCCCAGCCACTTCATCCAGATCTTCCGAGGGGATCCCGAGGCGTTCCCAGGCCAGCCGAAGGACGTAGTCTCTCCAGCGTGTCCTGGGTCGTCCCCGGGGTCTCCTCCCGGTGGGACATGCCCGGAACACCTCACCAGGGAGGCGTCCGGGAGGCATCCGAATCAGATGCCCCAGCCACCTCATCTGGCTCCTCTCAATGCGGAGGAGCAGCGGCTCTACTCTGAGATCCTCCCGGATGACCGAGCTTCTCACCCTCTCTCTAAGGGAGAGCCCGGACACCCTGCGGAGGAAACTCATTTCGGCCGCTTGTATCCGGGATCTTGTTCTTTCGGTCACGACCCACAGCTCGTGACCATAGGTGAGGGTAGGAACGAAGATCGACCAGTAAATTGAGAGCTTCGCCTTTCGGCCTTCTTTACCACAACGGACCGATACAAAGTCCGCATCAATGCAGACGCTGGACCGATCCGCCTGTCGATCTCCCCTCACTCGTGAACAAGACCCCAAGATACTTGAACTCCTCCACTTGGGTCAGGATCTCATCCCCAACCTGGAGAGGGCATGCCACCCTTTTCCGACTGAGGAAACAGTATATATAAAATGAGAATATATATATATATACTATATATGTATGCTTTTCTGAAATGCTTGACAGTTTAATTTGAATCCCAGTCAAATAAAATTAAGTGTGTTTCGCGTGGCCCTTTATGTTTTCTTTCAAGAATTGTACCCATCTTACAAATTCTGCCTGGGTAATCAAACATATGAGGACAACTGTGTGTTTTCTCATTCACTAAATATAAGTAGGCCTCCAACTTGAGCCAGGCCCGTCTCCACCAGGACCTGATGCCTCCTGCAAGCTGTGCCACATGAATAGCATCCTCCTCTTTTAAGAACTCTTATTCTGGAAAATAATTTACAAAAATCATTCTGTTTCACTTCATTTTTGACTATAACCAACTTCAAAGGCTAATCCCAAATGAATCCTCCAGGAAAATATTAAATACAATATTTTTCAGTTTTTATTGGCCATTTCTGAATTTGAAGTTAGTTCATTAATTGTTGTGACATAATCCTTAACATCAATACATTTAACATTAACATCCGTAATCTAATTAGATAATTGTAGGCGCGTTTCCTAATTAATGCAAAATGCAGTAGCGGATCAACTCATCACCGATGTTACGTGACCATGATCCGCAGCACCTCAACGCAAAAATAAAAAAAAGAATATCTTCAAGTATTCTCTTTGCAGTATTCTCTAGCATTTTAGACAAAAGTTAAAACATTAATGACCTCTAGGGGGCATTAAAGGACTGGCCACTGACATAAGTTTAGGTCAAATCAACATTACAACATGACTGAAATAATGGGTGCTAACTTACAGTAATTAAATTACTTTATTGCCCTTATTTTAACAAATACTGTTAATGACATGCTGACTCTAACCTTCTCACTGTCCCGGCCATATGGACGGGTGTTTTCCAAAGTTTGCGTCCATTTGGCCCATATATTTATTTTGTTTTGTGTGTCCACGCTGCGTCTCCTCCTTGTGTACATTCTTCAGGTGCCCGATCAAATTTGTTTAGATGACATTTAGAACATTTAGATGACGTTCCCCACAACGTACTTCAGTTGTGCACAGACTGCAAATAACTTACGTGTTGTTTGTCTGAGACGCCGCAAAAACGTTTCACAATGATGACGTGGTTTTTTTTTTCAGTGCCGCCTGAGGGATCGACGGTCACGGGCATTCAATGTTGGTTTTCCGCCTTGCCGCTGACATGCAGTGATTTCTCCAGATTCTCTGAACCTTTTGATGATATTATGGCACGCAGATGATGAAATCCCTAAATTCCTTGCAATTGTACGTTGAGGAAGATTGTCCTTAAACTGTTCGACTATTTTCTCACGCACTTGTTCACAAAGAGGTGTACCTCGCCCCATCTTTGCTTGTGAATGACTGAGCAATTCAGGGAAGCTCCTTTTATACCCAATTATGGCACCCACCTGTTCCCAATTAGCCTGTTCACCTGTGGGATGTTCCAAACAGGTGTTTAATGAGCATTCCTCAACTTCTTTGCCACCTGTCCCAGCTTTTTTGGAACGTGTTGGAACCATAAAATTCTAAGTTAATGATTATTTGCTAAAAACAATCAAGTTTATCAGTTTGAACATTAAATGTCTTGTCTTTGTCGTGTATTCAATTAAATATAGGTTGAACATGATTTGCAAATCATTGTATTCTGTTTAACACGACGTCCCAACTTTATTGGAATTGGGGTTGTACTTATTTCAGTCGCTGTATGTCCATGTCCAAAAGTTATTTGCATTTTTAGAGATAGATCATTTTCAATTCCTGTAGCTGTAAAGGCAAGATGTCCCAATACTTTCGTCCTTATATCGCATCTGTGGTTAAGTTCTGTTTGGAACCAGAGATGCTTGAAAGCAGACATGACACACGTGTATTGTAAAGAGTCTCCATGGCTCTGTGCCATTAGAGAAACACAAGCTGTAGCGCAGAAGGCGTATTTATGGGCCACAGATGGAATCAGAAACACATGCTGCTCTTTCTGCTGAGCACACGCTTCGGTAAGTTTGCTCGTTTGAGCTTTTGATGTGTTCTTAAGACGCTCAACGACGACACACACAAACACACAGTCGTCTAAAATGAGAGAACATAATACCCTTAATAGTCCCTGTGTACATAGATGCGTGTCTGCCTAAACAGGCTGTTTTGACACACAGGAGGACCATGTAAACGTCAAAGGGAACAAACACTGCATTGTACACTGAACTACAAGAGAGTGAAAGATGATCCACACGAGAACTTTATCATCTAATCTACACTGACCAAAAGGACCTCTCTAAAGAATAGAGAATACCTCCTAAGGTCTTTTTGTTCATAGTCCAAACTATTTTTCCCATATAGGAAATATCCTTCCATCAATGTTCTATAGTGTTTGTACTCCTTAGGGTTACAGGTGAGCTGGAGCCTATCCCAGCTGACTTTATGTGAAAAACATGGTACAATCTTGACTTGTCACCAGCCAATTGGAGGGCACATCTAGACAAACAACCATTCACCCCTATGTACAATGCATGTTTTTGGAATGAGGGATGAAGCTGGAGTACCTGATAAAAACGCAAGCAAGCAAGGGGAGAACATGCACAATAACTCCATTCGAGGAAGGCCAGAGATGAGATTCTAAGTTCAAACCTCAGAACAGTGAGGCAGATGTGTTAACCACTACTTCACCGTCTTACCTCCATAGGAAATAATGGAAATATAAATATTCGGCCCCTCCTTGAGCCGTCACCTTATTGTGGTGGAGGGGTTTGTGTGTCCCAATGGTCATAGGAGCTAAGTTGTCTGGGGCTTTATGCCCCTGGCAGGGTCACCCATGGCAAACAGGTCCGAGGTGAGGGACCAGACAAAGCACTCCAAAAACCCCTATGACGAATACAATTAATGGATTCAGGTTTCCCTTGCCCGGACGCAGGTCACTGGGGCCCCCCTATGGAGCCAGGCCTGGAGGTGGGGCTCGAAGGCGAGCACCTGGTGGCCGGGCCTGCACCCATGGGGCCCGGCCGGGCACAGCCCGAAAGGGTAACGT
This sequence comes from Phycodurus eques, assembly GCF_024500275.1. NCBI lineage: Eukaryota > Metazoa > Chordata > Actinopteri > Syngnathiformes > Syngnathidae > Phycodurus > Phycodurus eques. Next base: position 9,790,695 of record NC_084532.1, on the reverse strand, counting down.
GGGTCCCCCTTCCCATGGGCTCACCACCTGTGGGAGGGGCCATAGGGGTCGGGTGCAGTGCGAGTTGGTCGGTGGCTGAAGGCGGGGACCTTGGCGATCCGATCCCCGGCTACAGAAGCTGGCTCTAGGGACGTGGAATGTCACCTCTCTGGCAGGGAAGGAGCCTGAGCTGGTGTGTGATGTTGAGAAGTGCCGAATAGATATAGTCGGACTCACCTCCACGCACAGCTTGGGCTTTGGTACCAGTCCTCTCGAGAGGGGTTGGACTCTTCCACTCTGGCGTTGCCCACGGTGAGAGGCGCCGAGCAGGTGTGGGTATATTTATTGCTCCCCGGCTCGGCGCCTGTACGTTGGGGTTCACCCCGGTGGACGAGAGCGTAGCCTCCCTCCGCCTTCGGGTCGGGGGGACGGGTCCTGACTGTTGTTTGTGCCTATGCACCAAACAGCAGTTCAGAGTACCCACCCTTTTTGGAGTCCTTGGAGGGGGTGCAAGATAGCGCTCCCGCTGGGGACTCCATCGTTCTGCTGGGGGACTTCAATGCTCACGTGGGCAATGACAGTGAGACCTGCAAGGGTGTCATTGGGAGGAACGGCCCACCCGATCACAACCCGAGCGGTGTTCTGTTATTGGATTTCTGTGCTCATCACGGATTGTCCATAACGAACACCATGTTCAAGCATAAGTGTCCACACGTGCACTTGGCACTAGGACACCCTAGGTCGCAGTTCGATGATCGACTTTGTGGTCGTGTCATCGGACATGCGGCCGCGTGTCTTGGACACTCGGGTAAAGAGAGGGGCGGAGCTGATCACCGCCTGGTGGTGAGTTGGCTCCGACGGTGGGGGAAGATGCCGGTCCGACGTGATAGGCCCAAACGTATTGTGAGGGTCTGCTGGGAACGTCCGACGGAATCCCCTGTCAGAAGGAGTTTCAACTCCCACGTCCGACAGAACTTTGCTCATGTTCCTGGGGAGGCGGGGGACATCGAGTCCGAGTGGACCATGTTCCGCGCCATCATTGCTGAGGCGGCCGACCGGCGCTGTGGCCGTAAGGTGGTTGCTGCCTGTCGTGGCGGCAATCCCCGAACCCGTTGGTGGACACCAATGGTGAGGGATGCCGTCAAGCTGAAGAAGGAGTTTTTGGCCTGTAGGACTCCTGAGGCAGCTGATGGGTACCGGCTGGCCAAGCGGAATGCAGCTTTAGTGGTCGCTGAAGCAAAAACTCGGGCATGGGAGGAGTTCGGTGAGGCCATGGAGAAAGACTTCCGGACGGCTTCGAGGAAATTCTGGTCCACCATCCGGTGTCTCAGAAGGGGGAAGCAGAGCTGTGTACACTGTGTATAGTGGGGATGGGGCGCTGCTTACTTCGACTCGGGACGTTGTGAGCCGGTGGGGAGAATACTTCGAAGACCTCCTCAATTCCACCGACACGCCTTCCCATGAGGGTTCTCTGAGGCGGGCTCTCCTATCTCTGGGGTTGAGGTCACCGAGGTGGTTAAAAAGCTCCTTGGTGGCAAGGGGGTGGATGAGTTCCTCAAGGCTCTGGATGTTGTAGGGTTGATACGCCTCTGCAACATCGCGTGGACATCGGGGACAGTGCCTCTGGATTGGCAGACTGGGGTGGTGGTCCCCCTTTTTAAGAAGGGTGTGTTCCAACTACAGGGGGATAACACTCCTCAGCCTCTCTGGTAAGGTCTAGTCAGGGGTGCTGGAGAGGAGGGTCCGTCGGGAAGTTGAATCTCAGATTCAGGAGGAGCAGTGTGGTTTTCGTCCTGGCCGTGGAACAGTGGACCAGCTCTACACCCTTGGCAGGGTCCTCGAGGGTGCATGGGAGTTCGCCCAACCAGTGTTTTGTGGACTTGGAGAAGGCATTCGACCGTGTCCCTCGGGGGTCCTTCCTGTAGAGGGTGCTTCGGGAGTATGGGGTACCGAACCCCCAGATAGGGGCTGTTCAGTCTCTGTCCGCATATCCGGCAGTAAGTCGGACTCGTTTCCAGTGAGGGTTGGACTCCGCCAAGGCTGCCCTTTGTTACCGATTCTGTTCATAACTTTGATGGACAGAATTTCTAAGCACAGCCGAGGCGTAGAGGGGGTCCGGTTTGGTGGCCTCAGTATTGCATCTCTGCTTTTTGCAGATGATGTGGTTCTGTTGGCTTCATCAAGCCGTGACCTCCAACTCTCACTGAAGCAGTTCGCAGTGTGAAACTGCTGGGATGAGAATCAGCACCTCCAAATCTGAGACCATGGTCCTCAGTCGGAAAAGGGTGCCGTGCCCTCTCCAGGTCGGGGATGAGATCCTGCCCCAAGTGGAGGAATTCAAGTATCTTGGGCTCTCGTTCACGAGTGAGGGAAGAATGGAACGTGAGATCGACAGGCGGATCGGTGCAGCGTCTGCAGTAATGCGGTCTCTGAATCGATCCGTTGTGGTAAAGAAGGAGCTCAGCCGAAAGGCTAAGCTCTCAATTTACCGGTCGATCTTCGTTCCTACGCTCACCTATAGTCATGAGCTGTGGGTCGTGACCGAAAGAACAAGATCCCGGATACAAGCGGCCGAAATGAGTTTCCTCCGCAGGGTGTCCGGGCTCTCCCTTAGAGAGAGGGTGAGAAGCTTGGTCATCCGGGAGGATCTCAGAGTAGAGCCGCTGCTCCTTCACATCGAGAGGAGCCAGATGAGGTGGCTGGGGCATCTGATTCGGATGCCTCTCGGACACCTCCTTGGTGAGGTGTTCCGGGCACGTCCCACCGGGAGGAGTTCCCGGGGACGACCCAGGACTCGCTGGAGAGTCTACATCCTTTGGCTGGCCTGAGAACGCCTCAGTATCTCCCCGGAAGAGATGTTTATTGAACACACTGGCACATTGCTCAGCCAGTGGCTCACACAACAGAAATGTGAGCACATACTTTAAGAACATATTGAAGAGACAGCTGGAGTTCAGCTGGGCTGTGTTTTCAGCACATTCAGCGGACACGCCTGCACTGACCAAGAGCTGAAAGGTCTCTATTTTGGAACCTCATTCTTGCCATACTTAGCAATTTTTTATTCATTCAAATTTGGCAGGCTTGTTAACAATGCTGTTCTCTTTGGTGTGTCAAATCTAAGACATTTTTATTTGAACTTTACAGGGAATTTAATGTATTAAATTACATAGCCCAAAATCTTCCCCATGAAAAGTGAAAACCTTTTTTGAGATTTAACACCATATAAAATTAAAAACTAATGTTTGTTGTGTGAGATTAAATTGCATACTTTGCATAGTTTTATACAGAGCTTGAAGCCCTTTGATGGCATGCTACATGATATAAAAAAATGGTCATGGTTGTTTGGAGTATCGATTGCATCCATGCTATAATTAATGTTTGGATGAACCACAGGCAAACATTTACAGGGTAAAATTATCATCAAACTGTCTCCATATGGAAGGTTCAGTCCCTTTGTTGTGGTTTATGTCTTTTGCTTTTCGATTTCCTTCTTTACTGTATCCAGTCAGGGTTATTTCAAGTAGATCCAGAAAAAAAATAAGAGGAAGGGTAAGAGATTAAATGGGATGGAAAGATGAAAAAGAAGAAATTAACTAAATAAGGGAAGCTCCCTTGTACACTCCAATGCACATTGATGAAACACAGTCACTCAATAGTAATATATAAATAAGTCACTGACTATATAATTGGATAATATTTAATGTCTAGATATGTATTTCGGAAGATTTTAGTCAGGGTGACAAGTCACAAAGATTGTCTTTGGTTTCTTGAAAAACAAAAAAAGCCCATGAAGCTGACTGGTATTAAAAAATAAAGGCCAAATGAATGCCAGATGGCGGCACGGTGAACGGTGGTTAGCACATCTGCCTCATAATTCTGAGAACCGGGGTTCAAATCCCGGCCCCGCCTGTGTGGAGTTTGCATGTTCTCCCCGTGCCTGCGTGCCTGTAAAACGAAACATAAATCAAAGAGAATCACACGTTGGGTATTTAAAATAAACACAAAAGATTTAATTGCATTCATCTTAATGCTAACACGCGGCACGGTGGCCAACTGGTTAGAGCGTCAACGTCACAGTTCTGAGGACCGGGGTTCAATCTCGGGTCCCGCCTGTGCGGAATTTGCATGTTCTCCCCGTGCATGCGTGGGTTTTCTCCGGGCACTCCGGTTTCCTCCCACATCCCAAAAACATGGATGGTAGGTTAATTGAAGACTCTAAATTGCCCGTAGGTGTGAATGTGAGTTCAAATGATTGTTTGTTTATATGTGCCCTGCGACTGGCTGACGACCAGTTCAGGGTGTACCCCGCCTCTCACCCAAAAGTAGCTGGGATAGGCTCCAGCACGCTCGCAACCCTAGTGAGGATGAGCGGAACGGAAGATGAATGAATAAATGAATGCCAGATGTGAGCAACCCAAAATGTCAGACTGACACCAGTATCAATGTAAACCTTTTGTATGCGGTGCACAGGCCACATTATGAGCAATGATGGAAAATACATCCTGTGGAGATAGGGAACACTTGGTGAGTCTTTTACAAGCCGTGGAGGCCAAACCCAATAGACTGTGACTGTGTTTGGAGCCCAGCTCACACAGCTGAGCATGATGGGAAGCCCCGAGGCACAGAGAGGCCCTTCAGTGGGAAAAGTCGGCAAAAGTCCCTTGTTCAACCCCGCTCCCTCCTTCTTTGCCTCCATCAGTCTTCCTCCATGAACACTGGCTTGCCTTAACACATAGACCTTCCATTGTTCCCTCGACAAGGTGACTGGCACTGAGTAGCAGCGGCGGCAGTTTTCCAGGGCAGGAAACTGCGCGGAAGCAGGGGAACATAAACAGCCCTGACTGACAGCACACAAACAATTAGCACTGGCGGTCTTCCAGAGGGTTCTGCTAATGACAGGCTTGTGCTAGCTAATTATACAGCCGAGTTCCTCTCATCCTGAAAACCGCTCAGATACACCCAAATCATACAGAGCCTGATGAGCGCCTAGGCTAACACTACACAATGGACTCTCTTGAGGAGGGTTGAAGGTGGCTAACCTGCAATTGGTGATCAGCGGTAACAAGATCACCTGAGAATGAGTGTCTATGGGCCATGTGAGCGGTGGCTGACTATATTTGAGAATTAAACTGTGTCTACAGTGTAGATGTAGATGTGCACAGTACTGATTCATTCTAGCACTTACGAAACTCACTGCCATTGACGGCTGCTGAATTAAAATATCAACGTTATGAATAAATTAATCATAAATGGTCCACTCATGGGATTAACCCACCCGCCCGACAAAAAGTCACATAATTAAATTTCTAATTTTGAGCAAATTCATACAAAACTATACCCACTTAGCTCCAGCATAAGATACTGTGTAATTTAATGTATTTCAATAAAATAACTGTCTCAAAATATCTACCTTTAAAAAGATAACAATGAATTATGATTGACAGATATTCTATGACAGAGCGGTATTCATCCACTTTCAAGCTGCCAGTAAAATCAGTAATTTAAAAAAAAAAAAAAAAATCCTGTGCTGCTTTTCAGTATCAATGGCAAAGACATAGAATGGGGACTTAAGTCAGATCAGCAATATTCTGGCTATGGACATAGGTACTATCAGACCCGTATAAGATGCTGCAATGGGTTAGCCTGCAATACTGGGACTAGGATGTTTAAAACCCAAGACTAACTTCTCCCACTCTATATACAATTGTCTCTGTCTAACAAATATTTTACACTTCTCCCAAGAGGCTGATGCTGTTGTCGTCATGTATCTAATCAGACTGCAAGATTTGCGTCGATGTGTGAAAACGTACAATGTTGAGGCCATATCCTCAAAAGAGGCTAATATTTATATTACTGTGGTTGTAGTTAATTTACTGAGAGCTGTTTCAAAAATGTTGATTCACTTATTTACAGTAGCTACATGGGAGGAGCTAAGTACTGTACTAAAAATGCCTCAGTATGATGTAATTCATTTGCATAGCAGTACAAAACAAAAAACGATCCCTGCTGGGATTCAATTATATATTTAAATACTCATTATTAAAAGCATGCATTTTGAGCTATGAAGAAGCATGATTTTTACAGCTGTTGTGCAGGATATCATCTGATTGTGGAGGTGAGTGCACAACTGTATACTAAATCTGCTGAAAATATTAAATCAACTTAATAAAAACACTAATATTTGACAGTCCACTTGTGTCTGAGCTGTTGATTAATTATGTGGGTAAATGGACAAGATTACAGCAGAAGAGTCGTACACGTGGTAAGTGGTGTAAAAATATAAGAATTTCAAAAGGGGGACAATACTTTTTCATGGCACTGTTGTCCTCTGCCTTCCACCAAGAGCTCTTTCAGTCTTTACTCTACACACAAACTGCTTCTCAATGAAAAAACTACTCAATAGTAACTTGTGAGTAACTTGTGATTATTATTATTATTATTATTTTTTTTTTTTTTTTTTAAATCAGAGCACGAACCTGGAATCCAATCAATGAGATATGATTGGAGGTGTGGCCTATAGCTGCTCTGGCCACTAGAAAACACACACCGGTTTAAAATTGTCTCTTGTCAAGAAGCCTGATGTAAACCATGCCTCGCTCAAAAAGACCTACGAATAAGACTTGCGGTCTAATATAAAGCCGGAAAACATTCCAAGAGTACAGTGACAACGCGGTTTACGAACGACGCGGTTTACAAACAATTCCGTCTACTTCCTAAATTTTCATTGAAAGATTACCTCTAGTTATGTATTATTTTCGGTTTGCGAACGGTCTGGGTATGGACGAACGGAAGGATCTGTTGCGCTTCTACTCGCGCTGCGTGACGATCATTTACAGAGAGAGTGCATAACGCATTGCTGTAAGCACAAAACTAGTTGTCTGCTCCGCACTGCGGCATAAGCGGAAATCTGTTAAGCTTGTTGCGGAAGTTCCGCGTCGGCATCCTTCATCATCCAATCACAAATCTAATAGTGTTTGTGATTAACGTGGTTTAAAAAAAAAAAAAAAAAGTCCGGAAATAATTTTATTTTTATCAAAAATACTATTTACAGTTTTTATGTCATATATTGAATTGTCTTTATGTCGGCGTAATCATATCAAAATAGCTCTACACACGCATTCACTCGGCAGAGGTTCCACTGATGCACATGCAGCCAATCCAGATGCACGGCGTTCTTTATGAATGAAAATGGAAATAGGTGTGATATCAAGGCACAGAAATTATTCTAAAAAAAACAAAACAAAAGGGCTAAACAGTTCAAATTTAGAATGGCTCCTAAGACGAAGCACTTAATGAGCAGAGCGACCTGTGCTGTGGTTCTTCTCACGTTGTGCAACCGTCACTGACTGTATCACGCAATGCATCCGAAAAGGTAGGCAATGTATCTTTGTTGTTGTTTTTTGCTCTTTATTAGACTAACAAAAAATGAGAAATTGCTCGCAGGTGATTGTGTGAGCGAGGCAAAAAAAAAAAAAAAAAAAAAAATTATAAAATGAATCAAATTATACAAATGATCAAAAGAAATTTCTGTCATGTTATAATGTTGATTTGACCTGACAGATTAGAATACATGACCTGACAAGAGAATACTTTTGAAGATACTCAGTATACAGGACACAAGTATATACAGTAAATGAGCAAGTCATTTAAATAGTCATTGCTCCAGCTTGTGATTGGAGATCGGTTATCGTTTTTTTTAAACTCACTCATCAGTGATCGGCCCCAAAAATCCTGATTGTGTAAAGCCTAATTATAATGTTTTCAGTGGTTTTTGCAGGTGTGAACAGGGATGGTTTTGATAAGGTTGTCCACTGTACATGAAACTTTTCAAAAAGGCAGCAGCTATTTTTTACTAGGCCATTTGTTGAAGTTGAGCAAACGTGCCCTTAAGTTCTCAGGTATTTCTATCGTACTGTTATATGAGCTGCAATGAAAGGTTTTCCGGCTCATGCAGAGCAGTAACAGTAACTATTGTGCAATCTACTCATACTGGGTATGAGCCAATGGAAAGGTCTGTAACCAAGACCTTCCTAATCAAAAGGGCCAACCCTGATCAGATGAGATAACACATGAAAGAAGCTCCTCTGAAGTCTTCACACGCTGCGACTCGCTCCATCCTCCCTCATCCCTACATATGTTCAACTTCAGAGATACAAAAACATGTGCAGAGGCGTGTCTTTTTTTTATGAGGTCTAATTATAGCGCTACAGTTTGCTGATGACTCCTAATGTTTGGGGGTAGGCATTAAATGGTTGCTGATATCAGGCTGGCCTGGAGCCTGGAACACATCCCGGGGTCGCAGCCGATGAAAAGGCTGTTTAATGTGTTTTTGATGAAGCGAGGGTGTGTCGGGAGGGGGGAGACAAACCGCTTCTAAATTTCCCATTAACGCAGCCAAGAAAGTCCAACGGCAAAGCCAACAATATACAGTACAAACCTGATCTGCGTGTGTACAAAACAAACAAACAGGCGGAATGAAAACAAATAGTGTGGGGATGATGTCAGTGGGCGCAAAGTGCTGACATGGCCTTGTATCTCTCTGGCTTCAGGTCTAATCTTGCAATATAATCTTACAAACAGACAAAATAGCACTTTTGTGTGCATGGCTGTTTCGGTCAAGAATCAAAGCTTGTAATTACAAAGGTGCTGAATCATCACATGTCCACCCAGGACAACTATTCGTACGCCGTCTCATATGCCACACTTTTTGGGTAAGATGTTCTCAAGGTCAGTAATGGCACAAGAAGTGTGAGCATAAGAGTTATATGAAGTAAAGAAACTTCAAAATTGATCACTTTACTCTAGGTCCTTGCCAGAGCTGTTAGCACCACGCATGAAAACAGAGTGAGTCAAAGCTTTCCATGAAACTCACCAAGTCTCACATACAGTGGGTACGGAAAGTATTCAGACCCACTTAAATTCTTCGTTATATTGCAGCCATTTGCTAAAATCATTTAAGTTAATTTGTTTCCTCATTAATGTACACACAGCTCCCCATATAGACAGAAAAAAAACGTAATTGTTGAAAATTTTGCAGATTTATTAAAAAAGAAAAACTGAAATATCACACTGCTATAGGTATTCAGACCCTTTGCTGTGACACTCATATTTAACTCGGGTGCTGTCCATTTTTTCTGATCATCCTTGAGATGTTTCTACACCTTCATTGGAGTCCACCTGTGTTTGATTATACTCATTGGACTTGATGAGGAAAGCCACACACCTGTCTATATAAGACCTTACAGCTCACGGTGCATGTCAGAGCAGATGAGAATCATGAGGTCAAAGGAATTGCCTTAAGAGCTCAGTGGCAAGGCACAGATCTGGCCAAAGTTACAAAAATGTTTTTGCTTCCCTTAAGGTTCCTAAGAGCACAGTGGCCTCCATAATCCTGAAATGGAAGACGTTTGGGACGATCAGAACCCTTCCTAGAGCTGGCCGTCCGGCCACATTGAGCAATCGGGGGAGAAGAACCTTAGTGTGAGAGGTAAAGAAGAACCCAAAGATCCCTGTGGGTGAGCTCCAGATATGCAGTTGGGAGAAGGGAGAAAGTTCTACAAAGTCAACCATCACTGCAGCCCTCCACCAGTCGGGGCTTTATGGCAGAGTGGCCCAATGGAAGCCTCTCCTCAGTGCAAGACACTTGAAAGCCCGCATGGAATTTGCTAAAAAAACAAACAAAAAAAAAACACACCTTTAGGACTCCATGAGGGTGAGAAATAAGATTCTCTGGTCTGATGAGACCAAGATAGAACATTTTGGCCTTAAATCTAAGCGGTATGTGTGGAGAAAACCAGGCACTGCTCATTACCTGTCCAATACAGTCCCAACAGTGAAGCATGGTGGTGGCAGCATCTTGCTGTGGGAGTGTTTTTCAGCTGCAGGGACAGGACGACTGGTTGCAATTGAAAGAAAGATGATTGCAGCTAAGTGCAGGGATATCCTGGACGAAAACCTTCTCCAGAGTGCTCAGGCCCTCAGACTGGGCCGAAGGTTCACCTTCCAACAAGACAATGACCCTAAGCACAGAGCTAAAATACCGAAGGAGTGGCTTCAGAACAACTCTGTAACTGTTCTTGAATGGCCCAGCCATAGATTTGACTTAAATCCAATTGAGCATGCATGAAGAGACCTGAAAATGGCTGTCCACCAACCATCCAACCAGACAGAACTGGAGAGGATCTGCCAGGAGGAATGGCACAGGATCCCCAAATCCAGGTGTGAAAAACTTGTTGCATCATTCACAAAAAGACTCATGGCTGTATTCGCTCAAAAGGGTGCTTCTACTAAATACTGAGCAAAGGGTCTGAATACTTATGGCTGTGTGATATTACAGTTTTTCTTTTTTAATAAATCTGCAAAAATTTCAACAATTCCACTATAACAGAGTGAAAAATTTAAGGGGGTCTGAATACTTTCCGTATACACTGCAACGAAGCAAAGAGGGATGAAGAGTGGAAACACAGAGACGATGGAGAAAGATGTCAAGAAGAAAGCTGCGCTAAATCGGTAGATTTTTGGTTGGCCTGAAGGAGTTACGAATGTGTATGTTATGATATTATGCACACACACACACACACACACACACGGATGCTGGAAACAACAACTCTTAAAACAACTAGCAAGATTTTCTATAGCTGGGATTAGGGGTTCCTTCAAGACTGATTTTTGTAGTCTGTTTTTGTGATGGCTGAAGAATTTTCCAACATTTGAGATTAAATTGTAATAGTGTGTAACTATCGCTATTATCCCTTTTGTGATCTCTGCTAAAATCAAATTGATATATGTTTTTATAAATTAAATATATTGTGATAAACCGTTTATATTCAGATACGAGAGTCATAAAACTTCGAACAACAGCGCACCTCAGGAGACCTGAGTTCAGTGAGCATCAGATTCATTTTCAGTTAGTCCCACCGCAAACGTATACACACAGACACAGAGACACTGTTTCAGAATAATATAGAGGTGCAAAAATTAATCGATTGATCAACAACTAATCGATTATTATTATCATTTCATGAGCAGGGAACCCGTAGACTGCCAGACATTTTCGAGCAATTTCACAGATTTTTCAAGCCCCACACAATATTATGTACTATGACGATGTAGACGGATTTTGAATTACGTCTTTGGACGGCATTGGCAGGGAATGAGTTAAATGAATTGCTAATGATTTTTGATAATCAATTAATCATGTAGAGACCTTTTTTTTTAACTTAAAATTGTCCAAATCCTTGGAATCTTTGCCTCATAACAGTAAATATTAATTATTGTATTTATTATAACAATAACGCAGTAAATATTAATAATTATATATGCATCCATCCATCCATCCATTTTCCGAGCCGCTTCTCCTCACTAGGGTCGCAGGCGTGCTGGAGCCTATCCCAGCTGTCATCGGGCAGGAGGCGGGGTACACCCTGAACTGGTTGCCAGCCAATCGCAGGGCACATAGAAACAAACAACCATTCACACTCACAGTCATGCCTACGGGCAATTTAGAGTCTCCAATTAATGCATGTTTTTGGGATGTGGGAGGAAACCGGAGTGCCCGGAGAAAACCCACGCAGGCACGGGGAGAACATGCAAACTCCACACAGGCGGGACCGGGGATTCAACCCGGTCCTCAGAACTGTGAGGCTGACGCTCTAACCAGTCGGCCACCGTGCCGCCACTGGAGGTCTTATTTTCAAAATGTCTGCTATGCATTTCTGCATAAATTGGGATGCATCATTCCATTCTTCTATTTCTGGAATGCCCAAAATGCAAAGGTTCTTTATTTTGTTACTCTTATACTTTGATTTATTTTCAAGGTTTTTCAGTGAATTTATTTTGTTTTCAATGGCGGACATCCGCTGCTCTGTTTCACCAGTGCGCCCAATACCTTCCTGAATGTACGCTTTAACTAAGTTTATTGCTGAGAGAGAGAGTGAGTCAGTCAGTTTGTCAGTGAGGTGACTTCTTAATGCTAGCTCGACGTAGAAGCCAAAAGTATGTGACCTTCAAGATAAAAGTCGAGCATAGGGATTGTTTAGGTATTATCAGCTCATTTACAAATTGATGGCACAGCACAAGCACACTTTGATAGGATTTAAAGTATTAAATGACAATATGTCACAATAATAAAGCAGACAGATGATATTTGTGTTTCATAAAAATAAGACATTTGCAAACATCTGTTTTTTCTTTTGAAAAGAATCATCATTTTTGCCAATTTTCTGACAGATGTAGACCAGGAGAAGCATGCTTTTATCTCAAGTAGACTTGACTATTGTAATCGTCTTCTGACTGGACTCCCCAAAAAGAGTATTAAACAGCTGCAGCTCATTCAAAATGCTGCAGCTCAGGTTCTGACCAGAACAAAGAGGTCAGAGCATATTACTCCAATTCTAAAGTCTTTACACTGGCTCCCAGTCAGCTTGAGAAGAGATATTAAAGTTCTGCTACTGGTCGATATATCACTATCACTATATCACATGCTGGCAATTTTTTTTACTTGAGTTTGTTGTCACATTTCTGTGGGGCCAATTATATACTACTCGTGCACTCACTGTAGTAGTTTCGCCACGCTGCACTATTTGCATATCTGTTGTTGACCAATACTGGCCACTCATGCCAGAGTAGCATCTGCTCCATTTGCACACTGATTGATATGGCCTGGTAGCGGCCGGCTGGGGCTCACTAGTTTAAAACACGGAAACACATTTTTTGTTTGTGTGAAAGCTTGTGCATTTTGAATGGCTGTTATATCTGCAACGTTGCAACGCTGTGCACCGGAGGCTGCAAAACCAGTCATCAACAGTTGGCCACTCTTGAAAACAAGTTGGCGAACTCAGCACACTGCGTAAGAGTTCAGTCGGGATCAGGTGCATCACTCAGGTGTGTTGTGTTGAGTGTTTTATTGTGCTTCCATTCCATTATTAAAAGTGGTTAAATAATTTGTTTACATTTGTGTGAAAATTAAGAACATCCAAAAGTAGTGATGCACCGAAATGGAAATTCTTGGCCGAAAACGTGGAAACCCAAGGCTGAGAATCAAAACACTGAAATAAATTATTATGCCAACTATAAGTAAAATTTCATTCATGATTATGACAGCAGAGCTGCCAGCCCATAGAAATTCACTTAAAGAACATTACGGCAGGGCAGTTATTGCAGTATATTATTGAATAGGATAAAATTATTCTGCATACTGTTCAATTGCATAACTATCACTCTATTATCGTAATTTTGAATACATTATGGCATCAATATTTGTTATTTTAATGACTTTCTTAGGGTTTGGCTCTGTTGTACATAAGTGTTCATCACTTTACCCTGAGGTGGGAACAATTAACTTAACGATGCCCATTCTGCAGAAAAAAAAGAAGACTAAACATGACATGTCGAATGAATACAATGTTGTGATCTGTAAATAAAGTAAATATAATGATATATACAAGACCGATTCTTGAGAATGCCACACTGAGCAAACGCAACTGCGAGGAACCGGTAGCTTAGACAGCGATGGCGGACCACTATGAAACTATTTGCGTGATTGCTCACATAACGAAGCTAGTAGCTAGCTGCTAAATGCTAACGTAAACAAGCCCCTGAAGCACTTTCTATCTCATCTGTGATCGGCAAACTACAATCTTATCATCTTCCTGCCCCATTCACAGTGCGAACACCAAAACACAAGGACTTCAACTGCCACCACGATGGCTACGTGGCCTGTTTTCTTCACACTACAGGAGCAGGACTCTTTAGCATGACATGTAATTATTACATGCACGCACTTTATGTGGCTCATATTTTCAGGTGATTTTACACAGATGTGCCTGTCTTCCTCACAAAATCTTTTACACGCGTTTTGCAGACTACTGATGTTTACAAATGATAGACTTCTCATGCCCTTTTTGGGGACTATGTCTTGCTCGCTAGTCGCTAGCATGTCCTCCATGTACGAGAGCTGCTGCGAGGCAACGAAATCTCACGGTCTAGCCAAAAAATTAAATCGATGAGCATTAATAAAATGTTGATCAAATTAAGATTTTCAAAATATCTCCCAGTACTAGTTCAGTGTTTGATTGTTTTTCAATGTTTTACTATTAACAATGGCTAATAAAGGTTTTGTGAATGTGGCAGTTTGAGTAGTAGACAGTATTACAGTATTTCCCAAGATTTAATTTCCAAATTCATTTTCTGCTCACTAGTAAACCATGTTTTGCCTTTGGTGTAGGCCTGGTTTGCACCTCAATGGTTTTCCTCTTGATCTTCTTCTGGTGTTCCAGGCGTTCCTTCTCTTTCTCCACTGCTCGAGTGGACTCTCTGAGCCTCTCCAGGTCCTGTTGGTACGTCTCCCTTTGTCTCTCCAGCTCCACACTCTCTTCAGCCAGCCGCTCCTGTATCCCATTTTTTTATGGTTATGGTCCAAGTCACACAACCGTTACAACTGTCAGGTAGGTCTGACCACTTTACCTCCACCCGCTTGCATTCCTCCTCCCTTTCCCGCAGCCTGGCCTCTGTCGCCTCCACTTGTTGGCGGTGCTTCCCTCGCTCCTTCTCCCAGCGCTGCTGTTCCTGGCGATGCTGAGACTGCAGTTTGTGGAAGCTGGCGAGCTCCTCTCTCTGTAGAGCCAGCGTACGCTGCTTCTCCTGTTCCAGGAGCACGTTCCCGCGGTGGCGCCCAGGCAGAGATGCTCGCTCCGTCAGCGAGATACGCTGCAGCTCAATTTGACTGTCCTGCTGCGATATGATGGCCTGACCAGGGAGACAGAAATTGATACTATATACCCACAAAATGTTCAAAATAGAAATGTTACACACAATTGCTAACTATTTGGAGTGTGAAATGTTAACATTATATTCACCTGCACTCTAAAGAGATTCAATACAAGAGCTGTCTAAGTTTGCCTTAACAAGAGGCAAATGACACTACCAGAAGTATTAGTTTAAAAATAAGTTCATTTTTGTGGTTGTAGTTTGTAGATGTGTAGTACTAAACGGCATTACACAAAAGTGTAGCTAGTGCAGTTCTGCACACTCCAAAGTATAACTACAATATTAAAGATGGATCAATATTGGTGTCTGAGTATTGGATTACGTTTGATTCTACAAGTGTTGGGTCAGTCTACTGTATGTGCAAACAACATTATAAATAGATATTTGAGTCTGTAAAGGGAGCGTACAAATATCAACAATACATTATAAGCGACTAAGGCATCATGTTACCTGCAGACTGTAGAGCCTTTGAGAAAGTTTTAATACTTTGTCGAAGAACTGGAATGGAAAAGGAGAAGGGTATCATCAATTAAGTACAAATCAAAATAACACATTTCACAGGTTAATTTATAAACACACAATCCTGCAATGATATATGTAAGCAAGTAACAGATGAAAGAATAGGTGTAAACCTCTGCCTCAGGGAATGAGTTGGACCAGATCCGGTTCCATCTTGTTGGAGTGCAGCAGCTGTCATCAACCTGGCCAACATCAGCCAGATAGAAACAGGTTATCTTTTCTTTTGTGCTACTCATCCAACACTGGATCTTAAATTCTTGGATCTTAAAGGTCAAGAAATTACTCTTTGGCATACAATGACTACTGTGATCTGTTCCAAAGACCATATTTATCTGAATACTCAATGTTTATATGATGTGTACCATTTAGTCAAACGTTTGTCTAATGATAGCTTGTGTGTCTGTGACAGGAACCATCAACACATGAGAATATTTCTCATGTGTTGATGTTGATGTGTTTAAAAAAGATTGTTCCCAATCCTTTAATTTGTTTGTGCATAAAGGCAATAAATAATCCCAAAATCATCAGCCTGTGTGATTTTTGTTGTGCGCAATGTGAGAACGTGTGTGACTTTGAGTGCGTCAGACCTACCGTCTGCTCCAGAGTTTGGCTACCACAGAGATCTTGGAGCTGAGGGTCAGAGCTGGCCCGCTGGCTTCGTTCTCTGTTTCTGGACTCGCCAGAAAAGTTCTTCACATTGCCATCTGGCAGAAGAACACCAAGCCACAGACACAAACAATGACAAAAAAACAAAACAAAAAAAACTGTGAGCCCAAACAGACCAGAAAACAGATGCATTAACAGCCACGCAATCTGCACAAAGACAACAAATGAATACGTGTCATACTCAAAGACAACAAATGAATACGTGTCATACTAGGATTGTGAATACTTGCCATATATAATTTCACACACACACAAAAAAAGTGTGTCTTGGGGGACAAAATACCATTTTATTATTAATTCAGCAGCTACTCATTGCACAGAGTGCAAAGAGGCACAACCCATTAGATAGGAGGTTTCCCCAGGACATGAAGTATTGTGGACTCACTCTTAGTGAGGATGGTGGGACTGCTGTCATAGCCCCCAAAGGTGTCTGCTCTCCTAGGTAGGAGTCCAGAGCTGCTCCCTTCATCTTGCTGTGATGACAGGACTTCGTCCCTCACTCCAGACTGGAGCAAATTCTGGAGGTTTTCCACTGAATTGACAGAAAGCGAATGTTATGGTTCACACGTTTCCACAACAGAGAATAGAGTTGATAAGTGTGCATATAATTGACTCAATGCCATGTTGTTTGCAGCAATATCGTCCTACCTTCAGTGATGGCTTCTTTGAGCAAAGCCTCCCCCTGCTGGAGATCTGAGGCATTACCCCGTAATAGAAGTTTGGAGCGGGAAGCTGTGTCCTCCAGACCTGCCACAGACTCTGCCATGTCTGCAAAAAGTTGCAGCTTCTCAGAAAGCGTCTGGATAATCACAGCATCCTTTTGGCTCAGACGTTCTACAGTGGGAAACAGATATCATTGTGATAATTTTCCATTACTGTAAACCATGATTCTCTTGCACATTGTACTTTCTGTGTGACACCTTAGTCTTTAGACATTTTATTCTTCATTTCTATTGAGCCTGTCATACCTCCTACCAAAATAAGTTGCTTTGCTCGTTACTCAAAATGGCGGCATTTTGGAGTAACGTGTTATGATCAGTGACTTACAATGAGAACTTTTGCCTTCGTGGCTTGGCAGCAGGGGGGCGGGGTGGGGGGCTGGGGGGGGCAATAAAATAGCGTGAGCCAAGCGGCTGTTCAATGTCTACGTGCCAGTAATGTCAGACGCTTGATTTTTTTCCAACCAATATCCGCAACAATCAGTGTTATGGCCGTAACGAGTCAACGTTCAGTAATTTCCGTAAGAAAAGACTCTCCGTAGCATTTGGCAGCTCTGAAGATGTCACAAGATTGCGCCAAAGCAATATTTTTATTATTATACAAAAACAGCTAATAAATGGATATATCCCCCCCCCCCCCCCCCCCCACCCCCATACAAAATAAATACATAAATAAATTGCAAATAGGCCATTCATAAATGCTGAACTGCGAATATGCAATTGTTCATTGTAGTTAACCAATGTCAGTACCTTGAAATTCTTTGAACCGGGAAGCTCGGGCCTCCTCCTCCTCACTGAACAGCCTGCCTTCTGTATGAGGACAACTAACAGCGACACAACAGAAGCTATTAGTTACTGCACTATGAATGTTCTTCATCGACAGCGTTCTCTATCGCAGCTACCTTTCAACAGCTTGCCGTATGTGTGCCATCCAAGTGTTTCTTTCCTCCTTAGAGGTCGTGTGGATCTCGTACATCTCAGGCTCATTGGAGGAAGCGCAGATCAGGAACATGGCTTTTTCTGCATGGGCCACCTCCCTAACAATCAACTTCTGAAGAGAGATGACTGACGGCTTGTTGTCCTAGCGAGGATAAATAATGGAGAAAAGAGGCATGGATGAGGCTAGATACAGTCATGCCAAAAAATATTGGCACACATGGGGTGTCAATGTTTTTAGACATGACTTTTTTTTTTTTAACTGTCTGACATGAAATTACACTAAACTTTCCAGACACTAATTTCAAGACTTCTCAGTAAAAAAATTGAAATAATCTGTAACATTTGAGTAAATAGATGTGGATCATTTTGATTTTTTATGTCATTTTTGCCAAATAATTTCCAGAATATTATAGAGGGGGGATAAGAAGAGATCCATAGCCAATTAGTCTTTACATTTGGAATTTACAGTATGAGCGAGTTGATAGAGAATTTACATCTACCCATTATGAGCTAATTATATCAACGATAACGATTGTACAAGATTGGATGTCTATAAATCTGACAGGGTGCACAAATATCAGGGATTACTGGATGATGTGGAGGCGTGACCCGACATGCAGCGGAGGACGGATGCCTCCGGGGAGTCCATTAATCCCTGGTAATTGTACACCTCAGAGGGCATTAAGCTGTTTATACCATGGTCACTTGCCAATGAAAAGAATCAATTAAACTACCAATTAATTATTTCATATGTTTTGTCGTCAAAATAGAAAGTTTGACTAAAATTATTTCTTTTCCTATTTCTTGCAAAGCCTGAGGGCTTGACTATGAAGAGTCATTGCAATTTCATAACTTTCTAAGGGAATATAAATGTACTCCAGCAAATAGATTTTCTAGTTTGACAATGTTAAATAATAACCACAGGGATGACAATAAAATATTTTTTTTATTATTAAAAATATAATAATAAAAGCATGCAAGCTCTCGCTGATGCAAGCTCTCAGGCTGGCAATGCTGTACTCTCTCTGTTGGTCTTCGTTGACTGGACGGCGGCATAAAATTATCGCAGGGTATCATTCAAAACATCAACGGTGAAGTGTTCAGTTTATATTTGTTAGTTTTTGTACCGGGAGGTGTCTCGATGTATTAATCACTTATTTTGTTGTTTTGTTCATGTTGATTTCATTCTTCTCGTCTGAGAGTTGATTTACATCTTAGAGTTAACTCTTTTCTGTCTCTACAATTTTCCTCTCAATTCCTCAGCAGCATCCCAGTCATCAAAGGTGTTGTAATCACCAAATAAAGTAAATGATGAAATCACTCATTATTGTTTTAAATTCACTAATTTCTGTCCTCTGAGTACTTCATGTTTACTTTTCAGAAAATCTGACTGTCAGGTGGCCATGTTTGCTCGCATAATCTAACAGCTAAGGGTGCTGTGCATAAATTTGGAACAATTGATGTAGTGAAGATGTTTTGACGGGAACTACTTGTTCGAAGAGTGTGCATTAACAGAGTATAATGTACACCGATGGAATTTTCTGAGCCAAACAGAATCGAGTATTCACCAAGACTGATATAATACTGTGTGCTCTCATACAAACATTGTAGCTGCACTTCCAAGTGCCTTAAAAAAAATACACAAATCAATCTTTTTTTCTCTTAGATATTCATAATTTTTTGTTTTGGAAAATAGAGTTGTTGTAACAGTCTGGGAAACAAATATTTTTTCATATATACATTTTCCATACTTTTCGAGACCTGGAAATTAATTAAATCAAATTCCATACTAGCCATAATTTCCATACTTGCGTCAGAACCCCAATTGAACATGCATCCATGTATGTAGTTAATTTACATAAACAAAACTATTAATTACTCACCACTGCTGCAAATACATATCTCTGATCCTTCTCTTGTAGCAGCAATAAGACATCAGAGAGGAGAACTGCAAGAATATCTGTGAGGAACAAATAAGAGTATTTCTTCAAAACTGAGTAGAGAAATAAACTCTCTTTTATTGTGCCACAGTCCTCCTACCTTTGAGTCTGCCAGAGGCAGCTTTCCAGTTGACAGTACCCTCATGCAAAAGGCACCTTCGACCCTGCGCCAAGTCTTCTCGGCGAAACACTCGGCCATCTTTGATTTTCCCCAGTGCCTTTGGCTCCATCTTGTTGTGGATGTCACGAAGGCGGCACGTCTTCTCGTGCAGATTAACCAATGAGTCCACTTGAACAATAGTGTCTTTAATCAAGCCTAATGCATGGTTAAGCTTTGTGTGTTCTTCAGTACCCACTGAGAGAAGAACAAAGATTCAAATGAATCTCAATGTACACAGCGGAGGATTTTCCTCAAGTAAATGTATAGATGATTTGGTATAAGCACAAAATGAATATGACAAGACCTTTCGTGCTGTGCAGGATACGCTCGACAAATGCTGGGTACTTGGTAATGCGCTGTGTTACCAACAGAATACACTCAGGCACTCCTAACCTTCGCACGATGGACAGGTTGTTGATTTTCTGAGAGGACAAAAGAGAATAATCAAACTACAAAGACGAACTGGAATAACGATCACTTGTATGCTTAGGCATCTCACCCGTATAATGCTGTGGAATCTTTTGTTTGTTTGCATCTGTTCTTTGTAATAGCTGACAGCCTCAGTATGGCGACTGCAGAAATCACCATAGCTGTCCTTCATTTTCTCGCCTACATCACCTGAAAACTGCAGAAATCCGAAAAATATAAGAATCAAAAACTTTTTGACTTGCTTCTTTCTGTATGAGCTTCCTTACCTGTGCAATTAGTAGGTCTGCTATTCTGTCGACTGTGTAGTTGCCGTCTGTGGGCGAAACAATGTTTTCTCGTCTGCGTTCTTTAAGTTGGGACAAGAAATGCATGTGGAGCTCCAGGAGGTTTTCCAAGCGCGGGAAGAGACATTCCAGTCTGCACGAATCCATCTGGAGGTTCTCCTTCAACTCTCTGATGTAAACACGAAGCATTATCTTCAGTGTCCGTACGTGGTGCATTTCCGTCTGCATCAGCTCTGTTGTACATAAAGCGAAATATTACAATCACTCAAAGAGAAGTTTTTGTTTTGTTTGTTTTTACATGCTATCACTTTGTTTTGACGTGTGCTAATACAACAGTCTGTATTGTTTACATACAGGCCAAATCATAGGGACAATCGTGACAATAAGAAATATTTATTTACAAAATTGGTTCCTCTTTAAATTAAGTTACACGTTTACAGTATATCCAGGAGCCTACATTGTTATTGTAATGGCCTAATAGTAATACATTCTCATTTGTTTAAAAGGCAACGTTAAACAAAGAGAATCCATACAAATGCGCTAACCATATATGACATCCTGTCTCTTTATGGCCTCTTTAGAGTGTCTCTTAACAAACTGCTGGTCAACAGCCAAACTCCAGGACTCCACCTCCAGGTCCTGAGCATCACTCTCCAGATCAGCTCGCACTGCAGCATGGTGAGCATCTGAGAAAAGGAGCAAACAAAATTAAAAATTTTCTAGTGTAGAAGTGAACCTAAATTATTTTAAAGAGGGCGCTCATTCTAAAAGTTCTGCCTCGTAATTCATCCATCCATTTTTGTGAAGCATTAAGAAAGTATCCAGTTACAACTACCAGTAACTGAACTAGCCTTTAAGTCATATGTAAATGCTTGCATTCTTTCATGTCTTAAAAAAAGCACAACTGGAAAGGGATACATGACTAAAAACACAGTCAATCCAAACCAAACAATGTAAGTTATTTTAAAAAGAAAAATGCAAAGCCCTGTAATTTTTAAGTAGTAAGGGACCATGCTATTTTCTTCGTCTTTATTGAACAGATACAAAACAAATCAACATGATTAAAGTTATAAAATTAAAGAATAAAAACAAAGCAAAAAAATTGCTTTGTTTTTGCTTTGTTTAACTTTATGTAAAGTTACATTTTTTTTTACAAAAAAATGTAACTTTAAATGTCTCTTGTTTAGGTGGGAGTAAAGACTATTACAAAGTGAATGACAACAGTCAAAGAACCGTAGGTGAAAATGTCGGTAATCAGCTGTTGGATAGATTTTAAAAATACAGTGAAACCTCGAGTTACGAACGACTGTTTACAAACAATTTGGATTACGTATAAAATTTTCGTAGAAAACTCACCTCTAGTTGTGTATTATTTTCGGTTTGCGAACGGTCTCAGTATGGACAAACTTCTACTCAGGCTGCTTGACGATCACTGACTGTGCATCACGCTTGGATGTAAGCTGAAAACTAGTTGTCTGCTCCGCGGCGTAAAGTGGAAATCGGTTCTAAGCGGAAGTTCTGCCTCCAAATCCTCGATCATCCAATCACAAATCTAATAGTGTTTCTGATTGATGTCGTAAAAAAAAAAAAGTCACGAAATAATTTTATTTTCGTCAAAAAAAATACTATTTACATTATGTACGTTATTTATTTAATTGAAGCTTCTCTTTAATTAAAACAACGAATAGGTAACGGCGTAATCGGAGGCATTCGCTTGGCAGAAGTTCCGCCGATACGCACATACAGCCAATTAGATGAAACTACCAGCCGCCACATTATGAATGAAGACTCAAGGAGGTGTGTTATCGTCGTGGGGAACTTTTTCTAATAAAGTAAACAAAGTGCTAAACAGTCAGAATGTCAATCAAGATAAAAAGGGAGACTGCTAAAGATAATGTTAAGAAGCACCTACCATAGATAAACAGAAAGATCTGTGCGTTGTGCAACAGTCATTGACTGTGCGTCACGCAATGCAACTAAGATAATGTACGGATTTGTTGTTGATTTTCTTTATTGGACTGACAAACCACAAAAGAATGAGAACACGCTCGCTGGTGAGAGTGTGAGCAAAGCAATACAAAGGATGATCAAAAGAAATGTGCAGCAAATTGCCCAACAGAGCAATTAATCTTTTAAGTGATAATTTAACATCCAACTTTCAACTTTTTTTTCTGAAAAAAACAAAACAAAAAAAAGCCTCCCTGAATCAGTTTATTGTGCGAAAATCAACCAATTAATTAAAAAAATAGACAAAAGAAAAAAAACACTTGAATCAGAATGTTCCCTTGTTATTATGGAAGAAGGCTCCTCTTCAATGAGGAGCTGTAGCCCTTCTCCCCTTGCCCCACCTTAGTTAATGAGCAATGAACTGTTCTATTTATTGAGTACAAGGTACAAGGTACTTTTATTGTAAATTCTTCAATATGTGTAACACATACAGATGATTGAAATTACGGTACTCAAGGGCCCGTGGTGCTACAAAAGACAGTACAAATAATAACATCAATATAAACGGTAAATAAACTATAGTATATACAGTATAAAAAGTATTAATTGAATGTGCAAATATCAAAGGTCAGGTGATGTGTGCAACATAGTCAAGGTCAGATATAAGATGACAAAACCCCAATGCTGCTAAAGTGGCTGGTGCAACCCTGAGTCTGGTGTGAGTGTGTGCATGTGTGTGTGTGCATCTACATGTTTGCGGGGTGTCAGAGTTCAGAGGTCAGGTGGGCAGAGGACAGAAGAGGTAGAGGGGGCAGAGCGGGCAGAGAGTTCAGATTCCTGACAGCCTGATGAATAAAACTGTCTGAGTCGGCTAGTCCTGGCCCGCAGACTCCGCAGTTTCCTGGCTGATGGCAGCAGATTGAAGAGGCTGTGTGACGGATGGGTGGCATCCCCCGCTATGTGGAGGGCTTTGCGGGTGAGGCGGGTGCTGTAAATGTCCGGCAAGGAGGGAAGAGAGGTTCCGATGATGATCTCAGCTTCCCTCACGATGCGATGGAGAGTCTTGCGGCAGGATGCGGTACAGGCACTGTACCACACAGTGATGCAGTTGGTCAAGATGCTCTCTATGGTCCCTCTGTAGAACGAGCACATGATAGGAATTGGGGCTCTGGCTCTTCTCAGCTTGCGCAGGAAGTAGAGACGCTGGTGAGCTTTCTTGGCCAGTGATGGGTTGTTGCTCAAGGAGAGGTCCTCGGTGATGTGCACTCCCAGGAATTTGGTGCTGCACACCCTCTCCACCGCAGCACCGTTGATGTTCAGGGGAGCATGCTGGGAGTGCGTTCTCCTGTAATCCACAATCTCCTTGGGTTTTTTCCACGTTCAGGGTGAGATTGTTGTCCATGCACCACCCGGCCAGGCGGCTCACCTCACTCCTGTCGTATGTCTCGTCCCCATTGCTTATGAGACCCACCACAGTTTTGTCGTCTGCAAACTTGATGAAGAGGTTGGAACTGTATGTCAGTGTGCAGTCATAGGTCAGCAGGGTGAAGACGAAGGGGTTCAACACACAACCTTGAGGGGCCCCATGTTCAGAGTGATGGTGCTAGATGTGTTGCTGCTGACCCGTATTGCCTGCGGTCTCCCTGTCAGAAAGTCCAGCTGCCAGTTGCAGATCGGAGTGTTGAGCCCCAGCTGGTCCAGTTTGTAGATCAGTTGTTTAGGGATGATGGTATTGAATACTGAGCTGAAGTCTATGAACAGCATTCTGACATATGAGTCCTTAGAGTCCAGGTGTGTGAGGGCAGAGTGGAGGGCGGTGGAGATGGCGTCATCAGTTGACTGGTTGGACCAATATGCACACTGGAAGGACTCCAAGGAGGGGAAGAGGGAGGATTTGACGTGGTGCATGACTAGCCGCTCGAAGCACTTAATCAGCATGGGGTAAGCGCTACCGGACGGTAATCATTGAGGCAGGAGGGAGACGACTTCTTCGGGACCGGGATGATGGTGTTGGCTTTGAAGGAGGTGTTGAAGATGTCTGTGAAGACATTTGTGAGTTCATCTGCACAGTCCCTCAGAACGCTACCAGGTATGTGATCAGGGTCTGGTGATTTTCTTGTGTTAATCCTATCCAGAGATCTTTTCACGATTTCCCGGGTCAGTGTCAGCACTTGGTCACCAGGAGGGGTTGGAGTTTTGTGTGCAGGGGTGCTGTTGTGTGCCTCAAAGCGAGCAAATAAGTAATTCAGCTAATTTAGCAGGGAGGTGGGACTGTCGCAGTTCTGTGGTGAGGATTTATAGTCCGTAATGGTCTGAATACCTCGTCACAGACTCCTGGTGTCACTGAAGCGGTGGACGATCTTCCTGGAGTACTCCCTCTTGGCCTCCCTGATGCCACGGGACAGATTGGCCCTGGCTGTCCTCAGGCCCTCCTCATCCCCAGACCTAAAAGCCGCGTTGCGGACCTTCAGTACTCTGTAGACCTCCACCGACAGCCATGGCTTCTGATTGGCATGGACAGTGATGGACTTAGTGGTGGTGGCATCATCCATGCACTTGCTGATGTAGGCATTAGCAGTCTCTTATGTACTCCTGAATGTCTGTGATGTAGTTGTAGGTGGCAGCCTGTTTGAACATGGTTCAGTCTGTGGTGGAAAAACAGTCTTTAAGTGCCTCAAGGGACCCTTCTGGGCACACCCGTACCAGTTTCCTAACTGGTTGGGAGACTTTAACCAGTGGTCTGTAAGATGGCATTAGCATAACAGTGAAATGGTCTGAGGCGCCAAGGTGGGGGAGGGCCTTGTAGGCCAACCCCAGGGGGGTAAAATCATTGTCCAGGGTGTTATTTCCCCGTGTTGGAAAGTAGAGTTTAGGAAACAAAGCCTTGGGGTCAGCATTGTTAAAGTCCCCAGCTAGGAAGAGGAAAGCATCTGGGTGGGCTGTCAGCTGTTCACTGATATGATGGTATAGCTCATTTAGCGCCTCACTCCTGTTATTGCTGGAGTTTGGAGGAATATAGATTGGCACAAGCAGTATGGCAGTGAATCCCCTCGATAAATAAAAGAGCCGGCACTTCAGAGCCATAAATTCCAGTAGCAGTGCGCTGTGTTGACTGACCAAGATAGCGTCCCAGCACCAGGTGTCATTGATGTAAACACACAGTCCGACGCCCCGAGTCTTGCGTCCCGCGAGAGTTCTGTCCGCTCAGTAGCATGCTAGCCGGTCGACCTGAATGGCGCTGTCTGGAATGCAGCTATTAAGGCATGTTTCCACAAACACAGCACTCTCCCACAGTCTTACGGGTAGAGCGGAGCAGTCGAATGTAATCCATCTTGTTGTCCAGAGAGCGTACTTTGGCTAATACGATGGAGGGACTATTCGGCTTGTGTGATTTAGCCGCTAGCCTAGCTCAGATACCTCCGCGCTTGCTTCATTTCTCTGCTTCCTCCGCCATTCGTGGCGCCTCCACTCTGGGCGCGACGCAGGAGTGGGGGTAACAGCTGTTGAAGGCACCCAGAGCAACCCGCAGTTCCATAGCTCCTCAGCGAGAGTAGAATTTAACTCCTTGAAAGTAGTTCTGCCAATGTCGAGCAGAAGCTTGCGACTGTATCTGAGTCTTGGAACATGTAGACATGACGAAGACGGTCTAAAACACTGATTTATAAGACGAAAAACACAAAAACACCGTTTGTTTGGGACAGAGAGCAGCCGCTACGTATGCATGCGTCGCCACCTTGTGTTTTACTCCTTTAAAGTAGTGTGTTTTAACTTATTTCTAAATTGCACTATTTATTTTTAACAACACACTGATAAAAAAAAAGTAGTGGCACACCGCAATTACGTCGCGGTTTCGGACCGAAATAAACCTGATCGGCAATGCTAATGTAAACAAATGGAGAGAACGCAAAAACACAAGCGGTTCAACTGACACCACAATTGATCCGTGGTGTTGCTTTGTTTACATTACAGGAGCGGCACGGAGTCGCGGATCTCTAATGTGATACATGCATCGCATTCGATAACGTGCTTCATTTTCAGGTGATTTTGCCATGGATATGCCCGTCTTCGTCGTAACATCCTTTATACACGTTTTGCAGACTACCGTTGTTTCCAAATGATAGACGTGCCCTTTTGTGGGACTATTTGTGGGTTGCTACTCGCTAGCCTCTTCTCCATGTTGGCGGAAGACTCGCAGAGTACCGAAAAGTATAGAAAATAAAATCGATCATCCCCTTTTGCTATATTGAGCATTAATAAAATATCGATCGAATCAAGCTTTTCGATATATCTCACAGCACTAATTACAAACAAACAGCTGGGTCTAACAGCAGGAAATAGTGCCTACTTGTCTCTCTCCCACACAGTCCAACTTAATGAGAGACAGTATGAGGTCACCCTTGATTTCAGGAAAACACACTCCTCCCTAGATTTGACATTTGAGATAATACCATTAGACTGAAATAAACAAACCAAAAATATTCAGCTTTGAAAAAGGTGGATGTGCAACAAAACAATTCCACAAACTAAAACAAATGTCACCAATCAAACTAACTTACCCTCTACTATGATAGACTCAGTAGTGGAGGGAACGAGGGAAATTGTGTCTTCAGTGCAGCGCTTGAAGCGAAGAGTGTCGGTTTCATCCATCTCCCCAGGGAGAGACCTGGGGTAAAAAATAAAACATAAATCCACTGGTTAAATACATACCTAAAGAGAAATACAGTACATCCTCAAGAAGAACAAATGGCTAGTTTTTTTCTCTGCCCCTTGATAAAATCATGCGTGCTCCAATTCATAATTTAAGCTGCTTAACCTGCCAGCTATGCATACAATATCAAGCTCATCTTTACTTAAAGGTCTCATAGAAAATACATATGCTTTTAAAAGCTTTTGAGTAGTTAATAAAGCAAATCTTGCAGTTTAGCAAGGGCAATACAAGCTGAAGGACTGACCCTGAGCTGCTGTGGTGGCGCAGGCTGTGGCCGAGGTATAAAGCAGAAGCTCCAGGAGAGGTGATGTTATGTGTTGCAATAAGATGGTTACTTGGTCCCCGAGGAATGATGGTCATGCCGGGGGGGCCGAGAAAACTTGCATGGCCATTCGGGGTCTGTGATGAGGCTGTACCTGACTGTTCCTGCTCTCTGTGGCGGTCTTTCAGTGCTGGGGGCAAAACACAAATAAGAGTGGTGAGAAAGGTGGAGGAAGAACAGAAAGTCTAAGATAACCAGCAAAGAAGACAAAAACAAGTAGATTGATCTGACACTATGGTAAGCTTTTTAAGTTAATGATCTACATGCCTCATAGTTAGATAGCAGTGATGCAACAAAATTAAAATTCTTGGCCAAAACGAAAGGTGACGGACCCACAGCCGAAAGCCGAAACACTGATGGAGATTACTATGAGAACTGCCAAACTATAGAAATACACTTCCAGAACAATTTGTCTGTATTTCCATACCTTTAAAATTATGTGAAGAACATTACTATGGGACAGTTATTGCAGTATTTCATGTAATAGGATAAACAAAATTCTGCATACTGTTCAATTTCACAACACAATCATTACGCTATAATCGTAATTGTTAATTAATTATGGCTTCAATATTTGTTATTTTAATGTATTTACTGCATCAACCTTGAAATGGTGGATGCATTCACAGCCAAATGTCTTCTCTTGCATGCTCCTTTCGCATTTCCTGTATCCACAATTGCTGCAAAAATTATTCAAATTTCCCCATTGTGGGACTAATAAAGGATATTTTATAAATATTTATTATATTAATGTATTTTTAAATTTATAGGCCCATTTTCTTAAGTGACGTACTGCGGTGACGTAATAATTCATTTCCGGTTCTGGTCCCTGTTATGGCTGTCTACCGTTGTATATTACAGTAATTTCCTTTATAAACGTACTAATTTGCCAGCTATTTTGCTCTTCAAACTTGGCTAATTTCCTCTATAACGCAGTTACAGCCAGACCTATGTGACAAGTGTACTGTATAACCCAATCATTTATTTTGGTGTTTTGCGACTTCATGTGATAGCTGAGCAAATACTAGCATCCCCGTCTTATTCTCCGTCCGTTCTTTGTGAATTGTGATGATATCGACACTTGTCTAAATGAGTAATTTATTCGCTGTCATGGAGGCGATGATTAGTGATTTATCAGTGTCCGACTGTAATGGTGGCCACTTACACGTAGACACTGGCCTGCTTGGGCTAGTACAAATTTCTAAATCAATGAAATTTTTCGCCCGCTGAAAATGGCCAAAAACTGCACTTTTCGTGTCGGTCTAATATTCTTTTCTCACCGAAACATCCTGTCCAAGACAGGCTGTTGTGATAATGTAAAGAGAAACTGCGACCAGCACCGCCTGACTGGGCGGCTGACTGGGCAAACCGGCATACATTAGGGTTAGCCTAAAGAGGGAGCTGAAGCTAACACTGCAAGCCACACAGAGCAGCTTGTACTTTGCAGCGTGTACCATGTTAATCTGCCCTCCCTCAGCTTGCTTTAAGATGTTTATTAACTGCCCCGTTGGGAGTTTATTGTAAAACTAAGCACACAACAAAATTGATTACCCTCATTTCATATCTAAATACAAGACACACATTATAGAAATCGACAGATCAACACTAATTGTCAATGGAAAATCCTATTGAAGGGCTAGCTAGTATTATCATTTGGTCACTGGAGGGATTTACCTTCCAATAAAAAATATTCACACACAAACGCCATAGTAACACATACAGACAGGAAATATAACATGCATCGCATCACACTGCCTCCAAGAGGTCAACGTGCACAAAGCAGGCGCAGCAGATACTGTCATTGACTGTGTAAAAAGACACTTCTTTCCTGACTTTGACATGATATGAAACTAAACTTTTCCTGTTTTCAGTCCATTAAGATTACCAAAATTCTTTCTATTTGCTAAATTCCAGAATAATGAGAGGATTTTTTTAGACGACTATAAATGACAATACAGTCATGGCTAAAAGCACTGGCACGTGTTTAGCCATGAATGTACCGTATTTTCACGACCGTAAGGCGCACTTAAAAGTCTTAAATTTTCTCCAAAATGGACTGGGAGCCTTATAATGCGGCGCGCCTTATGTGTCCACCGAGTTCCAAAATCTGTAAATCTTTAATGAGCGCTCCGCTTGATTGACTGGGAGCATTTCTTGCCGACACGCTGCTTATATAGAGGAAGGCGGACGTGACTGAGGACAGCATGCGGACGTAAAGGGGGAAGGATGCGCGTGACAGAGGACGCTAAAGACACACTCCCAGTAGGTATATAGTTCTGGTATGTGCATCGGTTTGGCTAAGGACCCCCGAAAATAGCACCTACGAAGAGACACGCTTACGAAGCACAGTTTAAACTGCAAGCTATTAGTTACGCGGAGAAACATGGGAATCGAGAGATTTTAGGTGTTGGCTTGGCTTTCCAGGCCTTTTTGCACCTCCCTTTCTTGTTGTGTTCAATACTTTTTCCCTGTGTTATTACACATTATTACACATATCTTAATTTCTGAGCTCATTTGTTCTACTTTCTTTGTATGTATGGATTACTTGGGTTGTTCCCAACATCTGGTGAAATTTCCAGGTCAATAGCACATTTGGAAATATATTTAGTGAGAAAAATGGTTACGTGTTAAATACTTATTTCAGTCGCTGCATATTAAATGGCGGCACGGTGGCCTTAATCCATCAGGTCGAGGCAGACGGCCACACTACCTTGATTCGGTTCAAGGTTTTTTTCCTTGCCACGGTGGTCAAAGTTCTTATTGATGTGGATAGGTTGTTCCAAAAGAAAAATTCCTCAAGATAGAAATATATAAATAATTAGAATTAAACTTACCAAGATTAGGGGATCCAGATGGGCCTGTCCTTGATAAAGAATCTCTCTGTGTGGGAATAAAAAATACAAAACATTTTTCAAGGCCATTTCATCAATCACTTTTGAGTTACTAAAAGGATTACTGTAATTGCCTGGTTTTTTTTGTTTTTTTACAGGAACTGAAAGCATACAAAACTTTCTGTGCAAAGACCATCCAAAATTTTACGTGACCGTGACCATCTTTGGACTTTTTAACACAAAGCACCCTAGCCAAGTTGTGCCTGGTGACTGTGAGCAGTGTAAAAAAAAGTAAATTAGATAGTTGGGGGAACTCCACTCCACTGTGTGCATTGTTTTTCACATTCCAATGGAGTGTTTACCTTGTTCCTGGTGCTGGTGCACTCACCCAGCAGAGACTTGCAGCTCCTGTGAACATTCACAGCACAATCTGAAAAACAGTATCCGAGAGTCAATACTTCGTATACAGTGTATACAGTGGACCCTCAATATCAAGGGGGATCAGGACCAGGCGCAACCGCGAATAGTGAAAATCTGCGAAAAATTGATGCCCATTATAACTGAATCTGAGAAAAGAAAACATTCAAAAAAAATCCAAAAACTTCTTGAATAAGCAGGGATTTACCTCCAATAAGCGTTTTCCACAAACCACTACCCCCGAAAAAAATGAAATAAAATAAATATGTGGGGGTCCAATGTAGTACTGTTTTTTTCATCAGTTGAATGAAACCTGATGTTATTCAATATTTATATTTAAGTGGAATGTAACGTGGAAACTTCATATAGACTAAAAATGCTTTTGTTTAAATTTTGGCCATATATAAAATGTAAACCCTTAACTGAGATGAGTGCGGTTTGTTTTTCTAAATGAATTTAACAATTCACATTAGAGTAAAAGCATCCTATTTCAGAGTTTAATAGGAATTGAAAATAAAACAAAAGATTCAACAAGACCATGGAAGCTCGCTACTTGGCTACAAATTCTCAGGCAGCATATGTCAAACAAATTCAGTCATTACTACACAACCTGCGATTCCAACCCAGCCAGGTAAAGCCTGGTCACATGGTCACACACACACGCGCGCATGCACACACACACACACACACACACACAAAAGCCAAAACCAGACAAGCTTCTCTTTTGAGAGGTGGGTCCATTGTGTGTGGAGTGTTGAAAAGTCTGAACTAGCCATCCATCCTCTTTGTATAGCACTTATCATCACTAGAGTCATGGTTAACCAAAGCCTATCCCAGCTGACTTCTGGCGAGTGGTGGGGTACCCCCTGGACAGGCCACCAGTCACGGGTTTGACGTAATGCATAGGCCCAGGAAGCACGTTAACACCAGTGATGCCGGTAACGTGTGAAAAAATTACTTCAAAATACCACCATTTTGAGTAACAAGCAAAGTAACATGTTACTTTTCCCGAGAAAGTAATTAGACTACAGTTACTTCTTCAAACCAAGAATACTTACTTTTGCATCATCAATGTCTCTCACCAAGTAGTAATTTGTGGCTGGTGATTCAAACAAAGAACAGTACAGCTGTGCAGAAACATTTAGCAAAGACCACTCTCTTTTTCAACAAATAGAAGAAAGCGATTGGCAAGTGATTGTTTATTACACAAAGCAAAGTGACGGTGCAGTACCATAAAAGTAAAAAGAAATGCACGATTTCACTGTCGCTACACTATTTTTTTATTTTTATTTAGTAAAAAGTGTACTGGATTGTTGTTACTTTTTTATTTACATATTAAGAATACAGTTTTACTAGCGTGTTAAACACGCAATGCTTTGTGGGTTATTTATTCATACCGAAGTGCACGGTCATAAATCGGTTATGGAGGGTAAGGACGGGCTCATTGAAGGGCTTACAATATTTATCTCAAATAATATTTACAATGAAAAGTGGGAGCTTTCAACTTTGGAGTCCAGATTGTCAGCTGATTTAACACGCTGCAAGGCTGACGTCACCTAGCAAGTAGGATTTACATGATCAGGATTTTTGGGGCCGATCACAGAGTTTAAAAAAACGATAACCGATCACAAGATGGAGGAATGTGTCTATTTCAATGACCTGTTCATTTACTGTATATACTTGTGTACTTAATTGCTCAAAAATTATATTTACAATTTATAATGTATCTTTGTTCCTCTATTTTGTATCTTCCTCTATTTATGCCAGTGCCAAATGAATGGTCTTCTATTCGATGCCAGGAAGTAAATACAGTAATTAATGTATCCACTTTTTGTGACATTTTTGTTTGTTGGTGTGCTGTGAGATTTTTCAATTGTAAAATATGTTCCTTGCCTCCATAAACGTTGGAAATTCCTGCTCAAGTCAGATCATGTATTCTAATCATTCAGGTCAAACCAACATTACATGACAGAAATAATGGGTGCTAACTTACTGTAATTAAATGACTTTATTTTTAATTAAATGACTTCACCCACACTGAAACTTTAGAGCATGATTCGACAGAACGGCAGCATGCTTACGTCCAACCGTTCGTGCTAGCAGTAGGTTGCTAAGCTACATAACGTTTTTATTGCCTGCTTGCGAGCCGTATCATATTAAAAGTATGTGAACATACCTCAAGCAAGCCTTAAAACGAACGTCCTCTCCTGTCCTAAGCACCGGTGATCACCAACACACGTTTTTCCCCATTTTGTCCTCATAATATAGTCTGCGCGAGCCACTGTTTTCGTCGCCACGCTAACGAGTGTATCCGGTCGCATTTGAGTTGACAAGATAAAGCCCAATGATCGTAAAAAAACGGGATGCGGTGGTATCGGAATACAAGATTTTATTGCAGTAGTCTGACATAGTGCAATCGTGAAAGAGCAAATTTGTCTTGTAGTCTGATTCGGGCATTATGTGTTGTCTGTTTCAGACGTGTTGTCTGTTCCACACCGCCGACATGTTTTTATTTTATTTTATTTTTTTTTAATAACTTTATTGGCCATCAGATATTTACAGGACTATGCCAAAAGACACACGACAAGGCTAAAAATAAACTAGCTTTTGGATTCAAATATACCGTGACCGATAGCGACGCGGAGTAGATGTCTTTTGCGGCGCCGATCAATGACGTCATTTATCGGATCGGCGAATTATGACATTAACGCTGATCAGCATAAAATGCTAATTATCGGCCGATACCGATAAGGCCGATAAAATCGGTGTAAAGTCTGGTAGTAAGATGCTGGATTATTTAATTTTTTTTTAACAATCAGTGTTACGTTCGTAACGAGTCAACGTTCAGTGATTTCCATAACAAAATATGTTCCGTAACATTTGGCAACTCTGCAGATCCAAGGTAATCTGGATTTCTTCAAGAATATCTACTTAGTTTTCTTTAAAATTAAGGTTGGCATGTCAAATATTGCAGACAGGAAGTGGTACACAAGTCAGACAAATAAACCAAAGCTGAAAACACAGACTCACTGGCCGAGGTAAAAATAGAAATACTGTAAACACTGTCCACAACGGACCCGTTTAAATCATTCTAGGAACACACACTAGAGACGCCTGAGGCTGAGAAGTTACATTGTTTAAATGTGTTTGCATTGTTGTGTCAAAGGTAGTACTCCTCTCAACAACACAATGTAATACGAGCAACTTTCACTAAGAGTTCATCCCAAAAGCTACTGTACAGTGTGTAGCTCATTTCTCTTCTGTGTGCCACAAAGAAGACAAAACAGAATTCACAGTGGATCAAGAATTCAAGATCATGCATTAACAGCAGCACCTATTGGACTCTTTTTATTTACATTTTTAGCTTCAGATCACACCAAATCCCTCTAATTTTTCAAAATTAAGCCACTGAAGTCCTGTCAACTCTTCTAGTAATTTATGAACAGTTTCTGGCCAAGTTAAATGAAAAGTCAACAGAAAGTGGCTTCTGAATAAGCCTCAACAGCAGAGTCATGACCCTTGTTTTCAAATTTGGTCCAGTATTACTGAACTGGCACGCTTCATGACAGCCCAAACTATATATCATTACTGTAGTTCAACAGAAACAACAAGCCTGATATGAGCAACGCAATTGAGAATGTACTGCATTGGATCATTTTCAAACATTGGAGGATTTTCTTTTTACCTGCCTATGAGGATTTGAACAGTAATCCAACAGAGGCAGAGCAGCCAGATCTTGAGGTAATTCTTATTCCTACTCCAACTGAGGAGTAACCAAATAAAAAATAAATTAAAAAAATAAAATAAAAATAAAAAAGAAACACCACAAGGCTTTAAGCCCAGCAGAAAAGTCTTAATCTTCAACAAAGCTCAAACACACTGATCACCAATGAGGCTAGTCAGGGGCAATACTATCAAAGACCAGTGCTAAAATAAATCAATAAATATAAAAAATAAAAAAGACCTTTCCAGGTAAGCAGATCTACACTAAATATTGACACATTCAATTCAGATTCATCTGTGAAGAGCCCTAACGCAAGCCAAATTATTTCAGGAAACGGAGGCAATGATACACACTGATTCACACAAATTCTGCTGTGTAGAGGTAAAATATTAGCCAAAGATAAGCATGGACAGGGTGTTTTTCTGTTTACTGATATCACAACTCTTATCAGCACTCAGACCACCTCCAAGTCTGGCAAGTGCATGCTGAAAGATGCCCCACGCAGGAAACTGAGCGGGCTAAGAGCAAAGTTTTAAAAACTAAGTCAGAAATCATATGACCGACTAGTGTATCCACATGGAGAATCAGTGAAATTACAAAAAAAAGAATACATTTTTAATATTATGAAATCCAAGTCGCATGAATGTTTGAGCAATTTGTTCCACTTCAATTAAAAAAAATCTGCTGTTATTAAAGACCTTAAAAGCACAAGCTTAACTAAATAAAAACACTTCTGTCATATTACATTGTTTTACAAATAGACAGAGTGAGTGTTGCATCGACGTGTTATCTTTACTGGCAATAGTGGGCTCAGCACTACTATGGGTTCTTCCAAGGCAACATTTGCATGATCAACAGGACACTTGAAATATTCTGCTTTCTTTTGCTTGGTCAAGTAAACTCTTTTGGTTTGACTTTTATTGAATGAAATAACTGTAAGAGAGGAGTTCACCCCAGCAGGGATACAGTGGAACCTCTCAAGCATTGGTTATCGAACTTTTGACGCCAGGTACCACCTCAAAAAATACAGTACCTAGCTCTCCAAATACCACCACAATTACTATAAATCATAAATACAGTAACATGGTAGGCCTAAGTGTTCATCAAAAAAGAGGCAGCGAAAATTAAAATTAAATAAAAAATTATACCTGTAATCAATATTGTAAGCCATTGTAACATTAAGCATAAGTCAAATATTAACACAGCGCTTAAATATAGGGAAAGGAACAAAAACTGTACTTACATAATGATTCAATTAAGATGTGTGCACAAACAAGTTCAATAAAAATGTTACTTAAATGCTTAAAAACATACTTCTCACACAGTAATGCTAATGAGTTGTATTTAAAAGTTAAATACAAATGAACTGTAGCTAAAGAAATTACTGTACATGAACAAATTCCAATTCCAACAAAGTTGGTCCATTGTGTAAAATGCAAATAAAAACTGAATACAATGATTTGTAAATTATTTTCAACCTATATTCAATTGAATACACAACAAACAAGATATTTAATGTTCAAACTGATTAACATTATTCTTTGTTTGCAAATGTGCTCTCATTTTCAGTTTGATGCCACATTCCAAAGAAGTGAAATGAAATCTTCTTATTCCAGCAAGACAATGCCAAGCCACATTCTGCAAGTGTTACAACAGCGTGGTTTCGTAGTAAAAGACTGTACTAGACTGGTCATCAAGCAGTCCAGACCTGTCTTAGTGAAAATGTGTGGTGCATTATGAAGCACAAAATCCGACAACGGTGAACCTGGACTGCTCAGCAACTAAAGTTGTACATCAAGCAAGATTGGGAAGGAATTCCACCTACACAGCTTCAACAATTAGTGCCCTCAGTTCCCAAATGCTAAATGAGTGATGTTAAAAGGAAAGGGGATGTAAAACAGCAGTAAACTTTAGCAACGTAACAAGATTTTCCAAAAATGACTGTCAAAATGAGAGGTCTGGTTGGAACGGCCACTTCAACCATAGTACAACGCAGAGTAAAGAGTACAAGAATTTTGGAAATCGGATAATGGGTTCCAGAGAAATTGAGTTTTTTTGTGTCAGAAGAGCAGTGTGGCAAAAGAATAGGTCAGGTACATCAGCAATTAACTATTTTGTTTTGCTTTTGTGTGTCACTTTCTTTGTGATTGAGGACTTTAGAGGCATTTCTTGTGCTCATTCCATGTTTCGTTTTTTTTTTTTTGTGGGGGGGGGGGGGGGGGGGGGATTCCACAAAAATGGTGTGTGTCATGTTTGTATAAACATGCCCATGTATCAGCCTTGCAGGCATGAAATTCAAAATGGGTGACTATATCCAACAACAACAAAAAGGGTTTATCATTTAATTCAATGATTCTTGGTGTATCACTAGAGACCCTGCTGAATATTAGTGGTACTTGTAGGACCACACTTTGAGAATCACTGCTCTAAATTGATGTTTTGTTTTGTTTTTTTATTGTTTCTGCAATAAAATATATACTATGTTTAAATGGTTTACGGATCCTTTATTCACAAATTCATACAGCAAAACTTCTTGCTGTTCACATTCTTGTGACCAATAAGAGAGGAGACTGTCATCGTACGGTTTGGTGTGACACCTTTTAGGATCTGGCATGCATAAAAATAGATTTTGGTTGCTGTCGTTTCTAATGTTGAATCTTTAAAAAGTTGACACGTTTGCTGATTTAATATTTTTATATTAAAAATAAAATTGATGCAATGCTGTAGGTGCATGTATCTGCATTTAGTTTTGTTTAGAAATATTGTGTACCATATTGTGATGTTGAGAGAATACATTTTTATCAAAAGACAACAGGACAGATTATTTCAATTTCCATTTTTCCCGATGGTAAACAGACTGTGGTTGACCTCAGATGGAGTGTAGTACCTACCATCACTAAATGTGTGGTTCTGACACAGGAGGTCATCACCTACACAAGTAAACAGTAAAACAACAACTACAAATAAAAATCTACACTTAAGCACTCTGTGAGAGTCACAACACACAGAAGCAAACATACTCGAAGGCTGAGCAGCGATGCATGCAAGAAGTGCTGTGCTAAACAAGGTGTGATGTCTGAGGAAGGCTCTGTTCTGCTCTGATGGATCTGCCAAGCACAATCAAAACCATGTGACCCACTCAGCAAGCCCAGTCAGGAGAATAGCCAAGAGCTGTCCCCCCATATAATTCCAGTGGGGCACTGGAAGAGCAAAAGGGCATCACCTGTTTCGGCTGAGGAATGATGAGAATTTTGGCACGCCAAAAAACGTCAAGGATTATGTGGTCGTATAATCCAAAATTACATTTTTAATCTAAAATAAAATTGGCATAACATGGACCAACGCAAAACGGAGACAAGACTTCCAAGTTAAAAATGAATGTGAATGAGGAAAATAAGGTAAATGTTACTTTTATTCTGCAAACTCTGGGATTCACAAACAATTTGCTGACGCACAGTGTGTCATAAGAGATCAGGTGTGTGAAAAATAAATCACTTCACTTAATTAATCTAAAATGTATTACTAATTATAATCGACTTCAACTAACCTAGCTTTGTGCATCTATCTATGACAGCGACGTATAGTGACAGACAAGTTGTTTGAGTTTTATAAACTGTGCGCCTTGGCTCAATATAGGAGGGGAAACATTACTTTAACCTTGCGCCTAAGCAAAACTCTCTCTCACAGATTTAATAAAATAAACGACAAGCTAACGTTTTTAGCAATCACCTGTTGACCCTCAAGTCTACCAACAGCGGCTAACAAATCTGGCGAATGCGAACACAACAGAACGTTTCGGGTTACATTCCCAAAAGCAACATCCTGACTGTGGTTGTGTTTTTTGTTAGAACATGGTGCACAAGTGCTATTTAAAGTCTATTACATTTGCTTTCTAACTTGTAGAGGATTTTGGGCAGCTAGTTCACTAGCAACAAGCGGCTAGTCGTTAGCTAGCCATCCCAGTCAAGAAAAGTCAAACTAATTTACATTGAACCATTACACGTTGGTTCGTCCTAATGCAAACACAATGAGGACACAAAGGAAGCGATTTATCGCCCGTAGTTAGCACTACACTGATTGGCTAGCTAACAACTAGAGTGCCTGTAAACGTCCATTGAGGGAAACAACGGGATGATCCACCTGATCCCGCTACAGGAGCCGCTTCTTACCGTTAATAACACCGAGACTCCGGTCCGGTGCGGTCGGTTGCGCCCAAAACGACAACAGCGGGTCGGTTGGATAACCACATCATTGGATGTGAATGGCATCAAGTATTCCCCGGTTGTTGTTTTGCTCCACTTTAGTTAGCCGCTCTCTGTAGTGTGAACAATCTGTGGCATACAAACGGCGCATTCCACAGTCTCAATCCCCACACCGCCACTTGGCTCCAATTAAAGGGACACTACACCGGGCTTTGTTTTTCTACAAATCTCACCAAAAGCAAAACCAATAAGGAATTGCAATTACATCTAACAGTGGGCCAGGGTGAGTCATCAATTGCATGGGTTCATTTGAGTTTAATTGTCATGAAGATGTTTTTTTTTTTTTTTAAATGAATGTAATTTCATTAATTTCCTTATAGTGGCTTCAATAGTTTTGGAGGTACTCATTCACATTTATCAACTCATCTGTGGTGGGGAGGCCGAGGACGATGCTGTTGCGAGCTGACCGGCAGTCTCATGGTGAGACTATTAAAGTTGTCGACATGGCTGTTGTTTTGCCCACTGTTCTCTCCTCCCTTCGAGACAGACGGTCGCCCCACAGAGCCTGGGTTCTGTTGCTTTTCTTATAGACAAATGTAATAGGCCCATGACAGAATAATACGTAATACGTACGCCGCTACGT
The DNA here is from genome assembly GCF_024500275.1 of Phycodurus eques. Classification (NCBI taxonomy): domain Eukaryota; kingdom Metazoa; phylum Chordata; class Actinopteri; order Syngnathiformes; family Syngnathidae; genus Phycodurus; species Phycodurus eques. The sequence continues at coordinate 9,751,500 of NC_084532.1, read as the reverse complement.
ACTAAAAGTCCTGGACCTAGAACGTCCACTACATTTGGAGATAGCTTGAAAGGCTAAGGAGCAGCAGACAGGACTCGAGATCATGCTAACCATCAAGTTAAATAGACAAATACATGGAGAGAGGGAGAGCGAGAGAGACAGACTGAGACTGAGAGATTATGCATTTTCACAGTTCTATCCAAAAATCAAAAGTTAACTAAAGTGATATTAGTATAGTATTACGTTATGGCCTCAGTTATTACCTTTGCAAAGATTAGTTTTTTTTTTTTTACCAGGCCAAGAGCATAATAACCAGGCAATAATGTGGCCAAAGGTTATTACATTATAGGTTAAGGACTTGTATTACATTATTGGCCAGTTATTACATTATGGGCCTATTACATTTCAAAAATGGACACATTTATTACGTTATGGGCCGTTGTTACATTATTGGCTTCTACAGACCCCTCTAATGACTATTTAAAAAAAAAAAAAAAAAAAAAAAGCAACTAGCGAGTTCAATCCCGCGAATAAACTAGACGACATACATTGTTTTGCGTATATGACAAGAAAGGAGCCAACCTATAGAAATTCCCTTCCAGACCAATTTGGCTGAATTTCCATATTTTAAAAATGATGTCAAGAACATAACTGCAGGACAGTTATTGCAGTATATTATGTAATTGGATTAACAGCAACGTCTTCTCTCGCATGCTATTTTTGTATTTCCTCTATCCACTATTGCTGCTGAAATAATGAAAAATTGCCCATTGTGGGACTAGAAAGGGTTATTTTATATTGTAAAGATTTATTATGTTAATGTACTTTGAAATTAAAGGTTCATTTTCTCAAGTGACATAGCAGAGTAGTACGTCACTACTAATAAGTTTCCGGTCTCCAATCCCTGTACAGCTCTCTAGCGTCGTATATTGCAGCATTTTCCTCTATAAACACGTAGAATCATGATGATAATGATCCTTATCTAAAAGTGTAGTTTATATGCGGTCATTGAGGCGAGGCACATGTTCCCCTTCGCAGCTCGGCATCGTATTTAGCTGGGACAACGCCAAATAGCATGCAACAAGCACTCCGGCCCTGAACAGTGGAAGCAGTGAGGTTGGGCGACAATAGGGATGCTCCGTTTGGGCTCGTAGTCGCTAGCATGATGACGGAATGATGACGGAAAAGCAACTCATGCCAGAGTAGCATCTGCTCGATTTGCACACTGATTAAGAAGTATCTGTAACATTTGCACAACCAACATTGTCCCAGATTATCGCACTACTCGTCACTTTAAACCGCGTACACTCCTTGAAGTCTCAGCACCCTTTGCACAATGGTCATTGCACCGGACTATTGCAATATTAGTCGTTCGAACTGCTCTAAGTGCTAGAGGACTCTGCATCTTTTTGCACAATTGTTTTTTGTCAATGTCTTTATGTCTCCAAAGTGTTCTGTAAATTGACTGTCTGTTGTACTAGAGCGGCTCCAACTACCGGAGACAAATTCCTTGTGTGTTTTGGACATACTTGGCAAATAAAGATGATTCTGATTCTGATTCTGAACACAGATCAAATAATTTATCGCAATATTCAAATGGGAGTTATTACAGTAAAAAAGATGTTCATCTTTGTTCTTAATGTGTGTTTTATGTTAACAAGAGTTTGTTGAATGCATGTGTTATTTAACATTTATGCTTATTTCACATTTATGGTTGATTATTTGTTTGTATGTGTCCTACGAATGGCTGGCGACCAGTTTGAGGGTGTACCTCGCCTCTCGCTCAGAGTCAGCCAGGATAGGCTCCAGTACGCAAGTGCGGTGAGAACCAAGTGAGGATAAAGCGGCACAGAAAATGAATGAATGAATGATCGCACGATGGAACTATGTCATTATCAAACCGTGAGTGCAGGCTTTTTTGAGTCAGTCAATTTAACTGGATATTCGGTCTGAAACCAAAAATTGAATTTTGGGCTATTTTCGTCTGAAACATTTCGGTGGTTGAAATTGTGGTGCATCACTACTAATAATTCACATTCTTGAAAAAGGAACACTATTTCCATCTTTTCCTTTCCTACTTGTATAGTGCTTGTCCAAATTAGGGTTGCAGGTGAGCTGTAGCCTATACCAGCTGATCGGTATGTGTGCAGTGCAGGGTTATAATAGCTTTGGATTTTCCATTATAGTTAGTTTTATTTTGTTTTGACTTTTCTTTTTCAAATTCAGTAAGTTTTGATTAGTTTTTAGAACAGGTTTGTGAGTTTTTATGTTTTTATTTTTTTTAAAAAGGCTTTGTTTTAGTTTAGTTTTTATTAGTTTCAGTATTAGTTTTATTTAATTTTTTATTCGGGGTATTTCCCAAGTGTGAGATAAAAAAAATCACAATAGGTATTGTGTAATAAAAACTCCTCAACAAATACCTTACTAACAGATGAACAACCATCCACAAATAAAATATGGGTACTGTATAACAGTCCACAGAATTTGAAGTGCAATAAGTGCAGTACATAATACTGGTTCTAAGGTTAGATTAGATGCATCACAACGTACCGTAAAACCATTCATAAGACACATGCCGTAGTATGGCTTATTTAAAAATGTGTTTGTATGTTTAACTTCCATCCACCCATTTTCCATACCGCTTTATCCTCACAAGGGTCGCGGGGGTGCTGGAGCCTTTCCCAGCTATCTTCGGGCGAGAGGCGGGGTACACCCTGAACTGGTCACCAGCCAATCGCAGGGCACATATAAACAAACAACCATTTGCACTCCCATTCACACCTACGGGCAATTTAGAGTCTTGGCAGGGCACATATATGTGTTTAACTTATCCATCCATTTTCTGAGCCGCTTCTCCTCACTAGGGTCGCGGGCGTGCTGGAGCCTATCCCAGCTGTCATCGGGCAGGAGGCGGGGTACACCCTGAACTGGTTGCCAGCCAATCGCAGGGCACATAGAAACAAACAACCATCCGTACTCACATTCACACCTACGGGCAATTTAGAGTCTCCAATTAATGCATGTTTTTGGGATGTGGGAGGAAACCGGAGTACCCGGAGAAAACCCACGCAGGCACGGGGAGAACATGCAAACTCCACACAGGCGGGGCCGGGGATTGAACCCGGGTCCTCAGAACTGTGAGGCTGACGCTCTAACCAGTCGGCCACCGTGTCGCCGTGTTTAACTTATATTAAAAAAAAATAATTCAAGTTGTTCTTTGCAAGTTTTCCTTCCCTTGTTGCTAAATTGCAAACATCTCAATGGGATTCCAGATTTGTGACTGTGAGACAGACAGAAAGTAAGCTTGCTTTTACCTCCTGTATCTCCAGTGAAAGTGCATGTGTCTGTCTGTTTTTGTTGTTGTTGTTGAGTCCATGATTATTGTGTGGCAATGCTTTTCATGTTTTCCTGCTGTTGCTAAAGTAATGCTGTGAAAATGTGTGCTGTGTCAGTGAAACAATCTCCTTGTCTGCTTTCATATCTGCCTTTGATGACTGGAAACAGCAGCATTTTGAGACTATCGGCACTTGTCAGTTTCTCTGTGTTTTCCGCAAAAGACGAATAATTGGCATGCAGGTTCTGTGAAGGCGCCTACCTAGTCAGTAGCTGTCCTAGCCATTTCCGTGAGCAACATATAGCAACAGAAACAGCTTGGATATAAAAGTTAGCTTTGCAGCAAAACGTGCGCCCGATCTGGCGAGCCGTCATTATGATGGCGTTGCCCGATGACGTCACTTCTAGGCAACACATAGTAAGTGAACTATAATTCCCAAAGGACTATTCGACCTTTATTCCATATCCGTTCTGTATCTATATATTAATCGGAAATAAATACATTTAAAATCAACGCTGAAAGCTCATGAAATTAATTGACAAAGATGAAAACAGAGGACATTTTCGCCACAATTATAGTTAGTTGTAGGTAGTTTTGCAAACATATAATGTTGATTTAGTTAGTTAACATTTTTTTTAAACATTCTCATTTTTATCTTATTTCATTGACAATACTCAATTTTATTTGAGTTATTTGGTTTGTTTTGGTTTACTATAATAATCTTGGTGCGGTGTTTGCCATCTTGAGTACACTACAACATCACACAATAAAAGCACATGCGGATTTTATTCCTCATCCTGTGTGTGTGTCTCTATCATTTAAAAATTGGTTAAGATGTTAAAAAAAAAATGCTATGTGTGTACCGGGCATTGCCTTATTTAGCTTCACAAGACTAAACTATTAGAAAAATCTCTGGTCCTCGAAAGAGATACGGTATGGTTGAACCCTATGAACCCTGAAGGTACCAGAAAGGAGAATCTGACCAATTGTGTTGATCTAGGTTGCTAGTAACAACAGAACCAAACAACCTTACATCATAGTTCCACAGTTCTCATCAGAGCATGTATACACCCTTGCACACTTCTTTCATTTGAAATAGCTGGTCTTATCAGCGGATAAAATGAGAGCAGTGAAGAAGTGTGTGGTGCACACGCTTACTTCAGTTCACCCAACGTACCAGAGAAATATGAAGAACCAGACTATGTGGAACCATAAAGTGAATGCATGCTGTAGGCTTTGCATCAACAACTGTTAGAAGATGGTGTTGATGGATGAGATGACCCGCCTAAACAGAATGAAGCATTGTGCAACACAAAGCAGTGAAACAAAATGCAGATGCAGCCTTGGAGATGATGTTCTTGGAAACTGTTTTCAAATATGGGCGGAAAGACACAAAACAGTAACTGTTTTCTTTCCAGGAAATGAAGCACAGCCTTAGTGTGACAGGAGATAAATTATCTGTTATCATCTGTTCCAAGATAAATGCCAAATATTATGGCACAATGTTTTACCTTGTATTCACTGTGCTTTATGTGGTATAAACTCCTTGAATTCTGACTTTACAAAGCTACTCGTGTTCAGTCTTGATTGACATTGTCAGAGATGTATTAATTTCACAATATTGTTGTTATTGTGGTTGTCCTATTAATGATTTACGATAATCTATGGGTAAATAATGTACAGGAAATATTATATACAGCTCTTTTAAAATAGCTCTATTGGTTACCACAACCGCCTCGCAGTTCTGAGGTTCTGGGTTCGAATCTTGGTTCGGGCCTTCCTGTCTGGAGTTTACATGATCTCGCCGTGCTTGCATGGGCTTTCTGGATCTATTGTTCTTAGTATATACATGTGTGTATGTGTGTGTGTATATATATATATATATATATATATATATATATATATATATATATATATATATATATATATATATATATATATATATATATATATATATATATATATATATATATACACACACACACATGTATATACTAAGAACATATATATATATATATATATATATATATATATATTTACATTCAGTTTATATAGCGCTTGTACTCATTAGGGTGACAAGTGAGCGGGAGCCATTTTTGATACTGCCCTTGAATAATTGTCAAGCTTGTGTAGGTGTACCTAATATTGTGGCCCTTGTGCAACGCTTGTTTTTGAGCAGGTGCGCAAGCAGTGGCGTGATTATAAAAAGCCACACGTTTGCATCTGTGCTGAGCACCTGGACTCGTGTGTGTGTGTGTGTGTGTGTGTGTGTGTGTGGTTGTGCAAGAGACAAGCATAAAAAGCGTCATGCGCTTGCCAAGTTACTCACTCATGCACTGAAGGCTATGCTTTTTCTGCAGCGTCTTGCCGCACAGAGAGCAGGTGGCGCAGCTGGAAAAAGTGCCGAGTGCAAAAAGATGCACATTGTTGTGGCTGAACTCTGTCTCCTTGGCCTCCCTCTCTTTCTCCTTACCCCTCTGCTGCTGTTTCTCTCGGTTCTTACCCTGCAGGGACACAATGGAGGTTGGTTAGCATCATTAGAAGTGTGTCACAGGCGGGATATGGCTTTATGTAAGAAGATTAGTGTGCTCATAAGTGCTGTGTAACTCTGTGTAATGCAATTAATGGAACAACCATGACTTGAATGCTTAACCCTACTGGTGTGTTTCATGTCAAATGTTCAAAGTACTTTTTCCGTATGAAGTATCGAGGGAAATGTTATAAAATGATGCATTTCACACACTTGCAAACAAAGATAAAGGGAGGGCGATGTTCATTTCTGACATTTTGGATACACAAACCAGGTCAAATTGACCCGGGAACATCACTGCTTTTACTGAGAAACAAATGTATCAGGAGGGTTGGGGAAAAAAAAGTTTTAACACAGATTTATCTGTGAGGATTTTTGAAATTATCCTCATTGAGCCATGATTCGTGAAAGGTAAAGCACTAAATGTTGATTGAAGTGGTTGGTAATTACGTTAAAGTGCCCTGAAACAGGCCCCAAAAATGTCTTGTAAATTCGACACACAACAGAAAAGAGTCATGTTAACTAGCTGGACAATGATGAATGAATGGAGTAAAAAAAAAAATTAAAAAAAAATCACAAAGTATGTCAAATCAGGCTCCACAATGGTCAAGAATTGAGACATTCTTTGAGCTTCCAGATGCTGTGGGTGTGTCGCTGTGTGCTTTGAAAATCCCAGCTGTCAATCAAATACTTCTTCTATTGCGGATTCGCTGTTCATTGCCTGCAAGCGGCGCAAGAGAGGAGCGATACACAGCAAATGCTTTTTCGGGCCTCAGAGAGTCATTCCACTCCTTTGTTTCCGTTGAAATTCAGCGGGCGGTTAGTGGACGAGGGACTTGTTAGCCATGACGGGGCACAAGAAGCGGGGTGGGGGGTAATAATCCATGGTGCATGCAATGTTCTCCCCCCCCCTCCTCCTCGCCCGCGATGTGAGTGGCCCGCTCCGTCAATGCGAGCGGCTGACTGACCTTCGCCGTGAACTCTAACTGCTGTGGGGCTGGCGTGGGGCCGCGGATCCTGTGCGGTTCGCTGCTCCCTCACAACACAGCGCGTGTGCGGCCAGACGGCAGAGACATGTTAGCCCAAATAGCACCAAACACTTTGCACTTGAGTTTTGTATTTTTTCGAGTTGTGAGCATACTTTGATAGCTAATTGCACACTATACTGGTAGAACTGGGTCCATTATGCATGACGAAGTGGGGGACAGAAAGCATAAACCCAAACCTCTTGACGTCACGAAGATAATTTATAGCCCTGCCCACAAAATTAGAAGGTGAAAAAGAGTCTTAAGCTATACCTTAACAATTTAGGACTATATTGTTCTCAGGCTTTCCACGTTTTCAGCACTTATCTTCAAACGTATTTAATGTATTTAGAAACAAAAAATATTTACATTTTGAGGTGCTTTAATCATGGTTTATATTGCCTCCTGTTATGTTGTCAGCCAAATTGACCCACTTTAAAAGTTGAAAGTAGTTTTTCCCTATTAAGTGTGTTGTGATGTGTAATCCACATATACAAATAACATGGTAAATGTTATACATTTCCAAGTTGTGTTAACAAACAATGTTTATTGGGATCTTTTTGTGTGTGTGTTTCTGACACTTTTAGATTATTAAACATGCCGAGGGTCAAACTGACCCAGGAACATGATTGCTGTTCCTGAGAAACAAATGTAATAGAAAAGAAATGTATCCACATTGAGCCATTCTCTGTGAAAGGTAATGCACTAAATATTGAATGACATGGTTACTAATGGGGGCGGCATGGTGCACGATCGGTTAGCACATCTGCCTCACAGTTCTGAGGACCCGGGTTCCAATCCGGCCTCGCCTGTGTGCAGTTTACATGTTCTCCCGTACCTGCGTGGGTTTTCTCCAGGTACTCCAGTTTCCTCCCACATCCCCAAAACATGCATGGTAGGTTTATTGAAAACTCTAAATTGCCTGTAGTTGTGAATGTGCATGCTAATAGTTGTTTGTCTATATGTGCCCTGCGATTGGCTGGCAGCCAGTTCAGAGTGTACCCCGCCTCGCACCCGCAGTTAGCTGGGATAGGCTCCAGCATACCCGTGACCCTAGTGAGGATAAGTGGTGTAGAAAATGGATGGATGGATGGAATTACGCCTATTGCGTTACTGTATTTTCATGTTGGTCATAATGGTGGTACTTGGCGAGTTAAATATTTAGCTCTCCAAGTCCCACTAGGTGTACTTGGTTTAAAAGGTTTGAGGTCTTCCACCATTTGCCTACCTTATCTTTACTGAAGGAGCCGGTCATCCTGTTCCTCAGTGAGCTGAGAGTCCTCTTCACCTTGGTGCCTTTTTCCACCTTCTCACTGCGATCATCCTCTTCCTCATTCCTAGCGGACAAAGAAGAGAATGCACACTCAAGTCAAAATATCAGGTAAAAGAGTACAAGAGCTGCATCAACCAGTACTGGATCTCATTAGAGTAAGAGTGCAAAGAGTTATATTAAATCTACATTCTGCACCACTGATGTGTCATTAGATAATAATCAACAGTATGCCTTGATGATCAAAGATGTGAAAAATACAGTATTAAAACCACTTTTTAAATATTTTAAATGGAACCATGTTTGTTTCTGGGTAATCACATTATAAGGTGGTGTGAGGTTTTCTGCCAACTTAAAATATCACACTGAAATTTGTCATTTGCTGACTATAATACACATTTTAAATTAATTAAGTTGACTTCCACATAGAGAGGAGGAAAAAATGATTTTATCCCTTGTTGAATTTGAAGTTTGCTCCTGTTTGCTCCCACCTTTATGGCTGTTTATTAATCCTGGTGGTAATAGAAAGAATATCAGTCAAACGTGTTCAACCAGCGGCACAGTTGCCGACTGGTTAGCACATCTGCCTCACAGTTCTGAGGACCCGGGTTCAAATCCGGCCCCGCCCGTGTGGAGTTTGCATGTTCTCCCATGCCTGTGTGGGTTTTCTCCAGGTACTCCGGTTTCCTCCTACATCCCAAAAACATGCACGGTAGGTTTATTGAAGACACTAAATTGATCGTAGGTGTGAATGTGAGTGCGAATGTTTGTTTGTTTATATGTGCCCTGCGATTGGCTGGCGACCAGTTCAGGGTGTGCCCTGCGTCTCGCCCAAAGATAGCTGGGATAGGCTCCAGCATGAGACCCTAGTGAGGATAAGCGGTACTGAAATGGATGGCTGTTCAGCCATAATCCTGCCTCCCACAAATTGGCTGGTGCCCATGTGGCAAACAGTTTAGCACAATCTAATCTCCACTATGGGCAAGACTAAAGAACTGTCAAAGGATGTCAGGGACACGATTGTAGACGTGCACAAGGCTGGAACGGGTTACAAAACCACCAGCAAAAGGTTCAGTGAGAGGGAGGGTAAAAGTGGAACAATTGCCATCGGTCTGGAGCGTCACTCAAGATCATGCCACGTGCCGTGAGAATTATACTGTCATGAGAAAGGTAAGGGAGCAGCCTTAAAGTACATGGTGGGACCGTGTTAATGATCCGAACAATGAAATCTTGAAGTGGTCCCCTGGTGAAGAAGGCGCAGGCCCATTGTAGTTACCCCATGCAGCAGCAGAGGTCCCTGTTGTGAATGCAGCCAAAAGGTACATGCTGTGTCCACTTGTCTGCAAGTTTTGCTGGGGTACAAATACACTGGGTTTTTTGTACTAATAAGTTAAACTACTACTTCTACTATCAAGGTTGAACTATCTTAAACTGTAGAATACAAAAAGCACATAAAGAGACAATGGCACCCAGCTGAAACCATAAACTCCTTGTCAACCCCATTAAACCGTTATTAAGCAACATGAAGAAGGAAACTTACTCATTAGAGAGGAACTCGTACCATGTGACACTTTCAGAATCTTTGTCATTGACTTTGTTGTTTGTCTGCTTGGCTCTGTGGAACACAATGACAATATTTTATCGTGGAAAGCCTGCTACAAAAATTTTACTTGTACGTAAGTACGGATAGCAAACGAAAACATGCGGAAAATTGTGAGTGTTGTGAAAAAAGATTCAGTCAGTCTGTTTTTATCAAAATCAAATTGATTGCCAAGAATGTGTACAAAATTATACAAGGAATTAGACTTGATATGATACATACACGGAAGTATAGATATAGTAACAATCAAAGACAACCCTCCAAAAAACACAAGTTTCATAATGTGCAACAAACATAACGGAATTCAATACAATAACCAAACGGAGTGCAGTTATGAATGCGATTTAATAAAATAATGCATTTCCTCAAATAGTGGCTCTAAAAAGGACCCATGCCACAATAAGTCACATGGTGCGACTTTTGCTTAAGAGAAAATTAAGCGCCGCACTCAAATAGATGCTCTCTTTTGCTCTCAGGAAAAAGAAACTGGACTGTAGTTCATAGGCGCATAGTATACCATAGGCTAGGCTATTGGTGAATTGGGGATTACAGAGTATAAACTATTGAACTCTTTTGCCAACCAAAAAAGCGGCACCTATAGGGAGCGTTTGAATTTGAATGTGTACAATCTGCAATGTAGCAGGGCTGCGGTACGTGAACCCCAATATAGTGGGGGAACACTGTAATACACGACTCGCCCATCTGCAGTTGAGTAATAATGCCCCTGGCCACTATATGAGGAAAAAAATTGTATTTCTGCAGTGTTCGCTTCCCAGAGCAATACAATCTGGTGACATGCACACAAACACATGTACACACACACACAGTGCTTGAGACTGGTCGCACACTGCTCCTTGTGCTTCGTTTTGAGCAGCGGCCTGTTTACTTACCCGTGGTACAACTTTAGCTCCTGCAGAACTTTCTGTACCATCAGCCTAAGACAAACAACACACTGGGGCTGAGTTGAAGCAAAGGAAAGCAAAGGAAATAACTAACACACACATTCACACAAGTGCGCATATATTTTAGAGAGAGAGACACACACGCACACGCACACACGCCATCTAAGGGGATGGTGGGAGGGAGGAGGTTGCAGACACATGACATGGAGCAGAGATGTCAGCAAGGAATGGGGAAAGCCCCTCTGTGATGTGTTATGTGGGAGGAGATGTCGGTTTGGAGGAGAACATAACAGGCCGCAGATGCAGTACAGTACTGTATGTACCTTTACACAACAGCGGTGAACCACTAAAGTAGTGAACCGCTAAAGTATTGCACATTGGGCTACAACGGCAAGGGCCCTCAAAGACCAGTGGTGACTCAAGGGCACTGGGGGTAGTTCTCAGGGTTGTTTGGACTTTTTATATTTAATACAGAGGAGTTGGTGGCCGGTTGTCGGGCCGCCTCGGTGGGGCCGGCGGATCGGTCTGGGTCCCTCAGTGTGGGACGTGTCCCGTCCGCCGGGCTGCTCTCGGGTGGACTCCTGGGCCCGATCCCACCCCTCAATTGATTGGGGGGGGTCTTTGTGCATGTAAAACGGTATCAATTCACTTGCATGTATCCGCAGCACACACCCCGGTGAGTAATCGAAGTCGTGTGTGTCTGACTTCCAGTTCCTAGTGGCGGTCTCTGGGAGGGGCTGCCATATGGCAATTATTCAACTTAATTGAGGCCCTTGAACTCTAGAAATAGAATTACATTTAATGTAGGTAAATTTGAATTATTTATTATGATTCATTCGAATTTTGTTGAGTAAAACATTTATTAAATGTATTTGATTATGGGGTAGAATCTATACATTTCACATTTTTCACACTACTATATGGACCGGCAGCACATGGTGTTTCAGTTGTAGAGTTTTAATTTCTTTGTTTTTTGTACTGCATATTTGAAATAAAAAGTTTAATCAATTAATTACACTTCGTAACTGCCATTTAATTTATGAAGTTTAATGTTTTATTTTAAGCATTTGATTTTAATGAACTTTACCTTCGTAAGAAATATTTTTTTTTAAATAGGCAGTCAGTTTAAAACTGCTTAGTTGTATTGAGATCAAAAATAAAAAATATATAACGTGAAGTTTAATAATTAACTTCGATCAGTTTATTTTAAGATATATTAAATATATAATCATATTTTTACCATTTTAATCAGTTGTATCTGCTGTTCAAGTTTTATTTTATTAATGGGTTGTATTTAATTAATTTCATTTCATGTAATTTACAGTTGAATTAATGAACGATTGTATTTATTTGTTATTGTAATTAATTAAATCCATCTATCCATTTTCTAAAGCACTTGTCCTGTTCAGGGCATTTTTTTTGGGGCCCTGGACCTTGATACATTGGGAGTCTAAAAAATTGTCTTCATGAGTGTTGCTTCATGTGATTGACTGGCAACCAGTCCAAGGTGTAAGGTGCCTCTTGCCTATAGAAAAGTCAGCTGGGATAGGCTCTACCTCACTTGTGACCCTAATGAGGATAAGCACGATGAAAAATTGGATGGATGGATGGTGTGCAGAATGAACCATGGGAGACAGTGACGGGTTCCTTCTTTAAAGTCTTTTGAGACAGTGTACAATATCAGTTAGCCCTATGAGATCAAACCAGGAGAGTTTCTTTTCAAGCATCATTAAGCGTGAGCAGATGTAGTCATGTACTGTAAGGTTTTCGGACCTCACTCGAGAGGGTCAAGTGTCGACTTACATGTGACTCTGCCCCTCATTGGAGTGCAGGTGTTCCTCAGGGTCAAACTCCTCTGCTACATGAGAGAAAGAGAAAATGTTAACGTGATGAAAGAGGCTCTTTACTATAGTCTACAGCAGGGGTTTTTGGTTAGTGGGACCCCTTACAGGGGAGACATTTTTCCATGGACGCCCTCATAACACTGGCCAACAACAAATTTATTTTCTTGGATTTTGTAGCTGATTTATATGATGGCTGACAGGGGCAAATGCGGTGCAAAAGGCAACACTACACGGTTCACGCGACACAACGGAAATCTACGCGACCTCCGTGACGGAAAAGTCCTGTGAGACCAGCGGATGCTTCTCATAGATACAGTATGAACACTAGAAATGCCAGCCTTGTAGGAGTCCGGCTAACCGACGTGTCTACGTGGCGGTCATGTTGGGGAGGCCGTCGTTCCCATGCAGTACAAGGCAATGCATGGACACTGAAATTAGTTTGTCAACGCCAAAGCGTAGGCTATCAATACATAACAGATAAAAAAAAAAGTAAAAATATGTATCTAAACTATATAGAGTATACGTGAAAGGGACCGCCAGTTCCCTTGTCGTAATTGTATGGTGTTTTACGCAACCGTATGTAGCACAATGTACCTTCTTTGGTCTTTTGGTTTTCTTGCCGTCGTCCACACAAGTGCAATGTGCTGACGACTTTGACCTCCCTAGTATAGCATCGCTGTTGACATGGAGCTCAAAAAGGGCATGTCATATCTCAATATGCATACACTAAATTGCCAAAAGTATTCGCTCACCTGCTTTGACTCAGATATGAATTTACCGGTGGGTGACATTCAATTCCTAATCCATAGGTTGCAATATAAAATCAGTCCACCCTTTGTAGCTTTAACAGCTTCAAGTCTTCTGGGAAGGCTGTTCTCAAGGTTTAGGAGTGTGTTTTGGGGAATTTTTGACCATTCTTCCGAAATGCATTTGTGAGGTCACACACAGATGTTGGACGAGAAGGCATGATTCTCAGGCTTCGCTCTAATTCATCCCAAAGGTGTTCTATCGGGTTGAGGTCAAGACTCTGTGTAGGCCAGTCAAGTTCATCCACAGCAAACTCTTTCATCCATGTCTTTATGGCCCTTGCTTTGAGCACTGGTGCACACTCATGTTGGAAGAGGAAAATTGGTCCCACAAGGTTAAGAAGATGGAATTGTTCAAAATATCGGCTCCTTAGTTCCAGTGAAAGGAACTCTGAAGGATTCAGCATACCAAGAGCTTTTGGACAATTCATTGTCAATTATTCCCCCCCAAAAGTCACAACCTTTACAAGAACAGCCATGTATTTTGTTGGGATGAAAAGTTGTATTTTTCAAAGATAAAGTCGCCAAATTATTAAAGTTAAAGTTTAACGGGAAGAAAAACAGATGTTAACAACTGAACTTCAAAAGCTCAACTTAAAAATAGGACTGTTTTGGTCCTGTCCTAAATGTGTTAATTATTGGCAGTCTTTCTATCAGTTCATCCCGGACGTTTTGGGCTTACAGATCCTCATATACAGTAGCTACAGTATTTTCGGTAGCTCTCCTGACCATCGTGCCACCTCAACCATTCAGGACAACGTTGTTGCCTCCGCCTCTTCGATTGCTCGCAGAAGGATCCTTCTCTTAAAGAAATCCTCGCAACCTCCTTTAAAAAGACGGCTTCACGATGTCTTATTTCTCCTTAAGTTGGAGAAAATGAAATTTACCCTTAAAGGCGTGCTCTGGTAGGTTTTACACTCACTGGAAACCCCTGCTTCAGTATTTTGAAATTGTCACACCCGATGAGGTACTATAATAGGATAGGGCACCCGTCGCCCACCGATACTGATCCCTGGCTCCACCCCCTGCACAGGTCAGGGCAAATCTGCATAATTAAATAATTTCACTTGCTGAGGTGTTGGTCTGGATGTGAGCAGCTGGTGTCTTTTCTTTAAGTATAGCAATAAAAGTTATTGTTTCCTTTTTCACCCTTTTAAATATTTCAGACATATGTCACAATCATATCAAAGCTTTTAATTGGCCCAAAGCTATGGTAGGAAGGAGTAATTGGTTTATTATAGGACATACTAATGAAATGCAAATGATTTTGTAGACAGCCAACCTACAGCTCGAAGTCCCAGGACCCCAGTTTGCAAATCCCTGCTCTACACGTGCACGGTCAAGTCCACCCACCTCCTGCTGCCCCCGCAGCCTGTTTGGATGTCCGTACAATACGAGAGATGTGTGCTGCACGTGAATATTCGTCCGTGGCGAGGATCTCCGAGCGGGAATAGACTTGCTTGCCAGGAACGCCATCAGGCTGAAATGTTTGCAAACATACAGTGTTAGATTTGTGTTGATGCCCCCCTCTCCGGCAGACTACTGCATTTATGTTTTATGGAGGTAGTCACAATTTTGTGAATACAGCACAATGAATTTCGATGTTTGGGTTTGAGTCTGAAGAACAATTGCTGTGAATGAGCTCCAGAACTCATCAACAACCCATGAACAGGTGGAATACAGTATACACAGTCCAACAAAGTATACTTTCATTTAATTTACTTTTTAACCCTTTATTGGCCAAGGAACTATACTATACTTATTAACTTAAATGGGTGATGAAATGGGACCCTTGACATCCTAATGAAGTATAAGAAAGAAACAAAAAAAAGCAATGTTCACAATTAAAGAGCTACAGTACATGCATCTCTGGGGCACCTGCCTACCCAACATGTGTGAAACTAAACAATCAAGTCTTTTGTTATCTACTTATTTCTGAAAATGTGCCTGTGAGCATGCCGTTCTGCACTTCTGCCCACAGTTGCGTAACAGTTATTACATAAAAGCTTTCTATAATAACTGTGCTAAAGTGTACATTAGTTAAATTAACCAGTGGCCGTGGCGTCCAAAGGGGGTAAGTGGAGGGGGCGGTGGCCCGGGGCATCCACGTGAGGGTTGGGGGGGACGGATGGGGTGCTTTTAGCTGTATCGATGTAGTGTCACAGTTCTAGACTGTACCTTGGCAGCGGGACAGGAAAGCCTCCCCTTGGGACCGTCTGTCTCATCCAGTGGACAGGCTGTGCAGCGATCGGTTTTCCGCTGGGTGGGCCGAAAGAGACCACGGTGCCCTGTCTCATCCTCATCTCCATCGCTGTCGCTGTCCATGGCCATAGTGTCGAGACTAAGTCTGACAGCACACACACACAAAAAAAAAAAAAAGCATTTAAACAGCAGGAGTCCGTTTTTTTAAGCAAATATCCTGAATGCATCAATCGAGTAGTTTGACTTATGCTGTCAAATAGTTACCTCAGGAGAGTATACAAGTGCAAAGGTTAGAGATATTGCTTGTTTTTGTGTATTTTAAACCACTCAATTCATCTATCCAACCATTTTCGAGAGCGCCTGTCCTCACGTAAGGTTTAGGGTGAGCTGGAGCTTATCCCACTTTGGGCCAGAGGTGGGCTAAACCCTGGACGGGTTGCCAGTCAATCGCTGGGCACGTATAGACCAAATTCCATTCACACCTAAGGACAATTTAGAATCTTTAATGGACCTAACATGCACGTTTTTGGAATGTGGGTCGAAGCCGCAGTAGCTGCAGAAAACCCATGCAAGCGTGGCGAGAACAAACAAACTGCACAGAAGAGGACCCGACCCAAGATTCCGATCAAGGCCTTCTCAACTGTGATGAAAATGTCCTACCGTGTTGCCCACCACTGGATTCACGGCAAAAACTATTATAATACATACTGTATATTGGCCCATAAGACTAGTGGTTAACATGTCTGCCTCACTGTCTGAGTTTTGGGGTTCAAATCTCAACTCAGTGTGGAGCGTGCACGTTCTCCCTGTCTCCCTCCCTTGATTGATGAAAAGCATGAACAAGAAATGATGAGAATGGTACCTCCTCCCCAGGTTAATGGGGGCAACAGGGGCACCCCAGCTATGTCTTCGTGAGGTCGACATGGATCTTGCTAAATTAGGGAAGCTGTCAACCTCAACATCTCCATTGAAATGCACTGTGTTTCCATGGTCACGTGATTCTGTTTTGGTTTGAGTTCTTTCCATCGATCCCAACATTCCGTCCAAATCAATGGTCACACTAAGACCAACTCCCAGGCCCAAAGAGTCATGGCTGTCAATCACACAGCTCGGTAAAAGTTTGGGGCTCAGCTGGGTGACCACAAGGGTGCCGGGCGCTTCCTCGGATGATAGTTGCTCAGTCAGATGGGGCAGATGGGTCTGGGAGGTCAGCTCTGGACTGGTCTTCAGAGGCCCCTCGAGAACCACCTCCAAATCTCTGAAGCAGTCTGAGTCTCCAAAGGAAGAGCTGAGGCCCTGTAGGTCCTCCATGCTGCTGCTCACCTCCACACCTCTCCCCTCAGACTCGCTCACTACAGAGCACGCATCCTACAAAGAGGAAGTGGCAGAAGTTAAGTAAAAGAAACACAGACTCTGAAAGACTGAAGTAGAAATGCATTTTTTATCTGAATTATGTACAATCCCAATTTTGATAACTTAACTAACAAAAAGTATTTGAAATACTTCCCTGCACACAAAGTAGTTTCCTTCTTTAATTAGACAGTGGCGCCTTGAGATACGAGTTTAATTCCTTCAATCACGCTAGTAAATCAAGTCACTCGTATTGCGAATTACGTATCGTTCCCCTTTGAAATGAATGGAAATGCCATTAATCTGTTCCAGCCTCTCCCCGAAAAAAATGTAATGAGAAAAATAGCACACTATAATATGGTACTTTATAAAGACAGACAGTATTGACATCATTACAGACAATTATCCACCCATTCTCAATACGCTGCCTGCACCGAAGTCACACGAATGCACCACTACACCATCAGTGACTTATGTAGAATTAAACAGTTTTTGTCATACTTTCTCATTCAAATGAATGCATATTGTGCTGGTGCCTTCCTTGGCCACCTGGGGGCAGTATAAGGCAAACAAATTGGATTTACAATACTGAACATGGACGTCTGTGCAGTAGAGACGTTTCAGCTCATCTTTGCTGATATCGGCTCCTCGCAGAGGATCAAGGAAATGTGACTGTGAGTACTGTTATATTGAATGTCTAAATGTGTTGCTGCACCGTTTGTGTTCAAATATCATATCTCACTTTTTTTTCATCTCAGGGCACCACTGTATCACTCGAAAGCTGAGAAGAAAACCATCATGTTACATGTCACATGTCAGCTCATGATAATAACTGAAAAAATACAGCTTACTTGTACAGGTATGTGTTTTTTGTTTTGTTTTTGTTGTTTCCCAGTTGGGCAGAGAATATTTGAACATCAGAAGCTAGCGATTTGAATGATTCTTGTAGGAGACAACAATTCTTTTGATAGAAGGGTATATCTTGGGTTCTCAAATCTGTTGCTGTCGTCGTAAATTCTCCCTGCTTCACATCCTTCTGTGTCGCTGCTGTCCCCGTTGTTTTTTCCCCCACCTTATAAGTTCCCTAGACGTCAACCAATCAAGCAATCCATCAATTAGAATCTCAACTCTAGTTTGCTTTACATCTTTTTTTTTTATGTTGTGTTGTCATCCTTAGAGGTTGAAAAAAGTAACAAGCCTATTTTGACAAAGTAAGGCGTAGAGGACTCGAAATACGGATATCTGTTTTCAAAAGTGGAGAGTAACAGTAAAAATGTTGTCAGCGAAATAAAGTTTCAGCTACCTGGAAAATATACAGTTTGAAAGCATTGTATTTGTATTTCATTACTTCAAAACACTGGGAAAGACCAAGACCTGATTCATTGTCTACAACATTAGGCACACAATTTACATTTACAGTGGTGTCCAACTGCACTGCATCATACTGACAGCTTTTTGTAACATTTTGGCTTGAGCTACACTTCCCCATATGATGCAGTGCACTTCGACACGACTGCAATCTACTGCCATAAACAACCATCTATCCTCCATTCTCAAGAGCGCTTGTCCTCATTAGGGTTGAGGGTGAGCTATCCCAGCTGACTTCAGGGAAGAGGCCGGACTGGACTGGTCCCCAGCCCATCGCAGGACAATAAACATACTCTATTGTTGAATGAAAACTGAGCATATCTTCCCCACCCATCCATCCATTTTCTTTACCGCTTCTCGTCACTAGGGTCACGGGCTTCTGGAGCCTATCCCAGCTATCTTCGGGCGGAAGGCAGGGTTCACCCTGAACCGGTCGCCAGCCAATCGCAGGGCACATACAAACAAACAACCATTCGCACTCACATACACACCTACGGGCAATTTAGAGTCTACAGTCAACCGACCACGCGTGTTTTTGGGATGTGGGAGGAAACCGGAGTGCCCGGAGGAAACCCACCCAGGCACGGGGAGAACATGCAAACTCCACACAGGCGGGGCCGGGATTTGAACCCCGGACCCCAGAACTGTGGGGCAGATGTGCTAACCAGTCGGGCTCCGTGCCGGCATCTTCCCCACCAATGAGGTAAAATTTTAATTCGGTGTTGTTCTTAAGAAGGGTTATGTAAAACTATTGAGCTCATACAATTTGGAAGTTGACATTTGCTTTCAGGGGGGGGGGGGGGGGGGGAAATCACAAAACTTGAGTTTGATCCACAATCATGCATGATATCACATATGAATGAATACTATGCATTATGCATGTTTTGTTTTCTTTTGGATTTGGAGGCTTTTTTTTACTGCAGTGTACCCATTGTCACTTGTTCCGAGTCTAAACATTAAGGGCTCGAACATTAAGGGCTCGATTTTAGTAGATGGCCCAAAGCTTAGTGTTCCGACGAAGCGTGGGTGCATCCTTGGACATGCTGCCGACGGGGTGACAATTTGGTGGCAGAAAGTCAGTCTAAATTTAAACTTGCTTAGAGTGCGTCTAAGTCTGGCGCAGTAGGTCAACTCCGAGTCGAACGCGATTTTGGTGAATTTGATCGGGGCAGAGGCAAAAAGATATGCGAGCTCCATGGACATGTGTGGAGGTTTTCAGACATATGTCACAAAAATAGGGCCCAAAGTGCTTTTTGGTTGTTGTTGTTTTTCCTTTTTTTTTTTTTTCCTTTTATAACAGTCACGCATGTTAAAATGTTACATAAAACATTGCCTGGCCAGTTAATGAAGGTTTTGTGATGGTGAAAATTTGAAACTGGAGTGGTATTTATTTATTAATCCATCATTCTCAAAACTGCTTATCCTGTTCAGGGTCACGGGGCGCTGGAGCCGAGCCCCGCTAACCTTGGGCGAAAGGCAAACGACACCCCGAACTGGTCGCCAGTCAGTCGCAGGGCACATATAGACACGGGCACCCACTCGCACTCACATGCACACTATCACTGAGTGGGTTGTTTGTGTTCAACTTTAGAGGTTCCACTGTACCCCTCAAAACAACACTATACAACAACACGTTGTGATACATGAATGTCACAATTGAATCGCTCCTCTGTAGTCTGGAATCAATATAAAATACCTGATCCTCGTTGGTGCCGCCAAAGAAAAAAACCTCGCTGAGGGAGGGAGGTGATGGAGAGGGCGAGGATGTCCCTGCAGGAGCATGATGCTGATCAACACGCTGTTGTCCACTAGAATGTCCACTTGGATGTCCACTGTATGGCTTGCACTCGGAGGCTGAAAAACAATGGATGAAACTGACTGTCAATCATAAGTGAGAATTATTATTGGGCCGATTATTAAGTCTTTTCAAATTGGCAAAAATCAGCCGATTTTTGGCCAATTTGTTTTTTTACATATTAACACATAAGACAAATATAATGACATTCAAATATTCAAAACATGTTATTGTTGATGTTTTTTTTTCTCTGTGGTAATGTTAAAAAAAATACTAAAGGACCAAGTATTGTAAAATAGTCAAATGTTCTGCCTGCAATTCATTATTGTTGCAAGAGTTAAGCTGCCAACAGAAATGTATTTTATCATTATATATTTGAATTAACCGGGGTTCAATCCCCGGCCCCGCCTGTGTGGAGTTTGCATGTTCTCCCCGTGCCCGCGTGGGTTTGAATCAATCGGCCGATTAATAATCAGTTATTGGAATTTTATGTCTGCCACATATCGAAATCGGCATGTGCCTCCAAAAAATGTATATCGGTCGGGCCCTGCTTAAAATATTTCCAATTTTTTGGTAGCCCTAGAGCTCATCTAACGGATCTCATTAGATAGTACATATGTACCGTATATAATATATTTAGAATGGAAAAAAAATGTAGTGACCTTTCATATCTTAAAGCGCAGTCTGAAAACCGCTAAGTCGTCATGTCCTGGCTACCATGGTGACTTCAGCCACACCATCAGCGGGTGGGAAATCCACAGTTATGACAACTTACGTAAGTCTCATTTCATAAGACCGTTTCCCGTGAAGCCAAGCCTGAAACTAAGCCGGCCCGGCTCCACAGTTCTTCACTTTTTTTCTCCTTGAAAGCAGCTGACCGGCCTGTTTATTTTCTCCTCACAAGGTCATATAATATACTGATTCATGTGGAAAAACAGAAACATGCTCATATAAAGCACTGACCTTCAGAGGTATTATTTTAACAATGTATTTATTATTGTGGTTGCAGTTTGCTGTATTGTCGAACTGTATTTCATGATACAAAGAGCTGTTTCTATTTCAGAGGAGCCCTTCATAAAGCTAAACAAAGTAACCAAAAGTATTCAAACACTACCTGTATCATCATTACCTGGGTTTTTCTCAATGTTATGCTTTTTATTGTGATAGAACTGTGACTTCTCTGCTATTATTAATATGATTTCATTCTTGTAGTATTCTGAGTACATGGGGTAAATTCATTTTATTTGTTTCTTAGGAAATTCGAGATTTCCTCTTCATGTACATTTTCTTATGGTATGGTAACAGTCATTTCTTTCTCACTATATTAGAACTTTATTTGCGTACCATTCTGTCTTCTTGTTGTATTACATTTTTTATGGTGACAAAATTGTGACTTTTTTTATGAATATCAACATTTTATTCTTGTCATACAGTATTATGACTTGTTCTCACAAGTCAAAAAAAATAAAATCTCTTGTAAATTCAGTTTTTCTCCCCTCCTAATTTCACAACTTCAGTGTTGTAATATTCCAACTTTCTGTGGTAGTTTTTCCTTGTAATATTACAATGTTTTCTCGCAAAATTACAAGTTCATTCTCATAGATTTTTGTTCATTTTCATGTGGCTCTAATACTCCTTAATACAGTGGTTCTCAAACGTTTTTAAGCCAATTACTACCACAAAAAAAAATACTTGCCTGTCCAAGTACCACCATCATGACAACATTTAAATGAGGTAGAATAGTAGATCCAAGTAAACATCAAAATTGAGTAATCATTTTGCAGGCCTCTCGAGGAAGCCCGCGTACCACTCGTGGTACTCATACCACACTCTGAAAACCACTGCTTTAGAACATAAACGCGATCAGTGTTTCGACTTTTCTGGTGATGCCAACACAGAAGCCTTCCAAACTGAAAAAACTGAAATCACGAAAAACATGACAAAAATAAAAATAGATAAATAGGAAAGAAGTCATGAAATGTGAAATATGTGACTTGATTCAAGCAAAATTATCTTGGCACAATTTCTTAAAACAAGCCAGTTTCAAAAAACACCACAAATGTTTTGCATTAGAAGTAGTGTATATACTGCCTACACCGAAAGAATTATGGCATTTCTTATTTTAAGATAAACTTACTCATAACCAGTAATAAAATCTCAATAATGTAGAATACCTTATTAAGATTTTTAAGGGAAAAAGTGCTTGAGGTGAAATGCCCTTACACAAAAAAAATAATATCTTGGCAGACAAAGAACAAGCATATTTTTGCATTGATTTTAGATATTACATTTTAGTTTTTTCAGTGTAGTGATGTGAGGGGGTGGGGGGATGAAGATAACCACCAAAAACAGAATATAGCCAACTTATCCATTTATGACTGTAGCATAAATTCAGTACTTTGTGTACATCAATGTTGACTTATTCCTCTGTCTTGTCTTTCTTTGTCCCTGTGTGCTATTAATGTCCAGTAACTTCATCAGAGCAGATTTGATTATACTGTATAAAATCGAATTTGGACAGGCAGAGCCAGCAACAAAAAAAAAAAAAAAAAAAAAAAACAGCAACTCCACAATAAACTATAAACATGGCAGCCAGGAAGACGCTGCCATGTAAACACAGCACTAGACACACTGACTTACTGTACTGTCATCTACTGTATTTTCTATAAGACTAAATCACAAGCATGGACGCTGCTTGATGTCCACGCGGAAAAGGCCTTTTATGGTCAGCGACGCGTAATGGATAATCCATCAACACCACGATCAAACATGTGCGTGTGTGTGGGCTTGTTTTTGTCAGCTGAGTCTCCACCTCACTGGAAGTGATCCGCTACTGAATTCAATGCCATCAATAATAAATCACGTTTACAAAGTGTCCCAAGACAACACATCGAGTGGATGATGCCATCAACATTTTGCTAGTTGATCTGTTTCATGCTGTATCTTTTCAGAATCAGAATCAGAATCAGAATCATCTTTATTTGCCAAGTATGTCCAAAACACACAAGGAATTTGTCTCCGGTAGTTGGAGCCGCTCTAGTACAACAGACACTCAATTTACAGAACACTTTGGGGACATAAAGACATTGACAAAAAACAATTGTGCCAAAAGATGCAGAGTCCTCTAGCACTTAGAGCAGTTCGAACGACTAATATTGCAATAGTCCGGTGCAATGAGACTTCAAGGAGAGTATGCGGTTTAAAGTGACGAGTAGTGCGATCATCTGGGACAATGTTGGTGGTGCAAATGTTACAGATACTCCTCAATCAGTGTGCAAATGGAGCAGATGCTACTCTGGCATGAGTGGCCAGTATATGCAAATAGTGCAGCATGGCGAGACAACTACAGTGAGTGCACGAGTAATACATAATTGGCCCCACAGAAATGTGACAACGAACTCAAGTCAAAAAATTGCCAGCTTGTTGTAATGGAATTATAGGTTAGGTGTTTAAGAAGTTGATCGCAAGAGGGAAGAAGCTGTTGGAATGTCTACTAGTTCTAGTTTGCGTTGATCGGTAGCGCCTACCTGAGGGAAGGAGCTGGAAGAGCTGGTGACCGGGGTGCAGACGGTTCGAGAGGATTTTGCACGCCCTTGTCTTAGTTCTGGCAGCGTGCAAGTCCTCAATGGTGGGTAGGGGGGTACCGACAATCCTTTCAGCAGTTTTGATTGTCCGTTGCAGTCGGAGTTTGTCCTTTTTTGTAGCAGCACCAAACCAGACTGTGATGTAAGAACACAGGACCGATTCGATGACCGCTGTGTAGAACTGCCTCAGCAGCTCCGGTGGCAGGCCGTGCTTTCTCAGAAGCCGCAGGAAGTACATCCTTTGGTGGGCCTTTTTGAGGACGGAGTTGATGTTGTTCGCCCACTTCAGGTCCTGAGAGATTGTAATTCCCAGGAACTTGAAGGTCTCGACGGTTGACACAAGGCAGCTGGACAACGTGAGGGGCAGCTGTGGCGAAGGATGCCTCCTGAAGTCCACGATCATCTCTACCGTCTTGAGCGTGTTCAGCTCCAGGTTGTGTCGCCCGCACCACAGCTCCAGCCGCTCCGCTTCCTGTCGATATGCAGACTCGTCACCGTCCTTGATGAGGCCGATGACAGTGGTGTCATCTGCAAACTTCAGGAGCTTGACAGTCGGGTTCGCTGAGGTGCAGTCGTTCGTGTAGAGAGAGAAGAGCAGCGGAGAGAGGACACAACCTTGGGGCGCCCCAGTGCTGATGCTGCGTGTGGATGAGGTTGCCTCCCCCAGCCTGACCTGCTGTGTCCTGCCCGTCAGAAAGCTGTAAATCCACTGGCAGATGGCAGGTGAGACGCTGAGCTGGAGAAGCTTGGTTGAAAGGAGTTCAGGGATGATGGTGTTGAACGCTGAGCTGAAGTCCACGAACAGGATCCTCGCGTAGGTCCCTGCACTGTCGAGGTGTTCTAGGATGAAGTGCAGTCCCATGTTGACTGCATCATCCGCAGACCTGTTCGCTTGGTAGGCAAACTGCAGGGGGTCCAGCAGGGGTCCTGTGACACTCTTGAGGTGGTCCAGCACGAGACGTTCAAAGGACTTCATGACCACAGATGTCAAAGCGACAGGCCTGTAGTCATTCAGACTAGAGATTGCAGGTTTCTTGGGGACTGGAATGATGGTGGAGCGTTTGAAGCAGGATGGAACTTCGCACATTTCCAAAGATCTGTTAAAGATCTGAGTGAAGACTGGAGCGAGCTGGTCCGCGCAGACTTTGAGGCAGGATGGGGACACATGGTCCGGTCCTGTTGCTTTGTTAATCTTCTGTTGTTTGAAGATGCGTCTCACATCCTGTTCATGGATGGTTAACGCAGAAGTCAGAGGTGTGGTTGTGGTCGCGGGTGCGGCCGGGTTGGTGTGTGGAGTGAAACTGTCCTTTTCAAATCTGCAATAGAAGGTATTCAAGTCGTTGGCTAGTGTGCTATTGTTCTCAGCTTGGGGGGATCGTCGCTTGTAATTAGTCAGCGATTGGAATGCACGCCAGACTGATTTAGAGTCGTTCGCGCTAAACTGTTTTTCCAACTTTGCTGCATAGATCCTCTTTGCAATGTTAATTTCTTTAGTAAGCTGGTTTCTAGCTCGATTATACAGGGCCCTGTCCCCGCTCTGATATGCATCTTCCTTAGCTTGGCGAAGCTGCTTAAGTTTAGCAGTGAACCACGGCTTGTTGTTGTTGAATGTCCGAAATGATTTTGTTGGTACACAAACCTCTTCACAGAAACTGATATAGGATGTGACAGTGTCCGTATATTCATCCAGGCTGCCAGCTGAATTTTCAAAGACACTCCAGTCTGTGCAGTCTAAACAGCTTTGAAGTTCCATCTTTGCTTCATTGGTCCACTTTTTGACTGTTTTCACTGTAGGCTTCGCACATTTAAGTTCTTGCTTGTACGTCGGTATTAAGTGAATTAAGCAGTGATCAGACGAGCCCAGGGCTGCACGAGGTATAGCACGGTATGCGTTTTTTACCGTAGTGTAGCAGTGGTCTAAAGTATTATTTTCCCTGGTAGGACAGTCGATGTGCTGCTTGTATTTAGGGAGTTCGTGGTTGAGTTTAGCTTTGTTAAAGTCCCCGAGAATAATGAGGGGTGAGTCAGGGTGTTTTTTTTCAATTTCGTTGACTTGTTCGGCGA
Source organism: Phycodurus eques (assembly GCF_024500275.1). Taxonomy (NCBI): domain Eukaryota; kingdom Metazoa; phylum Chordata; class Actinopteri; order Syngnathiformes; family Syngnathidae; genus Phycodurus; species Phycodurus eques. The sequence continues at coordinate 9,725,847 of NC_084532.1, read as the reverse complement.
GCGTTAGCAATGCGGCGCTCGTGTTAGCTTGCGGTGTGATATAGACTCCAGCCAGTATAAACGATGCAAACTCACGTGGCGAGTAATACTTAATACTTTTGTATACTTAAGCATGCTTGTCCAAACTTAAAAATGAGTTTTTCTTAATATACAACATCCCCAAAAAGCTAAGGATATTTGGCTTTCGGGTGAAAATTCAGCATGAATTTAAAATGCAGTATAAGCTTTACAGATGAATAATATGACCTTCTTTAAAATGTTCAATAGTTTTGTACTTTTTGTGCAGCTTGTTGTTCTCTAACAAGGAGCTGAATGGCAAAATCCACAAAAGGTGTTGGATCTATGAATGGTCCAATGCATTTCCACTTCTATTCCTTTCTGTGACTCTTCCAGTCTCTCTGTGTCTGGCCCGCTGTGACACGCCCCCAGCTCAGTGGTCACTTCCGTCAGAGAGCATCCTGTTTGAAGCCTCAATGTGCAGAGGTGTCGCTTGGTCTCATGATGTGAACAACATGATGATGATGATGATGATGATGATGACGCATAAATACCAATTCTAATTTCGACAATGAAGCAACATTTCTTTTCACCAGGGTGCTGCAGAAAATGATCCAATTTCACTGAATTCGTCTGAAAATAATGATTTATTCATTACAAATGAATCTTTGTTTATCTATGCCAGTGACATATAGTGACAGGCAGAACAATTTAATGCTCTTCCACTAGATGGCAGAAGGTACAATTAACAGAATATAGTAAAGGCTTTGTTTTCAACTATACAGGCCCAGTTTTGCACCTATAGTCAGCAAATTTGTGACTAAACGTAAAAGCTGCCATTTTGCTGCTAGAACAATACTGTAACTGCATTTCTGTCATTTAGAGCTCTGCGGAATCAAATAGCATGTTATTGATTGAAGGGAGGAACAAACAAGGGTACCTCCACTGCATTATAGTTAAAAATAATAATAATAATAATCAAATCATACTAATAACAACAACCACCATTATTATTGTTGGGGTTATAGTTATTATCAGCGGAAAAAGAACAAAAGAGAAATGATGAGCCGAATGTCCATCAGTGTGCGATCACAAGAGGAACTTGATGGTCGTCATAAGGTTAGAACATGATCGCTTGATGGTTTTCTCCGCCAATGAGTTTCCTTTCAACGTCACTTTAGTTTGTCTCTCGCAAATAACCACATGACCATGTCAATTCTGACAATGATTCAACTTGTTGAACAAGTCTTGAGACTCATTTGAATTATCAAACAATTAAACAACTTTTTAACTTACTTCGCACATTGTAAACATAAAATGTATTTAATAATAATAAATTAATAGAATATTAAATGTACAGAAAATACTGGACACATTGTAGTCTGTGTACATGCATGTGCCTTTAAGAGGCGGGTCCTGGTGGGGTGGAGCGCAACGTTGGCGAGTCTGCTTGTGACTCTCTGGGCGTGAGCTGTGGCTGACAGAAGCTGCTGCTTGAATATGCTCATTGTGTTTAACTCTTCACTCAGCATACAACAAACAGCTGAAAAGTACATCAGAGACTGTGGCTCTCCTTTCTCACATCACATGCAGTGCATTATGTGTGTGTGTGTGTGTGTGTGTGTATACAGTGGGTACGGAAAGTATTCAGACCCCCTTAAAATTGTCACTCTTTGTTATATTGCAGCTGTTTGCTAAAATCATGAAGTTCTTTGTTTTCCTCATTAATGTACACACAGCACCCCATATTGACAGAAAAAAAAACTATTGTTGAAATCTTTGCAGATTTATGAGCCATAAGTATTTAGACCCTTTGCTTTGGCACTCATATATTTAACTCGGATGCTGTCCATTTCTTCGGATCATCCTTGAGATGGTTCTGCACCTTCATCGGAGTCCAGCTATGTTGGATTATACTGATTGGACTTGATGAGGAAAGCCACACCCCTGTCTATATAAGACCTTTCGGCTCACAGTGCATGTCAGAGCAAATGAGAAAATCGTGAGGTCAGAGGAACTGCCTGAAGAGCTCAGAGACAGAATTGTGGCAAGGCACAGATCTGGCCAAGGTTACAAAAATATTTCTGCTTCACTTAAGGTTCCTAAGAGCACAGTGGCCTCCATAATCCTGAAATGGAAGACGTTTGGGACGACCAGAACCCTTCCAAGAGCTGGCCGTCCGGCCAAACTGTGCAATCGGGGGAGAAGAGTCTTGGTAAGAGAGGTAAAGAAGAACCCAAAGATCACTGTGGTTGAGCTCCAGAGATGCAGTCGGGAGATGGGAGAAAGTTCTAGAAAGTCAACCATCACTGCAGCCCTCCACCGGTCGGCGCTTTATGGCAGAGTGGCCTGATGGAAGCCTCTCCTCAGTGCAAGAGACTTGAAGGCTTGCATGAAGTTTGCTTAAAAAACAAAAAAACAACAAAAAAAAAACCACCTGAATGACTTCAAGATGGTGAGAAATAAGATTCTCTGGTCTGATGAGACCAAGATAGAACTTTTTGGCCTTAATTCTAAGCGGCATGTGTGGAGAAAACCAGGCACTGCTCGTCACCTGTCCAATACAGTCCCCAACAGTGAAGCATGGTGGTGGCAGCATCATTCTGTGGGGGTGTTGTTCAGCTGCAGGGACAGGACGACTGGTTGCAATCGAAGGAAAGATGAATGCGGCCAAGTACAGCGATATCCTGGACGAAAACCTTCTCCAGAGTGCTCAGGACCTCAGACTGGGCCAAAGGACCCTAAGCACACAGCTAAAATAACGAAGGAGTGGCTTCAGAACAACTCCGTGACAGTTTTTGAATGGCCCAGCCAGAGCCCTGACTTAAACCCAATTGAGCATCTCTGGAGAGACCTGAAAATAGCTGCCCACCAACGTTCACTGTCCAACCTGACAGAACGGGAGAGGATCTGCAAGGATGAATGGCAGGCGATCCCACTTGTTGCATCATTCCTAAAGACTCATGGCTGTATTAGCTCAAAAGGGTGCTTGTACTAAATACTGAGCAAAGGGTCTGAATACTTATGGCTGTGTAATATTTCAGATTTTCTTTTTTTAATAAATCTGCAAAAATTTCAACACTTCTGTTTTTTTTTTTCCTGTGGGGTCCTGCGTGTACATTAATGAAGAAAGAAATGAACTTAAATGATTTTAGTAAATGGCTGCACTATAAAGAGTGAAATACTTAAGGGGATCTGAATACTTTCCGTACCCACTGTGTATATATATATATATATATATATATCAATAATTGCACACGGAACAGAAGATGAATGAATCCATTCCAGTAAGTATAGTGGAAAAACGCAATTTAGCAGGCGCATGAACTATGAACCATGTTAGTTAGTTCGTGCTGAAAGAGGAATTTATTTTCACTTGTTACAATGCTGGAGGCTGTGAGGCAACCAGATTCAGCAGAAGGGTGGAAAAAAGTTTGTGGTGTACGGCGGTTGTCACCCACTTGGTAATGGGTTAGGGTTAGCGCTGCCTTTAGGAGTGGAGAGAAACGTGATCTATTTCTATGTATCACTGTTTTTTTTTTTTTTTTTTTTTTTTAAAAGAAAAGCATGTCTGTGATTTTGTTTTCTTTATAATAAAAATGATTTGGCATTTTTTTTTTTTTTTTTTTAAATACAAATAGCAGAAAACAAAAAAATGTTTTTAGTTATTGAATGATTGACATTTTGAACGATTTGAAAAAGTAAAAACATATTTAGCATTTTATTAACTTCAAAAGTCGAATAAAAACAATTTAGATATCTTTCAAGAGATTTCAGGTGTTTAAAAAACAACAATTAGAATAACGATAATAGGGTGTAACTCCCACATGCTTTTAATAATAATAATAATAATAATAATAAAAACTTTAATCATTTGTGTATTTGATGGCAAAAGAGGCGCCTTGAAACTTTATGTTGCTAACATAAAGTACGTTTGAATACACATGCGCGCGCACACACACACACACAAATGCAATTCATGTGTAATTGACCACATACTAGATTATATTACACCTTCAAATATGTCATCCATCACTATAACGGTCATGGGCACTTGGGTTTTCAATCATGGGTTTGTGTGGGTGGGTGTGTGTGTGTGTAAAGTGTGACATTAAAAAAAAAAAGTCTGAGCTCTAAAAAACAGCTTTGATGGTCTACCTCGTGTCTGAAAGCACACCTAACACTTCCTGTTTGTTTCTGTGCCGCCATATTGCTCTAATGTTACCATATAGTGACACGACTGCCATCCATCGCGCAGTGACATGAGGGCTGGGCCTGTTTGTCCTCCAAGAAGTGCGTGCGCCTCCTAAATTGATGCCACCTGATTCCTCGTATCATGCCAACTTCCCTCACCATAAAGCCACACAAAGTCGCAAAAGGTAAACAGAAAAGAAAAGGGAGCAAACTTGGGCACGTACCTCTCTTGAAGGACCACCTCTTCATCCAGAGTTTGGAGAAGGAGGGCCAGGAGTTGTTGAGCGGAGCATCCGCCATGCGAGCGGCGCGCTGTGGAGGTCAGCTGGAACTGTGGCACGCTGTTGCTGTTGCTGCTGCTGCTGCTGCTGCTGCTGCTGCTGCGGTGGTACCAGCGCTGAGGAAGAGGAGGAGGAGGAGGAGGAGGCAGAAGAAGAGGAGGAGAAAGAGGAGGAGGAGGAGTGAGTGTGAGGGGAGACGCAATACTGCCACCAGTATGTGTATGTTGGATTTTTTTTTTTTGTCCAAACAGATTTTAGCCTCTCTGTGCCGCCATGTCATTCTAATCCGCCCAGGCCCTTCGGAATCAGCAGCGTTGGTTGATGTAAGTCAAACTACATTGGCAGCAAGTTTCTTTTACCGGCCAGATTTCCAATTCGTCCTCGGAGGGCCAGCTCGGTGGCCCACAATAACGGCAGCATTTTTCTGTCCTCTGATTGGTTGGTCAGAGCAAGCCAAGTTCAACTACCAAAATACGTCTGTAGCGATCTGCACACAGTTCATAGACAAAGTTTTCGCGAGGACAACAATACATTTCTATAAAAAGGCAGTAAACGCAGAATTTCCGATACAGCCCTTATTATTACACTTTTGCATTATGGTGTGGCCAATGTGTATATTTACAGTTTCAGCCCCACACTTTTGTACTTTTGAAACAATTACAAACCATTGTCGCCTTGGACTGGTCACCAGCCAATCGCAGGGCACGTATAGACCAACAACTATTCACAGCCGCATTCACACCTTCGTGGAATTTCGTCTTCAGTGGACCGAACGCATGTTTTTGCGAATGCGAGAGGCAAGGCCATTTGGAAACTCCGAGAGTCCAACATTGAACCCCTCGACTGTGAGGCAGACATGCTAACTAAATTTGTAATATCGACTTATGATTTGTGTGCGTGTGTGTTTGTTTATCACAATAACAGTGTTTCTGCACGTGGAAACAGTTGTTATGAAAATGTTACTTTTTGTGTGTAATAGTCACATATTGCCATCACATAAGTTATTCTGAAAGTGTGGTGGTGTACAAATGAATCACTAAGTACATTTCAGTTGTATTTAACTTTTACATTGACTTTACAACAACAAACATGATTAAAAATTATTATTATTTTTTTTAAAAACCTTAGCCAAAAATGTTTTCTTGTTGATCAATGAAGTACATTATGTACGCTGTTTTACTTTGCCAGGTGGCAGCCCATTAACAGGAGAGGTGCCAACTCAGTTTGGAAACCTTGCTGTAATTCAATGGCTTACTTTGCCTGATGTGTGTTCAACTCCAATGAAGGTTTGAAGTTGCTTCGGAGTAAAAGGGAAAATAAAAGAAAACGCGTCATTCCCACTTTACAGATTACACAGTTTTAGTGAAATGACGCAGAAACAGAAAAAAGGAAGTATGCGTTACGAAATGCTGTTGACCAGTGAAGAATTCTCTTGTCTATTCTGTGAGTGGGGTGTGGGGGGGGGGGGGGGGGGGGGGGGGAGTACAGTGTACATACGTTTTGTACAAACCTGCGCATATACTCCAGGATACATTTCTAACCTGGCAAAAAAACCACCTTTCTTGTGTAATACGCAGGATGAGTGTCAAGTTGAGTTGAGTGCACATGGAGTGGCAAAAGTCTCGGCACAAAAACACAAAACTTCTCATATTTTCAACAAATATGACACATAGATGCCTGTCGTGGACACACACGTTTAGCATATTATTAAGGTGTACTTACGTTGTATAGCAGGTGAGAGGATGTTCTGTTCTGGCGTTGTCCTCACACTGACTGACTGACGATGATGACTGGCAGACACAAATTGAGTCAGGGCAGTTTCCTCTTTGCGTCGTTCTGTACAAAAACACGACGTTGTCTTCAGCTGACATCCACTGGTGCATTTCCTCATGTGTGACACACATGCACGTCGTCACGCTTGATGTGCTTTACGCACATCTGCTTGCACATTGAGCAATGTGAGTATTGTGGCATAGTCGATTGTTATTGATTTTGTTAACGTAGGCTACATACATAAACAAAAACAAAAACTACAGTGCAGGTATTGATTTTTTTATAATCATTTATCTTATTGAATAATTGTTTCATGTATTCATTGTAATTAACAAAATAAAATTTGTTAAAAAACAACAACAATTTAACATGTTTTATGTAGAGTACTTTTAAAAAAAAAAAAGGGTTGGCTATATTTAAATTAATTATAAATAATATTTCAAATGAGAATGAAATATTCTATTATTAAAAGAAACAATTTCACATACTTTTAAAAAAGCTCCTTTTACCTCATCTACGAGGTACCAGCCCCATTTTAAAAGTCTCGGTACAGTGTGCAAAGAACAAAGTGCTTCCTTTATTATCGTATTGATGAATTTACTCACCTCAGCAGATTGTAACTCACCCTATGATCCCGGCGTCCGTAAATCAACAAAAACTTCGTTAGATAAACTGCAGACTCTAAATATGTTACAATAATGCAAAAAGGAGTTTTCCTGTATTTCTAATCCAAATAGATGTTTTGTTTAAACTCATTGTATAAAGTTAGAATTGAATTGAATTGAAAGTTAATCAACACCCACAATTATATTATTAGTATTGTAGTAATATCAATTTATGAACTTTAATTGAACAATTTAATGAACTTTCATTTCTAAGGTTAACTAACATGAAATGTGTTACAGTGTAGGTGTGAATGAGTGAATAGTTATTTGTCTAGATGTGCTCTGCGATTGTCCAGCGACCAATGCAGGTTGTACCCCACCTATCGCAGGAAGTCAGCTGGGATAGGCTCTCGTGACCTGTGACCCTAATGAAGACGAGCGCTTTGGATTGATTGAGTATTCTGAACCTTAATTGCTTTTGACTGATCAAATAAAATCGTCAAGGCCGAGGTCCATGAGGTCCAGTCCTCCTGGGTTGGAAGAGCAATTCACAGGTGACAAAGGTTAGTCGACTCCATGCAACACAGGTTTGAATCAGTTCTCAGAAACAGTGCTTATAAATTATTAGTTCAGTGATTCACAGAAAAGCAAGCTCTTCAAGAATTGATCAGTTTATATAGTAAATGTATGAGATTGGAAATAAAAATGCAAAGACTGCTAATTTTGGAACAGTTAAATATTCCTTTTTCTTCACATGCTGTAAAGGAATAACAAATTTGATGCTATTTTATCGTGCTTTGATTTGGAATAGAATGTGCACGTACACAAATTTTCGTGAACACAACTGTACATACATTCCCTGACGTGGCATATGAAGAACAAAATGATGGTTATGAAAAACTGTGCACTTTCATTCCAAAATGCCACCACCACCTAGAGGTTATGAGAAAGGTGTATACTTTCATTCTAATAAAGCCACCACCACCTGGTGGTTAAAAAAGGTATAGCCTACACACTTTCATTCCAATATGACAGGTGTACGTTTGACTGCATATATGTACAGTTGTGCTTATAAGTTTACAAACCCTGGCAGAATTTTTTTATGTTTTGTTTTTTTATATAAATATGACTGATGAATGAACAACAACCATCAATTTCTTTATGGTTATGTTTTGTTTCATGATAATGCTTTTCTGAAATGCTTAACAGTTTAATCTGAATCCCATGAAAATAAAATTAAATGTGTTTCGCCTGGCCCTTCATGTTTTCTTTAAAGAATTGTACCCATCTTACAGATTCTGCCTGGGTAATCAAACATATGAGCCACAACTGTGTGTTTTCTAAATTATTAAACAAAAGTAGGGCTGTGAATTTCAAAATAAGAGCAAGTTAAGCAAAAAAAAAAGTATTACGTGTTCAAACAGTGTGTTTAACTTCAGAATAACTATTTGAAAACAAAAAATACAAAATACAGATAATGCTTAACTTTGATCATATGGGTAGAAGCAAAATCATGCATTGTAAAAATGCATTATACATAGGTAGAAAGGGATCCTGTTTTTTTTGCTCGTCTCCTGTGTGGAATTTTCTGCTGTGTTGCAGTCCGTGGGTGCTGGTTGGTGGGCGGAGTCTCCCGCGATGCAGCTGCTGGTAATTTGTCATCAGCAGTGTATTTAAGCATGGGAGACGCAGGAGGAAAACGCCGAGAAATTGTGCCTTGATTGTTGCCGTTGCCAGCGTTGTTACATTCTCGTGCATTCCCATGTTCATTCAGTCCTGCCAGTAGCTAATTTCGTCTGCCGTTTTTCTAATAAGTACAACTGTGTTTTTCTTAGTGGTGGGCAAGTGAACCCTCATGAAACACTGAAGGCTTTCCGAACAATTGTGCCGAAAAACCTTCAAAGCTTCAAGGCTTCAGTGATGGTGACATCTGGTGGACAACAGAGCACGACTGAAGCCCTGGCACAGTTTCCCATGACAGCAATAAAGGTTCAGAAAAGTATATATGGTCATTAAAGTGTTTTGTTCATTCATACCAAATAATGATTATATCGTCATTACAATAAAATATGCAGATGCTCTCCCCCATACTCTAAAACACATTCCAGATTAACCCAAAGAATAAATGCTCATTATATTAAATGTGGTGAAATGTTGGTTAAGGGTTTATTTAAAGCTTTGAGCTTTATTTAAAAACTACTGAAAGTCCCTAACAGGATTAGAGATCCTTCCTGCTTTGCAAATGATCATGGTGTGTGAATTCAGAAACGTGTGTGCGGTGGTTTTAAGGAAAACCTTTATGAAGATAATGGTTTGTCATTTGGGGACTTGTATGGTTGACTTGCCAAAATACTCTCTCTCCAAATCTCCTCACAGCCCCATTTTGAAGCATAATGATGCATCTTATATAGCATGGCGCCAAACCACTCAAATCTGTCAAACCTGTCAAGCTGTCATTGGCTCAGAATGCGTTGAAACGCCATGAGCCAATGAAAAGCTTCGAAACATTTCGAAGGAATGAAGCGCGAAGCGAAACAGCGATGATGTTCGAAGCTTCAAACGTCATCGGTCATGTGACACTGGTGTTTTGATACAAGCTCCGACGCAGCGTTTCGAATCACTCAGCTTCAGGAAGAGTGACGCAAGCTCCAAAGCCTCGGTATCATTTGCCCATCACTAGTTTTTCTGTTCTTGCTTCTCTTCCTTGTGTAGGTTAGAGTTAGTTCTCCTAGTTTCCTTTAGTGTTTTCCTCCTGTGGCTCCCCGTTCACCGTCCTCATTTAGGTACTGGTCTGCTAGATGGTTTTCAGGTTGACCTTCTGTTACAAAAAAAGGCACAGGGGTGCAGTTTCTGGGTCGTGGGGTAGAAAAATGGCCAGGTCTTTACGAAATACCGGAGAGAGATCCTGATATTCTCCAGGGAGGTCAACGAGCATGGAAGAGGGTGGTGGTGTACCAGAAGAAGGTATAGCTGAGAGCAGGCAGTGTGAGTGGCAATGAGGGCTCCATCCGGTGATGGCTAAGTATGTCCAGTCTATGGTGGGGTTGTGTCTATAAGCCAGGGAATTCCAAAGACTAATGGGGTATCAGTAGAAGGGATAACAAAAAGGGAAAGGTTTCCGCGGCGATTTCCTGAAATAAGCAAGGTGAATGGCACAGTTTGGTGGGTAACAGCGGAGATGATACGACCATCCAGGGCTGTGACTTTCTTCGGGGACGGAAGTGGTTGGAGAGGGATTTGGAGCTGGTGAATTATGGCTTCATGAATGAAATTGTCATCGGCACCGGACTCAATCGGGGCAGTGATGGGGGTGTCAAGAGCCGAAACTATAATGCAAGCGGGAACGGTCATGCGAGAAGGAGAGTTTGAGGGGATGGAGGTTTGGCTCACCACGACGCTCTCAGGTTGCGGTAAGCCTGGTCTTTTGGCCGGAGGGGACATGAGGAAATAAAGTGACCGGTTTGACCGCAGTAGATACACAGCCGCTAACCGTGTCTTAGCAACTCGCATGGGCTCTTCAGTGGCTACGGGGAGCCACGGAAAGGCGGAAGACTGTGCAGGAGGCGGGTGTGAAGCTGACGGCGCAGCGCTCGAAGTGGGAGGGTTTTTGCGTGAGCGAACCCCCCTCTCTCGTGTATGTTCGCGCAGTCGGAAAAGGAATTGAATGAGTGGAGTACCGGGGAGGAGTTTAGCCATAAGGAAGTGGACCATTTAGCTGCTTTGCCGAGGAGGAGGTTAGTGACATACGCTACTTTGGATTGTTCGGTAGGATAACTGTAAGATTGAAGGTTGAAAACGAGTGAGCAATTGAGTAGAAACTGGCTACATGCACCTAGGTCCCCGGAGTAGGGCTCGGGCAGCGGAACATGAGGTTCTTTATACAGGAGGAATGGTGGCGCCGAGGCTGCGGCCTCCCTAGGCGTACTGTACTTAAGAGGTGGATGGTTAGCTAGCATTGTCGAAGAAAGGAGGGATACCTGTTGTGTGAGGGAGCGTAGGGATTCCGTGAGTTCTTGGAGAGTCTTGGCCGAAGTATTCTGACACGAATAGAGAGTGGCTGGATCCAAGAGCAGTCGGAGGCAGATGTGAAAGGATGAATGGTTTATTGATGAAAGGTAATGGCAGTGGTCCTAGGTGGGTTGGCAGGCAGTGGTGAGGACAGGTGGCTGGCTTGGCGGCAGGAATTACGTGGATAAGGAACACGGGGGGGGAACACACTGGAACAAGGAGAGACAGGAGTCAAAAAGGGAAGGAGGAATAGCGTGACTTACGGGAGGTAAAAAGGCCGTGGTACCACTGAAAGTAACTGCAATACTTCGACGAGGATTTCCTGGAACAGGCAGGTTTATATACCGGTGGTGATAAGGCTGATTGGAGACAGGTCCTGAAAACAGAGAAGGGCGGGTGGAGGGAGGGAGGGAGAGAGAGAGAGAGAGAGAGAGAGCGCAAAGCACCCTCCTGGCTACAATAATGGAACTGCAGGCAGTATATGACATCCTTCATGCCATTCCTTTCATCAATCAATCCATTGCTTTTTACAATTCGGCAGCATGATGAGGCTATTTCAACATCATTTTGGATACATTTATTCGCTTTGTGGTGAATCTGCAGTGTGTGACTCAGTAGATGTATGTTGAGCACCCTTTGGCGGCCACAGAAGTGCACTGTCCCGCTTAATTTCAACAGAGGCAAAGCGGGGGGAAATTGTCCTGGCAGCGCGGCTGCTGGTCATTACGCCGGGGGGATCAGAGGCTGCCTCTCTGCAGCTCGTGAGAGCACATGCAAATGTCCTCCGCTGGGAATTCTCCTCACCCCGCTTGAGCTGTGAGAAGTTCAGAGAAAGCGGGGTTTTCAAAGCATTCTGCTCAACAAAACGTCTGTGGGAGAAGGCTGTTGAATGTCGTTCATCCAATCTCAAATTTAACAGCAGCAGTGTTCCATTTTTTATTGACAGTTAGTGGGACTGTCAATAATCAATCCACTGTGTGGATCCAGCAGTTTCGCTCAGCGAACAACGACGTGCTAACCATTGTAACGCTAACTGCTTTGTCCGCTCAGCGTAATAAGAAGCAGCGGCATTTCCTAGCAACGCAGGCCGTCCCACATCGCATCGCCGTGCAGTCAAATGTTCTTTGTTGTACACCGTAGTGCACGACTATAGCTCATCATTAGCACAATTGTTGATGTGTATGTGCATGCATAGCTGTAAACTGTTTACTCCTATATTTCTAGGGTACAGCAATGTTTAAAGATGTTTCGAAGCATTTGAAATGCTATTTAAGTGTTTTGGGGGCAAAGTATTTGCAATTTAAACTATTCATATAGGCAGTTAGAATCACTTTCAAGGGAGCGTCAGTTTTTCGTGGAAATTCACCATTGGCGGTTGGGCTCGGTTCCTATCCCTTGCAAATAGCGGGGGTCCACTGAACAACTATTGAAATTTGTAATATAAATGTATGCGTGCATTTTCCAACATGGTTGTACTTTAGGATGAAAATCATGGAGCCTTTCCTCTACAGTAGCGGTTCTTAAACGTTGTCACCCCAGGAGCCGCATTTTCCTATTGTTGCGACTGACTTTTATAGAAGTTAAGAAAAAAGAAAACGCAGTTCAACTGTAGCCTTTGAAATCATATGTACTGTATAGTTTTTAAACAAAAACAAACTAAAAATGTATTCACTGTACATCAGTGATTCTCAACTGGTGAGTTGGGACCCAAAAGTGGGTCGCAGAATATTACTATTCTGATGTATATATATATATATTTATTTATTTATTTATTTACAGTACAGAGGTGTACCAAGTCCTGCACAGAACATAGTAGAAAAGTGACAAGAATGTTATTTCCTCGTGCTCTAGCCCCTAGTTTACTCTGTAAACAAATACAGTACAGCTCAGCCTTTGGCTGGCAGGATATCATGGCAATCAAACATGCCTTTGGTGGTACAGCACCACCAAACTGCACGTTTTTGGAGGCTAGAATTAAACCAAAAAAAATGCTTATGGTTCACGTCTATGAAAATGAGTCGCAACTTTGCAGCAAAAGGAAAATACAGGTCCTAGGGGGACAACAGTTGGGAACCACCGCTCTACATCATTGCCTCTATCCAGAAGTGAAAGAAAAGACATTTTCCAATAATTTTATTCATAATTTTAATATAAACAGTAATTGTTGAATAATTTACACACAGCAAGATTTGTATTTTCATATCATTGCAACATTTTCTGTACATATCACTACTTGGCTCTCCTTTTGAAAACATAGAAAAAATAAATTGTCAAGCGTTCATTTAGTCATGGCACATTTTTTGTCTTCTGTTTTGATCCTGTACAATATGCATCATGTAATTCTGTGTGTGTGTCGATATATGCGATACATAAAGATAATGGCACATTTGGATCCAGTGTGAGGGATGAAGCGATCTCTCTGGGTTTGGACTACACACACACACACTCACACACACACACAGACTGACTGCTGCACTCTCACAACAGGACCGTATACACAACATATCCCTAAAAATGAGCACACCAGGATGAACAAAGAGGTAACCAGCACGACGACGACGACAACACAGCAGGGTGGCCACTAGAAGCGACTGTATGTGCACCGAGGAGACAACAAGCTAAAGTACTGCTGTGTGAAACTGGAGCAGACCACTGGACAGACACCCATCTGTCCATAACTAATAAGACAAATATGAAATATCATCTCACCACTCATCAGCAGTACCTTTTTTTCTTTTTAAAGTCATTCATCACCTGAAGCAGCCGTCACACTCCGGCTTTACAACTTGGGGGGGGCTGGAGGTGGTTGAACCATCTTTGTAGCTTATTTTCATCACTTGTCTTCCTCCCTTTCCAAAGGATGTGCAGTGGTCTCGTCCAGTTTACACATTATTTAGTCAAATAAAATAAAAATAACACAAACTAAACACACCTCAGTGATACGTTTGGGCCAGTTGGGCTCGCATTTGGAACATGCATTGTGTTGATTGAAAGCAGGTCGGATGCCGAGCGGGGGCCACAAAGTGTGTACGCTACGTGTGCGTGTTTCCACAGGCTCTTCTCCTGTGTAGTGTAGTGGGCTGTGTCATCATCAACAACAAAAATATCATTTTGATTTAATTAAAAAAAAAAAAAAAAAAAAAAAAAGTTATATACACATTAATAACAAATTTGTAATGTACAAGAGTAGCAAAAAGTTTACAGTAAGAAAAAGTCGTTGTGTTTGCCCTCCCTACTTTGGCTAAAAAAACAAAAATCAAAATTTCTCTAAAAGGTAATACTTCTTTAAAACAAAATAAAATTACATACAAATGCTTTGTTCTCAACCTGCGCTTTACATACGAGCAGGTTTGCAAAATCAATCCAGGGATATTTCAACTTGGAAACTTTCAACAGAAGTGAATGGGAATAGAGGAACATTTACAGCAAGAAAAAAACTTGCCAGACTTGTCTGTAAAGGGAACCCAAATGAGGGGGCACAATTGTAGTTTGTATACATATTTAATCCATCATAATTGTACAAAAGCTTCACAAAAAAAATTAAAGTAAATAAATTAGCCAGATTAAAAAAATATTTTGGGGGATAAAATATGTATATCCATTCACGTGGGGTATAATATATTTAATCTATCATATTTAAATTGACCATGTAACAAGTCCGATTTTAAATTAATATGCTGTTAAAAAATACATTAGTAAGGTATGCATATTTAATCTATTATGAACTTTTTTTCAGCCAATAAATCAAAAGTGACACAAAATCTGGCTCAAAATTAGATAAATATTACATTTTAAATTATTATATGAAAGTATGTCTTTGAAACAGTTTGAAAATAAAAATATACTGCCCGATTCCCAGTTAATTCCCATTAATTCTGATGGAAAATCTCCAAGTGAATATTTCCCCCAAATCTCCTTGCTAAACTTCCCAAGGAAAGTTGTCGGAAAGTTTCCAACGTCAATTGTCGACCTCTTTGCAACCCAAAAGACATGACGGGAAACCTTTTTTTTTTTTGAGGTCATTAACAGAGCAAATTTATACTATATTAAGTGCTTTCATTTTCAAGGGCAGAAGTGGAGGGGATCTGCTGCTATTTACAGTTAGGAGCGATTAATCAGCTTATTTTCCTGAATGTTGGGATGCACTTTAACAACAATGGGAATCCCCACATTGGGTGATATTTGGTGTGTTTTGGCGTGTGCTGAAAAAAATTGACCCCAAGATTAATTGCAATACCCCCCCCCCCCCCAAAGGTTACATAAAGAAGCTATCCGCTTGGTATACATAATTCGTTTTTCCATGCATGAAGCAAGCTGAGCAAAGTAAAAGTTCCATTTGTTTCTTTTTTGGTACAAATCATCAGTCATAATAATCCCAAATGATAACATTCTCTCATTAAACAGTTTGATTTGCACAGAATTGGATTTGAAAAGCAGATTTCACAGGGGGTTTACATATTTGGAGGTCTCTTGAGGGATTAAAGCGGGTCCTTTTTGGGGAGGCGTGGGCTGTTTGAGCAAGGCACTGTTGTGGGTGGGTTTGCAATGCTCCCATCCAGCCGCTGACGTCAGTGTGAGCTGAGGGTTTTCCTGATTGTCTCCAAAAGCAGAGAGGATGTGAACATGTTGAAAGAGGAGAGGAGGAAGGGGGAGGGGGTGGTCTTATCGCATCCATTTTTGCAAGGACGCTGAGAAATTTCTCTTCAGTCAAAACTGATATAAAAGGTAGCTAAGGTATGTCTCGTCATCCCCCTCCGAGCATCAGGTCGTCTCCCTGAGACTAAAAAAAAAAAAAAAGGTTACAATCGAGATTTTCTACATCTGCTTCCACGTTGTATGGCACACAGGATTGTCCCAGTCCTGCTTTGTCCTTCCCAAGAGGGAGGAGGTTTCGGGGGGACGGGGGGGATTTGCGTTCCAGCCGCCTCTTCTTTAAAAGCAGCCTCAACTCAACTGTCCTGATTGGCCAAACAGACCCAATCCGCACAAAGTAAATGTTATTCTCCTGATATTCACAGTGGAACACGTAAGACAGGAAAATCACAGGCACTGATACACGTGATGGAAGAAAGTCTTGGGACACACTTTTTCATCAATAATAGTCATCAATTGGCGGTGGGGCTAAACCACTGAGATGCCCCTGAATCCTAATTTGAAGGTTTCAAATTGTTTGGAGTAGAACTTTTTCTGTTCCAGTGCACAAAGCAAGGTCCATCATAAACATGCTTGGATGGGTTTGGGGTGGAAGAATTTCCTCTGACCTCACAAATATCCAAAAACAAAAGATTTCCTCAGACTACAAAATCTAGTTTTTGTTGCGAAGGGGGTACCACCTTCATATCATTTCATTTTAATTGTTTTGGTGTCCCAATACTTTGGTCCATTTAGTGTAAATGAGCGCATTTGATTAGCCTTTGTTGGGAAAGGAGGGATGAAGTATCTCGAAGGAGGTCGAGTACACATTTCTGGAACAATACAGCAGTGAACGTGGACAGATTTGTTTTAAGTGGGGGGGGGGGAAGATAACCGGCTACTGTATGGAAAGGCCCAACAATATACGTGTAAGGCGGGAAGCAGGCAGGAGGAGGCCACTCATGAGAGCAGTGATTGAAAAGATTGGATGTCGGGTGAGCGTCGAGTGCGATCCCTCCGTGTGCACTCCAGTAGACTCCGGCAAAGACAAAATTGACGACGACGACGGTGACGAAAAACAACGCGTAAGCATTCCTCAACAACAACAAACTGACCTACAGCATCGCTCCGCCCTCACACTGCGCCACTTGGATGCTAACTGCTTTGCTCTTGATTGTAACAAAATAGAACTCTACAAATACGGGCACACCATCTTGATGAGGAATTGCATATGCCGCGAGAGGTGTCCGAGAGCTGCGTTCACCTTCCTTCGTACGACGCGCTACTAAGCTCTGAGGCAGTTGTGTTCACAGTGGCTTGAACGGTATTGGAAAGCCAAACTTTGCTGTGTTAAGCAGTATATCATACGTTAGTGCAGTGATTTCCAACCACTCGACCCCGTCACATTAATGTAAGATCAGCAAATTATCCAACTTCACTTAATTGATCTTAAAGTGATTATTTTGTACAGATCATGTATTTTTGTTCATCTATCTATGCCAGCGACAGGCAGAACAATTGAATGCGCTTCCACGAGATGGCAGAAGGTACAGTTAAGATCTGTAGCCACCTGTTGCCATAAACAGAATAATAGCTTTGCGCTCAACTAAGCAGGACCACATTTTACCCTTAGTAAATTTGTGAATAAATTGAAACAAGATCATCATTATTTCAGGATACTCACTGTACTTTTCATGTCATTTGGTGTTCCGTGAGATCTTTCTGTCAAATACGTGCCTTGGCTCCAAAAAGTTTGCGAAACACTGTTCGTGTGACACAGCTCAAGTCCACCATGTTTCTGTCATGCATAAACCTTTTTTTTTTTTTTTTCTCCATGTTCTTAACTACATCACAGATCATTTACAACAGCCCAAGACTTAATCTCAGCTTTCCTTCTTCAGACCACCTAATGATGCTCCACAACTCCAAGTTGGAGAAGGCACTAGTGCAAAACAGAAGGGCTTCTGAAAGATTCTGACACTTCGGGCTCCTCAGAAAGCTGCCGAATGCTACCGGGCCCGATTGGCGTCGTGGTTGTCGGGTCGCATGTTAATTAACTGATATGGGCAAATTCTTTTAGCGCGATAATGTTCCTAATAAAACTAATAAACGTCAAGTGTTGAGGAGGACCAATTTTTAGCCCACATTTAGATCTCAAGTGATGCTGCAATTACAAAAACACAAATTGAAAAATAAAAACTATTATATGTATCCTAGTAGGATACGCATTCAAATAATTAGCGCACTCACATGCCCACACTCAACGAGATCATCTGTCTCGGCCACCTGCTGGAATTTGGTGGCCATTGCTTGCTAGATGGGAGTTGATTACAGGGGGCAAATGTTGGGCAGCAGGTCAAGGGAAGCATGAGAGAAACATGCAGAGCCAAATCCAACAAGGAGACAAAGGCCGTACAGTTGCAGCGGTCTTTTCGTTGACACTGGATATAGGGCCCGATTTAAGATTCTGACAAGTTCTGCTTGTTAAGTAGACAAAAGGTTCACACAGGCGAACACAACTCAGGACACTTGGAATCTTAGAGCTCATACAGGACTAATGTTGCTATCAAAAAGGAAGTACATTCATCGGGCCGCCCTCGGACCTAATTGTGATCAGATATCATGTGACCTCATTCCTCCTTTTTTAAAGCTGTATGTATGTGTGTTTAATCAGAAAAGTCTCCTCTTCATATAGACAGATGGTCCGAGGGGGCTTAACAACAACAACAACAAAAGCGAAAGGATTCAGTGGGTTGAAGCTATTTCCCATCCAGGTGGTCACACTACGAGAGGACAGAGCACTGATGGCAGATTAGTGGGATATCTGGGGCTATAAAAATAAAAACATTTGAAGGAAAAACATTGGCAAAAAAATAAAATCTTGATACTAACAAAGCTTTTGATGAAAAATATTACAAATATGAACTATATACAAAAACATCAGTCATATATTATATATATAAAATGTTGGTACCTTAATACCAATATTCCATATATACTATATATTATATAAATTTATATATTTCTATACCTAGTAAAATATATCAAAGCAGCAGCTATTGGTCAGTCTGAGGAACTCCTTTGTCCAATTCTTAACTGTTTAAATATCCTTCAGCCATATGAGTGAGGACACAGATAGAAAAGAGAGAAAACAATGATAAAAGCAAATAAATTAAAACTTTTCACCCGATGAATATGTGTGTCGTTTTGGGATTCTACTGAACCAGGAGAAAAACAAACAACACAAAAGCAAAACACCCAACGTTCCTCTAGGATTAGATGTTTGTTCTACGATTAATCCATCCCACTGTCCCAAACTGAAATGAAATCGTTGTTCAACAGAGAACGAACACGAGCGCAGAGAGACACTTGTCTTTGGGCCACATTCTCCCGTTGGTGCGTAAGTCAGTATTTTATGCGCCTGTCTTGCGCGGTTTCAAGGTACATGGATTCTCCGCTAATGACCTCTGACACACCCACCGCACGTACCCGGCTAGTTTGCGCATAACGGCTTGAGAGGCGTGACTCATTGAAGTCTGGAGGAGGGTAGAATTCTCGGAATGTGGACTTTTCCTGAGACACGTGAATGCAATTAAAATCCATCTGGGAAGTATCTCGACACTTTAACTGTGAAACTAAGACCCGTGCGGATAACCGAAAGTTGGTGTCCGTCCCCAGTGAGATGTGGGCACCGCTCATCGAACAGGCTACTTTAAAGGACCATATGTTTTTGTATTGTCTAATTTCTATTAAATACATATTGTACAATATATGTAGTTTATTCCGTGTATGGAAGGCCATTAATAATAAACCGAGCGAGCCAGTTGTTGATCAGCGTTGCCCAGCAACCATAACAGTGCCACATATGCCGGCATGTCACTTGACCAAATATGAATAAAATGATTCCAAATCTAACACATCGTCGCGCCATCAAGACGGACTGCATTTGTGCGTTGCTTGCAGACAAACTCCCAAGCCGCCATGCAGCATGTTTGAAATGAAAGTGCCACTTGCAGCTCGTGCATGATTAATTAGTTAATATGACATAATGTCGACGTTCGGCCATCGAACGGTGTAATGTGGTAGGGACGCATTACGGCCATAGGACAGTCGGTGAGCGTATAAGGGCCAGGTGTCCGTCAGCATGCAGAGGCAGCATGCCCGGGTCGCCACCAGCCGTCGGAAGCTCGGAGCGAATCAAAACGTGCAATATGATGTTTCTCCTTTCAGTAGAGTAGACATGCTACAACCTTTGGTGCACGCAAGAGGAAACCCACTTAAGTCTTGGGCAGAATACGCTCAAGGCCAAATATGAGCAGGAACGCCCACATTCAGGGTTACTCCACTCAAAGTGCGCACATGGCCAGAAGGTGCGCAGATGATAGAATTAAGTCGACGGCAGAATGGGGGCAGACAGAAAAGTGCGGAGCTCCCCACCTTTTCTGACTTAAGCATACGGGAGAATATGGCCCTTTCTGTATAGGCCACATATCCAAAGGCCACTATCTGAGTAAAAAGACTGAGTCAGGAGAAGAAACGTAAATGCAAATAAACGCCCAGTGGAAAGGAGAGTCTTTGAAGAGGTCGAGCATAAGAGCAGCCTTGTGGTTGTCTAAGGGTCCTCGTGTTCACAGTTCTTTTTTTCTCCTCAGTTTCCACCACAATGTGTCCTGGAAACGTGGCGACAGCGAGAAACAAAAAGATGTCACCAGAAAGACCCATGTGCTGTTTGCATCCCTTGCTAGCCTGTGTTTGGCAGTCATGAGGAAGAAAAAGTAAAAGTCCTGAGATCTGTGTGTGTTGAGGTCTTCTCCAAGAATAAGAAAAGGAGGGACATGAAGGATTCTGAGAGGGCTGGAGGAGAAAAGAAGGAAGGTTGAGGTTGTGCCAGTTCATTGAGTTCTTTCGGGGAAACAGGAAATGTTAGGAAGGACTGGATCGGGGCAACGATAAGATCAGTCCATTTTTCTTGCCACCGTTCATGTGTGTGTAGGGGACATGCTCCTCATAGTTCCCCCTGAGGGCCACAGAAGGCCCGCTGTCCCTGCCTAAGCTCTCTTCTCTCTGGGAGTACGAGGATGGGTCCAGGGGGATGCTCTCCATGTTGTCAAGGTCCAAGTCAAACTCCTCGGTCTCGGGGACCTTGTTCTCCTCGCTGTAGAAGAAGGAGACCTCCTGGAAAGACGGGTGCAGGTCTTCCCGCAGAATCTCGATGATCTCGTGTAACATCGGCCGCATTTTGGGATTGTACTGCCAGCACATCTGCATTAAGCTGTGCCTAAATGTTTGAAACGGGAAACTGACAAATTAGGAGGCAGAATCACCTGACAGAAACATTCTTAAATAGATGAGTAAAAATGTATAGTTATTCATGTGGTTAAAACTAGGGCTGCAGCTACAGAATATTTTTAGACGAGTATTCTACCGATTATCCAATCGATTAATTGAATAAAAAAATATTTTGCATTATTAAACAAAATAACGTGAGGTTCAGGTTAAATTTTCATCCACTTGGGTTCGCCATCCTCACGTTCTATTGTTGTATCTGTGACTTTGAGTGTGTATGGCTTTCAAAGGCAGGGCCTGGCCTGGTGAGTGCAATGGGAGTCAGCGAGTGTAGAGTTGGCTGGCTGTTAACTGGCTAACCTGTTAGTCGGTCAAGACCGAGGAGTATGAGTTACTAGGTGCGAGTTGTGGCCATTGGCAGCACGGGTAATGAACTTGCTTATTACTTGTTTGTTTTCTTACCGTTTGGTCAATAAAGCGATTGAAAGTGCACCGCCGGCTTTGTCTATTTTTTATCACTTACAATATTCTATCTAGCGATGGTACACTATGTTAAATTAACGGAAATCGATATGTTACCTTGTGTTGGCGATCATAGATGTGCTGTTGCGGTAACATTGCACTATCTTCCTTGTTAAGTGTGAAATGATCCAAAACTTTGTACATTCTGTCATTTACGGACCATTGGTTTGGAAAAATTATCCCTGCAACACTTCGAGGCAGACATTTTGCTTCTACCTCTTTCTGTATTTGAATTATTTGAGTTATTCGAACAATCGTTCCAGCCCTAATCAAAGCTCATGGAAAATTCACAAACGCTTGTAATCCTAGGTGAGCAGAACTGGCAGAGTATCTTTGAATAACTCACATCCTCTCAGGGCAGTTGTCCGGGCGATCCAGGTATCCTCCGTCCATGACAAATTTGAGGACCTGCTCATTGGACAAGCCCTGGTAAGGCTGCTCTGCTAGCGTGCTGATCTCCCAGAGCACGACGCCGAATGACCTGCAAGACCAAGAAAATGTCACAGAACGCATTGATGACAGGATCACAATTGGCGCTGTGGGGCGTCCATGGTCCTGACAGGCTGGTCGCCTACCAGCAGTCAGAGTGCGCAGTGAAGACTCCGTCCTTGAGAGACTCCGGAGCCATCCACCTGACAGGAAGCAGGCCTTTCCCTCCTTTACGGTAGTAGTCAGTCTCGTAGATGTCTCGCGTCATACCAAAGTCTAAGATGGAGGGAAAGGAGGAGGGCGGAAATCAAGAGAGGGTGCAGTGAGCTATTAGCTAACAGCCAAATTACAAATGCTCTGTTGGAGAAAACCACAACGTATATTATGAGGCCTCCTCCAGTTCCACATCAAAGACTTTTTAAGACCTTTTGAAGGCCACAGTGATGTTTCTGATGTCTGTACATGCATTTTCTATAGGGCTTGTTGGGTTGCTCGTGAGCTGGAGCCCATCCCAGGAGGCTTAGGTTGAGAGGAGGGGTGCACCTTGGACTGGTTCCCAGCCAATTGGAGGACACATTCGACAAGCATTCACATCCTCACCTATGGACAATTTAGAGTCTTCAATCACCCTAACGTGCAAGTTTTTTGGAATGTGGAAGGAAGCCATCGTTCCTGAAGACAACCCATGCAAGGACAGGGGCACTACGCAAACTCCACACTTAGCGCTTGAACAGCGATTCAAACCTAGGACCTCTCGACTGTGAGTCACGTGCTAACTACTACTAGACCGTGGTGCCTTATTTTTTAGATGAAGTACTGTATAAAGTGAGGATTTTCATAAATCTTGACAGGGATTTTATCATTGACTTTACATCTTAAAGTATTATTAATGCACAACACCTAAATGTACCTTATCTTTACTTCACCGAATTAAAACATTCTTGTCAGCTGGTTAGAAAACAATGTAACAGTTTTTTAATAATGAAGTGTAATTTCTAAGGCGGACCAAGGCTTTTTGAAGGATCTGCAGACATCCTGATAAATGGTGTTCAACAAAAGAATCAGTTACCAGTAACGATGTCAGCTACAATGAATATTGTCTTTTACTGACACTATGAGAAAAAATATTCAGTATCTATCTATCTATCTTTAATTTACTGCCCCCGCGACCCGGATAAGCGGTAGAAAATGGATGGATGGAAGTACTGTTACAAACATAAATCATCATCTCTGGGAAGTCTGAATTGTCTTGTTTTGTGCTTTTACTGGATCGAATTGAGTTGTGCTGTGTGTACTTAATGAAGTGTGACTGTATATCATTAAAGAGAAAATTGATGCAACCAGTCAAAAACCTCCAATCTAGTACCTCCAATCTTGACAGTGAAGTCTTCTGCCACCATGCAGTTCCTGGCTGCCAGATCCCTGTGCACAAACTTTTTGGCGTTGAGGTAGGCCATGCCGTCTGCGATCTCCGCAGCCATCTGGATCATTTCCTTCAAGGTAGGTGGAGGACGGCCAGTTGGGTTGTTCTAAAACACAAACAAAACACATACACACACACATACAGGAGGAAGAATGGCGGACAATGTGTGTATCGGCCATGCATTTGCAGGCAGCGCCTACCTCAGAGTCCGGCCTGAGGCTTCGCAGGTAGCTTTTCAGATCACCGTGTGTCATTAGCTCCATCACCACTAGGGTGGGCTGACCCTTAGACACGACACCTAAGAGGCGTACCTATGAAAATAGGACAAATGATCAAATCCAATATTGGTAATGTATGACCATAGCATATTTTTCTATCCTGAATCTTGGGCCTGATAATCTGAGCCAGCAGGATTAAAGTTATAAAAGAATGTTGGGACATATGGTAAGGCAGTAAAATGGCAATTACAAGTGGGAATGTTTGTTTTGGGAGTCAAACTGTGCGTCATTATGGTAGCGTCAACACAACAAGCCAGTCATGAATCTCTGAGTAATGAGTGGTTGAAGGGACTGAAAGTATGGTGACTTACCACATGGTGACAGCTGAAGGCCTTCATGACAGAGGCCTCATTGAGGAACTCGATCCTCTCTCGCAGGCTGGCCGATTCGTTGACTGTCTTGACGGCCACGCGGGTGTCCGGGTCACCTTTAACGATGTCTTTGGCGTTTCCTTCGTACACCATGCCGAAGGAGCCTTGACCCAGCTCCCCAAGCACCGTGATCTTCTCCCGCGGCACTTCCCACTCGTCAGGAACATAAACTATAAAAATTGTGGAGTTGAGTGGAACAGTAAAATCATTACCTTGAGAGATATATACTCTTTCCCCTCCAAGTTTTTTATGATGCTTCTTACCATCATTGGCACTGAGGTACTCTGGGTTTGGGGAGGCAATGAGAGGTCCAGTTGGGCCCTCTGTTTGCCTGTTACAGATCAAAACACAGCAATATGACACACTGAAGATTTTTTGAGAGATCTTTTGAATGTAAAATATGTGCGATGGCTCCAAATGTGGGGAAACACTGCCTTAATGATGTCCCCTGGTCCTAAATCTACTGCATGTGAATGCCAACATTGTACTTACTTTTTCTTGAAGACCATAAAGACTGCACCTCCCACGATCAACAGCAGGATGAAGCAGATGACTGGGCCAATCACAACCCCAATTATACCAGGATCCTCTGGAATCCACATACAAGTCTTTGGTCA
This sequence comes from Phycodurus eques, assembly GCF_024500275.1. Taxonomy (NCBI): domain Eukaryota; kingdom Metazoa; phylum Chordata; class Actinopteri; order Syngnathiformes; family Syngnathidae; genus Phycodurus; species Phycodurus eques. Next base: position 9,701,431 of record NC_084532.1, on the reverse strand, counting down.
GGTCACAGTTACAAGTCTTGGCTTACAAGTCTAGGCTTTACACGATCAGGATTTTTGGGGCCGATCAGCGAGTTTAAAAAAAACAATCACCGATCCGATCACAAGATGGAGGAATGTGTCTATTTAAATGACCTGTTCATTTACTGTAAATACTTGTGTACTGTATACTGGGTATCTTTAAAAGTATTCTATAGTCAGGTCATGTATTCTAATCAGTCAGGTATACCAACATTACAACATGGCAAAAATAGTGGGTGGTAACTTACTGTCATGAAATTACTTTATTGTAAGTAAATTATACCACACGCACCGAAACTTTAGCGCATGATTTGACAGAACGCCGGCATGTTTACGCACGGTGGCCGACTGGTTAGAGCGTCAGCCTCAGTTCTGAGGACCCGTGTTCAATCCCCGGTCCCGCCTGTGTGGAGTTTGCATGTTCTCCCCGTGCCTGCGTGGGTTTTCTCCGGGCACTCCGGTTTCCTCCCACATCCCAAAAACATGCATTAATTGGAGACTCTAAATTGCCCGTAGGTGTGAATGTGAGTGCGAATGGTTGTTTGTTTGTATGTGCCCTGCGATTGGCTGGCAACCAGTTCAGGGTGTACCCCGCCTCCTGCCCGATGACAGCCGGGATAGGCTCCAGCACGCCCGCGACCCTAGTGAGGAGAAGCGGCTCAGAAAATGGATGGATTGACGTTAATGCTAGCACGAGCTTGCTAGGCTAAATAACGTTTTGTTGCCTGCTTGCGAGCCATATCGTATTAAAAGTACGTGAACATACCTCAAGCAATCCTTAAATGAATATCCTCTCCCGAGCACCGGTGACCACCACCACACATTTTTCCCCATTTTGTTCTTGTAATACACGCAGCGCGATGCATTCTTGTTGTTGTAGCCATGGTAATGAGTGTATCCTGTCGCGTTTGACAATATAAAGCGCAGTGATCGTAAAAGACGGGATGCGGTGCTATCGGAATACAAGATTTTATTGCAGTAGTCTGACATAGTGCAATTGTGAAAGACCAAATTTGTCTTGCAGCCTGATCGAGGTATTACGTGTTGTCTGTCCCACACCGCATTTGTTTTTTTAATAAAATAATTATTGGCGGTCAGATATTTACAGTACTACGTCAAACGACACGCGACAAGGCCAAAAATAAACTAAATTTTGGAGTCAAATATATTGTACCCGATCAATCAGCAAATTATGATATTAAAGCCGATCAGCATAAAATGCTAATTATTGACCGATACAGATTAAGCCGATCAGATCGGTCTAAAGTCTAGTTTATGCTCATGAAAATTTTATATCTGGTGTTACATTAAAAGAACGCAGCACATCCATGTGTGTGCCATATATTGTGGCAGGCCATTGGTGTACTAGAGAGGTTTGCAGATTAAGCTCACAAAGATGCAGTAAAATAGTCACATAAAAATAGCTCATCAACATAATTTAATGCTTTCATTTAACCCAATTTCAAGCAAAAAAATTTTTTTATGTTAAAGTAAGTAATCTTGACATGGACTATATAAAATCCAGCCTTACTGTTGGGCATGAAGAAGTAGGTGGTTTCTGTGAAAGAGCCGTTTCCTGCCAAGGAGGTGGCACGGACCCTCACACTGTAGTTCCCAGGGTGAACGAGCGACAGCTTCGTGCCACCAGACTTGAGATACGCAGGCCGAGAAACACAAGCTGTGTGGACCTGGAAACCCCCCGCCCACAAAAATAGAAGTTAGGAATTCAAATATGTACTGATGTGTGGAAATGTTTTATTGGTGCAAAGTGTGTATTTATATTTTAGACTGAGTTTAATCATGTGTGACCAATATATATGTACTGATGTGTGGTAATGTTTTATTGGTGCAAATTGTGTAGTCACATTTTAGACTGAGTTTAGTCATGTGTGACCTATATATATATATATATATATATATATATATATAAATAAACTATTTGAAGGTCAAGAATGCTGTATATTTGAATAGTATTCTAGTTTGTCTCAGCTGCAATGGAGATGCCTGTCCATCACTGTGCCTGCATTCTAGTATTCCTTTCTGCTTCTGTCACTATGGTAACAGAGCAGCTACTGCCTCCTGTGTTCATGCAGTGGCACCATGAATTAGCAATGCAAGTAGAATTCACACATTTCCGACACACAAACACCTCACACAAATAAATATATGCAAACATACACAGCAGAAGTAGCAGCACTTTATCAACAGATATTTCCCTTTTTGCCTCAGCATGGAGGATTTTCTAGTTCTTACAGTCCTACTACAACATGGCATTATAGCACAAGAGTGTAGCTAGTAGACAGGCCTGGTGGTACTGACCTCTGTCTCCCCAACCTTCCTGTAGAACACTTCATATAAGATGATGAGACCATTTGGAGAGACAGGTGCCTTCCACTTAATGAACACTGATGCTGGCTCACCGTTCATTAACTCATGGGTCACCTGGGTTGGGATGTCATCTGCTTTCTCTGTAGGTATCAGACCATGAAAGGGGGGAAAAAAAATCATGTAGAGGTTATATTCCTTTTATGCTTTGGGAGCTGGACTGATGATCAGTTCTCAAATCGGCGTGTATGCCTGTAAAACGACGCATCATTGTATTTAAACAAGGGTCCATTGTGAACTCACCTTCTGGCATAGTTCTAGCACTGATGTAAGTGGCCATGCTGCAGCGCTTAAGGTCTGTGGGATGGTTGCAGGCCATGATCTCGATCTTATAACTGGTAAAGTGTTGCAGGTTGGAGATGACTGTTGACTCTTTTGAGAAGACCTTTAGTTCAACCTGTGCAGGGGGAAAAAAAAATTCAAGGATTACCATTATTACAAATTTACATTTTTGTCCTGCCAAACTGGAATGATTGTGTCTAACAAGACCTGTCCTGACCAGCCAGGATGGAAAAGGCAACAATAATTTAATCAACAGTCTATGGAATAAATAAAATAGTGTTTGAGACCTTGGCTCCCTCTTCATCCTCATCTTTAGGCGTGGCTTTGGTAGAACTGTTGGGAATGCTGGGGGCTGTGGGAAAAAGGAAAGGCATTCCGGTGGCGTTGGCAACACCCACTGAACGTCGCCGACGTGCAGGTCTGGAAAAAGAACACATGATGCATTTAGCAAAAGTTTTGAAAGAAAAGCAGATGGAAAAACTACATGAGGCTACAGATAAGTGACAAAAAAGGTTGAGAGAATATGGCAGTGTGCAGACAGGCTTGGTCTGAAAAGTTTAGAACCCACATGCTTATTGAATGGGATTGTTCATGGATGTGATTCAGAAGTGTATGCATTATTTGCAATTTAAGTTCGAATTCCCCTCACGGGTAGGTTTGACTGTATGACATATACAGTATCCACTGCTGTGACAGACCACCATCGAACTACCTCCACTAGATGGTATTCATGAGTCAAGGTCCACTTCCTGAAATGTAAATTAACCACCAAACCCCTTCAACACAGAAGACCTTTTCGTATTGGTAGACTAACTCTCTAACAGGAACATCGCTTCACTTCTATTAAATCCTCAGTGACTACACTCTACTTCTCTTGCCAAGAGCTCAAAGGTGCATGGTTGAGTTAAAAGCTGCTCTGATGGGAGAAAAACGTCCTACTTCTCCTTGCATGATGAGGAACACGGAGAGGTCTTTGTACACATGACACTGACCTATTACAGCATGAGCTCTATGTCCTGCTGAGGTGTGTGTGAGTTTCAGTGTGTCTATGTCCGAATGGCTGTCTGCATGACTGCACCCCTGACTGGCGTGAATGATAATGGCCACAGTAATCACTCCCATAGGGAAGCCGCAACAGAGTGTGTGCTTCAAGTGGATGGGTTAGGTGCACTGGGGCCTCCAAAATCAGCACCTCCCACTCTGTGCCCACCCACTGTCCTGCCCGGAACAAAAACAAGTCCACATAAATGAGACACACAAACATTGAATGAGGAGGGAAAAGTTGAGACCAAGCTGCAGTAGACAAACAGACAAAAGACGGGTGATCTTGAATGTCTGGCTGGTTAGAGGGCCTCTGATCGTCTGCCATGGCACTGAGAGAGCAATAACAGAGCAACTATCTGCTCTGCATGTTAATGTAAATTTAAAAATACCAGCAACATATTTGCTGTAAAGGCACTTTGACTTTCTAACGGTCATTGTGACAAGAAAACAAAACCACCACTGTTGACATGACATTTCCAAAACGTACCTGCTCTCAAAGACTTCATTGTGCAGGTAGTTCTCAAAAGTCTTGCGGTACTCAATCTCCTCCTGCTCCTTCTTGAGCTGAATATCCGTCTTGGGGCAGGCGCAGCACTTGCCCCCTATGTTGGGCTCATCTGTGTGGTTCCACTTCTGCTCATCATCGCTGTCAAGGTGGGTCGGGGTCCGGGATGGCAGCTTCATTCCTGTCGAAGGACCAAAGATGTTTACGTGTGTGAAAAACAAATCGTCTTTGTCTGCAAACAGCCTACACGATTGCATACTGACCTTGCAGACAGTAGTCAAACTTGTAGAGGTCGCTGTCCTCAGGTTGTTTGCGGCAGACAACCCGGTAGTGGGTGATGTTGCCGTTGGGATTGGTGGGAGGCTTCCACTTGAGGATGATTTGAGAGGAGGAGTTGGAGGAGGAGATGGGATCCAGGGGTACTGAGGGCTCTGGAGAAGATTGAGGTAGACAAACGTTTGGGCACAACATTCTAGAAATGTCTGTCTCGATCAGTCATTATTGATTTTTCTTCCTCTGTTATTGCTGTACGAAGGTAACCTGCAGAGTTTTTGTCCCCCAACGGCATTATGGAGCAATGATTTGAATGAGTCAATCCTTTGTTTGCATATTTGTGTTCAAGTGTGTGCAAATGACGATAGTGGCATTCCTGCCAAGTGTTTCACTCTGTTCTACTGATCAGCAGTCGGCCGTGGTAACACGCCAAGACACATTGGCTATTAAAATGTAGCATGAAAAATCCCTGCTACAAACAGAGATGTAAACCATGTTGGGTTAATGATTTATGACAACTTTAAATATATATGAGTAAGGATGGACACAAAAATACTTTTTGGTGAAGCATGTAAACAAATGGTGTTTAAGATAAGACTCCGAGATACCTGGAAGGTAAAGACAGTCAAAAAGTTCAAATTTAAAAATTTACTTTGTAATCCCTGAGGTGTAAAATCAAGTTTTGCATCTACGTACACTTATCAAATTCAAATTTGCATGTGGCTCTGAAACAGTGTAACTCACTAGAGGCATCCGTGCGGACATAGATGATCTCGCTCTTGGCCCCCTGAACCTGATGCTCGTCAGACGCAGACAGTTGGGTTTTGACCATAATGGCGTACTGGGTCCACGGCTTCAGGGGTCGGATCAAATGGCCGGGCTCGAGCTGCTCCTTGTTGTCAGTAACCCGAGCTGGTGGGTCGACGTCGGCGATCACCCAGCTGTTAGAACCACACGCATCCTGCCCATCGAACTCTGTCACGTTCTTGTAGGGCCTAGAGGACACGAGGAAGAGGAGAGTAATCAACTGTGACTTGATGGAAACATCAATGGTAGATTTCAGGCTAACACAGAAACTACAAACTTGTTTGGAGGGGCAGACCTCCTCCATGACCAATAAAAAGATTAATTGTGTCAGGTACTTACGCTTCTTTATAGAGAACCATAAAGCCCAATAAGTCTCTGAAATCTAACGGCCAAAAAGGCTCCCACTTCACTAAAATCTTGTTGGATGCTGTCTTGATGAAAGTGAATTTCAGCAGCTTGGTTTCACCTTGGAGATAAAGCAGATGATCAGCATGTATCTTTTTTTTTTTTTTTTTTTTTTTAAAAAGAGTAAAGTTTCCTTATGTGTGTTAATGACATTATTCTGCATGAATCTGCACAAATAAGCTAGAGGCACAGGAGCTACATCTGCAAACAACGGGTGACTAAATCCTTTACTACAAAATAATGCTCAAGTAAAATGGAAATTATGTGGTGCTCTATCGTCAATATCACGTTGGAATATTAAACAACAAATAAACCATAAAATGTCTCCTGTAAGAAAAACAATGCTAGTGAAGTCACCTGAAGGAAAATGAGTTTTCTAATGATAATGGCGATTTAGTAAAACTGAGCAGCGCTAAAGAAATGTATTTACTCCATTTACTAATCGAATGTCACGCACACAGCACAGCAATCACATCAACTTACAGGAGGCTTGATCCCCGTTGGTGCGCCCTGCAATGTCATTCTTTTGGTTGCGCTCTTTGGTGCCCGTCACCTCCTCCATTTTGCGGATTTCAGACATGCACAGTTTGGAGTTATAGTGGAAGAAGGTGCGACCGTGCTGGATGGTCAGGTTGTGCTTGGACCAGTCCCACAGCTCACGAAGATTCTGGTTGTCCAGTGCATAAAAGGCATAGATGCTTGAAAGAGATGGAGAGCCGCATTACACACAGTGGGAGAAGAAGAGCAGGAGAACAGAAAAGGGGAAGAAGACTTACTCTCCCTCAAGATGCTCCCCCTTGATGGTGCGCAGTTTACGCAGGAAGGAGAGGGAAACGAGGGCGTAGGCTCTGCGAACCGTCAGGTAGCCTCTGATCTCCTCAATCTGACCTAAACTAGCCTCCAGCTCAGCAGCTATGTTATCTGCATGATAAAGGACAGCATAGTCAGCCACGGTGGTAGAAAAAAATACATCTTTTTTTTAAACCCAACACAGCTCTATGAAGTTGTGATGAAGAGCAAGCACTGCAAGATAAGAGTGATTGAGCGAGAGAAGGCAGAGATAGCAAAGAACATCTGAGCATCTACAGGAGCCCCAGCAGGAGGTCGTGCAAGTGTACTCACTCCCGCCTCGAATCTTGATGATCATGTTGCCGTGGAGAACCGTGCAGCCTCTCAAAGCCTGGGCCGAGGTGACAGAGTCGATGGTTTTATTCCCCACACAAAGTTTGGGACAAAGACCTGCGCATGGTGAGCACGTCAACCTGTACAGAGCGAGACGACCATCGATAAAAACATCAGCATCCTAATGAGAGGGGTGAAGGCAGCACTTGCTGACATGATACCGATCGATGGGGTTCAATACAGGCAAACAAGGACGCTTTACGCATTTACTCAAAAAGGGAGTACTGTGTTCGATATGTTTCAGAGCTGAGACAATGCCCGAAGTCACACAAACACAATCTTGAATGTTTCGGAATTTGCAGGCGGGACGGCAATGTTAGCTACATATATAACGTGACATTATAGCTGCACAACACATTGTAACTTGACAATGAATTCAACAAGAGAAATGTGGCATCGTAAACTAAGGACAACAATGGGGCTCTTGGTTCCTTTAGGGTGTGTGGATGTTTATTACATTAGAACAAAAACCTTTTTTGAGAAATGTTTTTGCTCTTCTTATTCCGTATTATTAACAGAATGCAGAGTAGCATCAGTGTGTGGTTGGTTAACCAACATAAGGAGGCCCAAAACTAGTACAATACTGATTGGTTACAGTTGACCCCCTAAAGTCGCACAATTCAGCATTCATCAAAATATTTCGGAAAAACATTGGCTCAGTGGCGTCAGAATATTGCATGTGTTTTGCTTTTTCTTTGGCTTTTAGCAGCATTTTTGTCACACTTATTCCAAAAGGAGGACTAACCTAAACAGGCAGTGTTGCATGAAGTGTGGCAAATATTTGACACCGGAACAAAATATTTTTAATTCCATTACTTCCATGAGAAAAAAGGTTTTGACATACTAACTAATCAGAGGTTGATCAAGTGTTCCACCTCAGAAGTTTCAATCAATCAATTCACAACTTTTGAAACAAATTAATTTGCATACTGGTGGTGAACTGAACTATACTGCTGTTTTGGAAAGGAGTCTAATTACTTTCAACATGACTGGATTAGCGTTAGCATGAAGAACTATTGCGCCTGAAGTAGACAAACAACTAGCTGCGTTTTGAACACTGAAAGCAAAAATAGAAACCACAAATGATCAAGTGCGCAGACTGATTGGACATGGAATGGGAGATGAACGAACGGAATGAAGCAGGAATGTGTTGTGATGTGCTGGTGTGCGTTGGTTGGGAGCGACATGACACAGCACTTCCAACAAAACAAGGCCTAGAGTGTTCCGAGATATTAAAAGCCCCTTTAACACTGCCCGTAAAAGACAGAATTTTTCCACCTTTTTCAGTGTCGCTGTTGTGTATAAGCAGAAAAGAGTGGCATGTAATCGACCCAGCAAATCTTTGCCTTTACAGAACGTATTGGAGCTGTAACGTTGACACCTGCGTATAAAGGTATTCTGCAATGTTGTGACAGGGATGTGAAGTTTAACACCCAACACTGACATCGTGACACCGAATTATCTGATTGTAGAATGCCGTGTTGCTGGCAATTGCCAATCAGCCATATCCAGTCTGTCTGCAGTTTTATAACCTGCATCCATTTTGGTTTAAAATACATTTCAAATGTGCAACTTGAAACAATAGACATTTTACAGTTAAATCCACAATTTTAATCTAAAGAGATCAACACCACTTGTCGCACTCGCCACGGCCAGTGCGACAAGTCACCTCGGCTGGTTCCTTCGTCCCTCGTTACGATCATTGTGAAGCACAATTCACCAAGCGTTGGATTGTTGTCCCACTAATAGGGAACGTGATATAAAAGGTGACGTGCGTGAACATTTTAAAAGAGAGGGGGATATTTTGAAGTTATCCTCATCACCTCTTTCATTCATTTGAAATCGAACCTGCCGTGATGATCATTGCTGGTGACAATGAACGCAAGCTTCGCTGCTTCATTCAATGTAATGTCATGAATTATGAATACAGTTAAGCATTGTTTTAAAACAACATATTTACACTTATTGACTATTTGCATGGCTGAGAGTCCATCCATCCATTTTCCGGACCGCTTGTCCTCACAAGGGTCGTGGGCGTGCTGGAGCCTATCCCAGCTATTTTCGGGCAGAGAGGCGGGGTACACCCGCAACTGGTCGCCAGCCAATCGCAGGGCACGTATAAACAAACAACCATTCGCACTCGCCCGCTTAAAACCCAGAAATGCCATGTTGACGTTCAGCTGAATCGAGTGGGTGGGTACCAACCACGAAGTGGGTAGGTACTTGAATATTAATTGACAAAACTATGTCACAATGACAGTGATTTCAAATTCACTCGTTTTGCAAACCCGTATATTGCCTTTTGCATTCAATCGACAATCCGTATAGATGGGAAACCGAAACATTGTCACCTTAACATACTCTATAAATAAAGTTGAGCTGAGTTTTACACATTTAATACATTTAACATATTTATTTCAAAATCAATTAATTGAACTACTGTAAAAAAAAAAAGTACAACTAATAATGTATACCTTTAACGCTTATTTATTTGACAAAATGGTTCATTAATGAAAAATAAAAAATAGCACAAAATTATTACTTATTAAAAATAACTATTTTACATACACAACTTTTTTTCTGTTCATCTCTGAATGACATGGTCCCACTGTCCATTTAAAAAAATTCAGTGTGGCCCTTGCCCACACAGGCTTGCTGACCCCTGCTTTAACCCATCAAGTCAAAAAAGAGATACCCAAAATACATTTAGCACAACTACTAAACAATATACTAAATAATTGAAGGATACTGTACTGATTTTGTCTGACAATGATACTGCATGAGGCTGCTTTGTTTTATTTTCACTATCAAGGAAACACGAGGGATGCTCCTCATCCTTTGCACATACGTTAATACATACACATGCAGAGGCAGCAAAAAGTGAGACACCAGCTGCAGTTCCCAACAGACATTCTCACGTTTTCCCTCGGAGATGTGTGAGCAGCGTTCTCACTGCAGACATGTGCTTCTGCACGTAATCACATACAAGTGCATGCACTTGGAAAGGAGGTCTCCATAGGGCCGCCTTTCAGGAAATCCATTCACAAAAGGTGGGCCTCGTCTAGCGAGCGGCCCAGGCACACGCACAACCGCACGGAGGAAAACGCTTCATTCACAAATGAGCCCTCTCAAAAGAAACATAATCATGCTCTTTATTTCCATCTGAAGGATTGACAGATGACAGGTCTGCCTCAGATGTAAACTAAAAAGCTGTACAGTATTGTAGAGGTTACTTCTATCAACATAATAATAACTTCACTATTGGCCATTGTTCTTACAAATGAAACAAGTGAGAGGAGATTACAAAATACCCTTCAACTCCCCATCCACCCACTACCACCTGGGGCTTATGATGGAAGCCATGTGAGAAGTGCAGTTGTGGAATTTTACATCCCTGAGTCTGTCAAACAGCTCATCCCTAAATATATCAATGTTTCCACTTTATGACTTATTAGTAAGTGGAAACACTCTGTTATGATCTCTTCTAAAGAACAGTAGGATGCAAATCTCTATGGCATTTTGTGTCTTCTTTTTTTCCCCCTCTTCCACATGGAAAATCGTATATTCAGCTCCTTTAAAAGTAATGCTCTAGTTGCAGTGTAGAAAGAGAGAATGTTTTGGCCCGTTGTAGTGAAAAACACAGACACACAGGCAGACAGCAGGCTGGGGCTGGAGAGCAGCTCTTAAAGGGCCAGTGTTAATCTGTCCGGTTGAACCCAGTGACTTGGGCAACGACGTCTGGTAGAACCATCTGGCAGAGTGGATGCAGGTCTGACAGAACCAGATGCCTCAAAGCGTGGTTACTGTGTATTTATAATCTATCTAACACTGTATTAATATTAAAGGGGTTATACCTTTTGGGACACCTTTTGTCAAAAAAGGACAGTAGTTAGAGAAGACGCAAGCAAGTAATTAAAGTAGTAGTAAGAACCGCTGTGTCTCAAAAACTTTACTCCAATATTAGTGTGTGTTTCAGCGTTATGCCAGGCAAACAGAATCTGGTGCAAGATGTTTAAACATTTTACATTACATTATTGTTTGATTTCATTCATACTTGTGTGACAGCTATTAACTCAATCATGAGATTTGAGGTGTATCAGCGACGTGTAGTGTTTCTACTTCATGTTTGATGCTAAATGGATTTGGTGCTTTCATTTGGCCAGAGAATTTGTACCAAAATGGAATAATTTTTCTTCACTTTTTCAGCACTTTTCATCAAATCCATTCTTAACAAAAATTGCACAATAGTATTTTTACATATCCAGTATATAATAAGAATTAAAGAATTAAAAGCAGGGGCAATTGTGTTTATGTAAAAATATAATGAGGTGATACTGTATATATGATTTTCACAGTCATAGTTTCAGGACAATTTAGACCCTTCGATTAACCTAACATGCATGTTTTTGGAATATGGAAGCCAGAATATTTGTAGAAAACCCACGCAAACATGGGAAGAACATGCAAACTCCACATCCTAACAACTGTGAGGCGTATGTCGTAACCACTCAGTCGCAGTGCCACGAACACATTGCTGGTTAGACAATAAAGGTTTTATGATCCAACAGTACTAATGTACTGCATATGTACAGTATAATGAAATATTGTGATTCCATTTGTGGAAGAAAAGAGAAACAAAAATACAAAGAGTAGAGGTGTGCGATATAATGATGAATATGACTGTAGTGTGATATAAAAACATCTATCGTACGACATAACCCTCTGTCCTTTATAGCGTTATTTTCTTATTTTAGATTTCCCATGAGTTGTGTTCTGGGTTCGATGATGAATGTGCCCTGCAATGGACTAGATGGAGCACAATAATCACTGTCGATCGTCAGGGGTACACATACTGTGAGGGGTGCTGAGGTGCGCATGCAGAGTGAAAATATTCAAAGCGTACCGAATTTTAGTGTGTCAATGCACATTTGCGTACCAAGCATTTTACATTTCTTCATTTTTTTTGGGGGGGGTGTAGAGGGGGCTCGAGTTGTGTTGTGCACGAACGACACGTTTAATCAATTCAATCCAAAAAATCTTTTGAGTGAAAGTGAACGGAAACACTTCATTAAGTGCGATTCGTTTCTTTCGCAGTTCAATTGACATCAGCCGCTAGTATGTAGCCGGTCGAATCCGAGTTGACAAGAAAAAGCCCAGTGATTGTAAAAGACGAGATGCGGTGGTATGGCAATACAAGATTTTATTGCAGTAGTCACACAGTGCAATCATGAAACACCAAATTTGTCTTGTAGTCTGATACTGGCATTACGTGTTGTCTATCGCAGACGTGTTGTCTGTCCCGCCAACAGGTTTAAAAAAAAAATAACTTTATTGGCGGTCAGACATTTACAGTACTACGTTAAAAGACAAGGGTAAAAATAAATCAGCTTTTAGATAAATATTCTGTCCACGATGCCAACATGGAGTTAATATCTTTTGTGGAGCAGATCAATGACGTCATCGATCGGATCGGCGAATTATGACAAAGCCGATCAGCATAAAATGCTAATTATCGGGCGATACCGATCAAATCAGTGTAAAGTCTAACGCATGGTTGAAAAAAGGGATTCAGGTGTATGATTAAAGTAATGGATCCTTGCTCCCAACTCCATGGGCATAAAATGGAATTGGAAATTTTAAGCTTTTGCATGGTGAGATTATACTGTACGTTTATGAATATACTCTTTTTTTTTTTTTTTTGTCTGCTTAATGTCATGTTCAACTTAAAAATATATATATTTCAATTGAAAGCTTAAGAGTAACAGGGAGCATTTCTGATGAAAAAAGTGATCAGTTTTATATTGTGATATAAATATATCGACTGATGCAAAAAAGATTGGGAACTGCTGCTCAAGAGTACTGCTCTAAATCATCTGATTGTGAGGTCGTGGGTCGAGAAAACAAAATGCGCACTAAGCAACAACCTCTGGTGCTCTTTTAAGAACCAAACCAAAATTTTAACATGCAACCCTGTAAATGGTAGTGTTTGTGCAGTTTTTTTGGGGAAAAAAGTCTTTTTAAAAGGCTCGTACCAGGCTGTTTACTTTTCAAGGGTATGAATACACAGCTTATATTAATTGGGACCTCACGGCGTTATGTGCAAAGACCGGATTTTGCTGTTATAGCGACTCGATCCAATGCAAAGTGGCAAACAGAAATGGGGCTCAAAAGAGTCACTCAGTGTTTTATGGAATCAACTATTGTCCTTCAAAATATATTTACTATTTTTTTCTGGCAGTTGAAACACTGTTTTGTGTTCATCTATTCACCCGCTCTGAATTGTTGCACGGGGCTTCTGAACCTTGTCCATTCACATTAGCTAGACTCACATTAGCATTCACGGTGCTAGCTTTGTTCTAAATTAACACGAGTGGAGTGATCCACCGCTAAGAGTTGTCACAGTTTGCTTGGATTGGCCTGGCTGTCGTTCTCTGGGCCACCTGTTCCGCATGGTTGGGTTTGGTTGGTGTGGTATTCTAAAAAAGTAATGCTGTATTTCATTTTTTATACACTTTATTTACAGCTCAACGCACAAAGCTAACATGACATCCTTATATTTACTTATAGATTATCCAGACACAGAATTCAACACTCTTCTTTGTCTCTTATCTACATGGTCCTTTTCTGTGGTGCCCCCTTATCTTCCGACTGACACACTACAGTCAGCCAAACCAAGGCATTGAGAACAAGTTGAAGCACAAAGTTTTTATTTTAATTCTTTGCATTTTACGTCATTTATTAAAAAGTGGTTGTACTACTGGATATTTCGAATGGTATTCATTTGGCCACTGGATATTTGTGTTTCATTTTATTTTTAAGTGTGCCGTATTTTACCAAACCAACTTTTTGTAGTATTTGGGATATAATATTGGCTCTAAGGTGCCTCAGTAAACGTGAAATAGGAATTAAAATCGCCCATGCATTCCTGAGTTCCAGATATTTTTCAACCGAGAGGCCGGAAATCGGATCATTAGAATTTCTCGAGATTATCTACGTCACTAGCAAAGATCTCCGCCTTCCCGCTCCGAGCCAGCACTGTCAACATAAACACGTGTGCTCTCACAAGTGGGCCTTCTACACGAAGGCAAACAATCAGAGAAAAGTTGGCAGTCTTAGCCAAATATGGACAAGGCAGATACAAAACTGGGTCAAACTGAAGTAGCTGTCAGAGGGGCTTTGTCTGGACACTCGCGTGACAAAACCAAGGTGTTTTTGTTTTTTTTAAATGAAATTGACACTTTTATACTAAGTCCATGTTAGAGAGTAACTCTATGGAGGTCTAAATACCCAAAATATGGGACCTTTAATCTTTTATTAATTTCATTGTGTGCTCTATACAAAATATGTATTTTATGAATGGGAACATATTAATAGAAAATTTAAAGTTATTTCATGTAATTTTAAAGAAACAAATACTGATCCCTTCATATGAAATCACACACTGCCAAAGGAAGCCCTCTGCCGTCCACCTGGGGGGATATGACTGAAACTTAATGGAATGTTCTGTTTGGGTCCTGATAGTCCCCAAAGGCTGGCATGCAGGGAAAGTCGCTCATTCTCCTGCACACATACACATGATACATGTGGAAATAAGCCAATATACGGGGGTGGAAATGTCCTTACCATTTTCCACTGGGTTCACTAAAAGCTTAGTGTGTGCTTTTAGCAAACGAATACATTTATATGAACACACAACTCACAGCGAACAAGATTCGAAACTCTGGCACACAAGTAATATGTATTATTTATTTAAATATTTATCATTATTTAGCCACATGATGGAGATATGCTCAGGACAACCTCTTATTAGAATAAAAATACAGAGCGCTGTCCTTTTAATTCCCTCTTCCATCAATCCTCCCTCCCCACACTCCACTAATGTCTCCACACTGACAAACATTGCTCCTCTTCCCACTAAAGGCTCTCATCTTGGCCTGACACTTGCTACATGTCAGATTTTCCAAGCCACAAAGGCACAATAGGAGGACTTTACCCAATATGTTTTAGTCTTCCCGTCCAAACCTGTGTGAATGTTTTGGAACAATCCTTTTCTTTTAGTAACAGTTGTCAATTCTAAATAAGAATTCCACTGATGTGCCCTCTATGGTCTTCAATACGTGCAGAAAACTAATGTCAGGCCTTTTTAAAGTTGCAATTAGCCTCTTTCCCCACATTTATCCAGGGAATGTACAGTAAACTGAACTACATCTGCATTAGTTATGCTGACCACAGCAACCATCAACTCTGAAAAAATCCAAAATAACAAAGAAAAAAAAACATCAGTCCTTAATACATTTGCTTCACATGAAATATTTACAGTTAAGCTGCCTAACTGAACAGGTTCCAAGTCACTGAGTAATCTTTCAAAGAGGAAATTAATCAGTTATTGGCAGCAAAATGACTCTGGTATTATAATGCAAGCCAGCTTCCAAAATAAGTAACGCTTGACTATCCACTACAAAAGTTAACACTAGGTAATTAACAGTTACTAGGTAATTGAGATAATGCTGACCATTTTAGTGGGAGTGATTAATTTTACATCTAGACGTACTGTCAAGGAGTTTTTGGTGAACATGAAAGGACTGACAACACTTTACAATGTCAAGGAGAAGGTTACGGCAAGTGTGTCGGTTGTAAAACACTTTTCTACGACTATTGACTGGTGGAGTAGTCGCACAGTGCAACATGCTTCACTACCTTGAAGACTGGGAGCTGAAAAGTACCTGTTTGCAGACAAGCAATGCACCCAAAGATCATACTGGCGAGATAATTGCACAAGGACTTAAAGATGCCTTAAATTCTAGGAAGCTGGACAAGGAGAATCAGGTCAGGTTGCTACAATGGCTTCTCTTATTTTTAGATCATTATTTTGTGAAATACCTGCAGAAAAAAGGAATTTATTTCTTTGTGATGCTTATAATTGTTAAATAAACCTGCTTTACAATATATATCAATTTGGTCTACTCCAGTTTTATGAATTTATAAAATGTAATACAATAAATCGAGTCATATCGAATATCGACATAAGGAAAAACATATTGTGATATCAAATTTAGGCATTATCACCCAGCACTACTGCTTGTGTGCAAGTGAGTGTGCTTATGGAGTGTGGCATGAAGCCTGTGGAGAGACTGGTATGAGTTGATGTGAGTAACGATATCATGTGCCAGTCGCCACTATCAGCAATGTTGATGGTGGCGTTTGCATGCATGTGTCAGACATACATGGAGGAGTTTATAGTGGTGTATCCAGAAGGACATTCTGGAATGCAGGCGCCATTGTGGATGATGTATTCATGGCAACCAGACTCCCGACCCTGGTTCAGTCTCTTGGTCTCCTTGCACTGGTTGTGGAGTGTCTGTGAGAAGCAGCAGAGACAAAATATCATTCAAGACATGCATCTTAAGAGGACATAAACAAGGCCACATGGGTAAGATAATAGCAACATCCAACCTGACAGAAGGAGAAGCTGACGCAGCGCCAGCCCCTGAAGACGTAGTATCCAGCGGGACATTTCTCCACACAGGTGTTGCTGTGCTGGAGGTTCCTGCAGGCCACACAGCTGCTGGCATTGGCCGGCTCTGAGCAGCCGCCCAAGCACTGGTCATGGCAGCATTTGCCCTGTAGGTTACACGCGCCATGCTTACAGCGGTCCAGGCACACTAAAGAGAGGCAGAGGGGAGAAGGAAAAATTGGTGGTTAAGACCAGGTTGTACACTGGTGAGTAAATAACCATAAACCATAACGGTTGCGCAAAGAAGTTGGCTAAAAATGTCTCCTTAATTTGCCCAAATCGACACAATTAGACACAAACACTAATTACCACTGAAGTGCACACAATTCGACAAGCTCCAGCTGCAAGTTGCATGCAAACATGAAATTGAATGACCACTCATTGCTCACAGCCCCAGTGCGCGGCACCATGGAGACAACTTTAATTGCCACTGGACTGAACATTATATGTCATTGGCTTGTGTCAAGTTTCATTTGACCTATCGGGAAACAACGTTTGGTCCGAGAGCCAGAGTGTCAATGTGATTGGATTGGTCCTTCAGGTTCGACCAGTGCCCTGTAATGATCTAATAAACGGGCGGTTATTGCCTCATCTGTGGCCCAGTAGAGACTCATTACATCTCATAGCAGCCACTGACCTTTCTACCAAATGCACATGCTGACTGGCTACAAACAAAACAGGGATCCATAATAAATCACCTAAAGGGAAGCATTTACTGAGGCGACATTTTACCCGGGTAACAAAGCACCAACAAAGTAATAAATAATCAACAGATAGAAAATAATAAACTTGCCAAAATCTTGGATCTTTATGCATCAACATTAATTTATTGTTCCCACAAGACGGTTGATACAAGCGTGGTATTAATTATTGGTACAGTTTAACAGTCCATAGTCCTTCATTGACTTTTGCTCA
The DNA here is from genome assembly GCF_024500275.1 of Phycodurus eques. Taxonomy (NCBI): domain Eukaryota; kingdom Metazoa; phylum Chordata; class Actinopteri; order Syngnathiformes; family Syngnathidae; genus Phycodurus; species Phycodurus eques. The sequence continues at coordinate 9,684,101 of NC_084532.1, read as the reverse complement.
ACAGGAAGCCAGAAATAATTTCTACACTGCCTAGACGGGAAGTCATGAATGAGCTTTGTTGTTAATGAGTTACTCTGCATAAGAATATACTCAAATATTGAAGAAAAATACAGTGCGGGTAGGGTCCAATGAAACTTTAAAGTTTGTAAAATGCAGAGTTCACACCAAAATCTTCAGTTTCAATATGCCTCAAATGTGAGATGTTTGTTAAAGAAGACTGGAGGTAAAAAAAAAAGAAAGCATATTCAGCGGTAGTTACCGTGACATAGAGAGACTCATTTAAAGCAGAAAGATTCTTGTGGTGTCTGCGTACTTTTGTCCAACGTTACATAGTGTTTCAGTGTCGGTAAATGAGCTCCAGTAGATGTGGATGGCTGAGCAGACTGAGTAGCTGTTTAGCGCTGGTTGTTGGTTTTATTTTGGTAGATTTCTATTTCTTATTTATGTCCCCTTGATAAAGTTGGACCTCAGCCAGTTTTGACCAACTTTAGGGAACAAAGGAGTTTGATTAGATTTTCTGTGACTGGTGTGGTTTATTTGAATAAATCTGTTTGTGTTTTTTGACAAAAAGGAGCAGTGGGTGAAGACGTGGACAGCAACAAGTACTAAGCTGCCATATTATGTTTAAACTGAATGGATTGTGGTTGAATTTTGAGGTTATAATTCATCATACAGAATGAGAAAACATTATAAACAACATGACAAAATGGTTGTTTAGGAGTGTCTAACACGATAGTAAATGAGCTATAGTACAATGGGGGTCTTGTATGCTAGCCTCTGTGGGATGCCAACTCATTGCCAAAGATACAGTTAGGACCCCCCCCTGCCTTGGCTGCCTGTTGTTCTGCCTGTGCGAACGCAAATGACAGATGGGGTTATGGCAGGGGAGAGGAGCGCTTTAGAAGGTTAAGAGTACAGAACAATGAGAAAAGGAATGGATGATGAAACACAACCTCAGGAGATTCTTCTGAAGTTTAAAGCAGGGGTGGCTGCAGCTTTTCTGAGCTACAAAAGCTGCCACTTGCACTATGCTGAGAAAAATGCTGCACCCTCCCCCTCTCGGCTGTCTGCAGTATGTGTACATGCTGCGCTTGGCAATCCGGCTCCAGGAGGGACTCTGTGCCGGAGTGCTGCTTGAGCCCTAGTTCCACCCTCAGTCTTAGCCAATGTGTTTGCTGGATGGGGGAGGCAGCTATTCAATGGCCTCTACCATGTGAGGCAGGAGAGACGCCCAGGGTTAACCCTGGCCTTGCTGTGGCAAACAGGGCAGAGGAATCAACGAGCTCACAAAGACCCTGCTACTAATGCTACTTAAAATGAACATGTACAAGATTAGTGGAGCTAGAATATCAGTTTTACATAAACTTCATTAATACAAGGTCACGAAAAGTGTTCTTTATTGTACACCACCCTTTAAGAATAATATTCACAGACGGACCAGGTGATTTCTCATCCTCTGCTACTTCGAAATGGAGGCAGAGAGGTGGCATCAACGGTAAGGCTGATAGCAACACCACACTACTGACTCCTGCCAGGCTACAAAAGCTAGTTGCAATGTCAAACATGCTCCGTTCAGCTCACTCATTCATTCCTGGCCTCCTCATCTCTTTTTCTCCTCTCTGCCACAGCCTCGCCCTTCCCTGCACCACTATCTCTTTCTCTATCTGCCCGCCTGGCTTTCTAGGCCAGTCGACGCCTCCCACTTTCATTCAGGTTTTTTGTTTGTTTGTTTTTTTGCTGGCTTTGATGGCGGGTGGAGGGAAGAAGGCATGGATGGGGGATTGCTTCCTCAACAATGAGGAGGAGGGATGCCAAGAGAACTTGATCTCTCTTGAAGGTAAACGCACACACGTAAATCTCGGTGTCACGCCGTAATTTGCCTGCCACTTACCCACGTACAGTTACAGTAAGGGTTTTAAACGCAAAGCCTGATAAAGTTTTGTTGTGTTTACCTTTCATTAGGCTCACGGCAGTAAAGAGCCCCAACTGCTCAGTCAATAGGGAATGAACATGGGAAAGGCTGGACAGCCAATAGCAAGCAGCCACACACGGCAACACTTCCTGCTCCTAACACATAAAACCTCCCCTTTAATTGGCAGTGTTGTCTGCAAGCGAAGTGCTGGGAACAATAACAAACACGTTTTTGCCCCAGAACCATTTTCTCTGGAAAACACAAGCGCACACACACACACACACACACACACACACACACGAAGCTGCTGGATTCACGTTTACTATATTTGGCCACGGTGGGAGTCCTAAGCTTCAAAAGCTTTGCTATAAATGCTTTGAGAGACCTGATGTAAGACATTCGCCTGGAGAGTGCAGAGAGAGACATAAGAGATGTAAACAAAAGAATCTATGACTGACTGGTCAAAGGGGGGACGGTATCCCCCACCCATTGTATAGAAAATAATCCACATCTTTACACAAAATAACACTTTTATTTTTACATTACCCTTACTGTTCAATAACTCTTATTTATTTTGAAAAAAAACAACAACATAGTTTTACCCAAGCTCTACTTTCTTAACTCCCAAACACGTGTCAGTCAGATGTTGGCATATTTGTCAGCAAGTTTAACCACTATCTATATATCATCTAGTTTATTGTCCTCAGACCAAAACAACCGCACATTCCCTTCATGAGCCTGCATTCAAAGAGAAGAGCATAGTACTGCAAGCATCCCTCCCCACCCCCCCTGTGTACCAGCCACTCCCTCTCAGGGTTATTGACACACAGATAGAATCAGAATCATCTTTATTTGCCAAGTATGTCCAAAAAACACACAAGGAATTTGTCTCCGGTAGTTTGACCCGCTCTAGTACGACAACAGACAGTCAATTGACAGAGAACACTTTTGAGACATAAAGACATTGAAAAAGGGAAGAAAAAAAAAAAAAAAAAGCAATAAAGGTTTGCTAGAGCGCCTAATATGCAAGTGGCTTTCCAAACAAGGCAACCTGAAAGGTTCAATTACAGTATTGTCAACGTTCCAATCTTTTTGAGTGGTAAAGCACATGCTGTACAGGTTTATGCAGGAAATACAATGGGGATTGTTTTATTTATAGAAGATGTTATAGTACTGCTTGTCCAAGTCCAATTACCGTATTTTCACGACCATAAGGTGCACTTAAAAGTTGTAAATTTTCTCCAAAATGGACGGGGCGCCTTATAATGCGGTGCGCCTTATGTGTGCACCGAGTGGTGGCCAATATTGCTTCAATTTTTTCCCCCTTCAATTTCCCCCCCCCCTTCAAAATAAAAGCTTCCCTATACAAATAAAAGCATCCCAATAATACAGACGTCAATGCTCTTCGGTTAAGGAATGCAACCAGCAAGGTTAATTTGAATCTTGAGATGCATTAAAAAAATGTAGCTTATTAGTTTTTGGATACTTTTATTTTGAAATACAATATCAGATCTTCATCAAACCTCTTTTAGTGGATTCCTTGGTGGTCTGTCACCCAGATCTGGACTTGTCTTGCGATACCAATGGGATTATGTTGGGGTGGATTTAGCTCAGTATGTAGAAGGGGTTCGAATCCCTGCTACGACTGCCCGCATGTTGAAGTGTCCTCGGGCAAGACGCTGAACCCTAATTTGCTCTTAGTGGGCCTGGCAGCGCCTCTCATGGCAGCAGTCGCCTGTTGGTTTATGAATGTTTGTGTGAATGTGAGGCTTTGTAAAGCGCGTTGGGCACTGTGATGATGTAGATAAAGTGTGATATAAGTGCAGTCCATTTATCATTTATTTTTCCTAAGATATCAAATAAACCACATTTTTTAATGGATCTCATGATTCAAATTAACTTTGGTGGTTGCATTCCTTAACCGAAAAGCACTGACGTCCATATTATTGGGAAGCTTTTATTTTGAAGGTGGCTTTTGCTGCGAGTTGGCGACCTATTACCGTAATGACTAGTATGAACAAAATTAGGGGCGGCTGGCTTGACTGCTACTTTACGAGTGGAGGCTGGCTTGACCGCAGTCGAAAACTGCACCTACGAAGAGACACGCTTACGAAGCACAGTTTAAACGGCAAGCTATCAGTTACGCGGAGGAACATGGGAATCGAGCAGCCGCGAGAGAATTCAAGCTCAACGAATCCATGGTTCGCAAGTGGAGGAAGCAAAGATTCAAGAAGACGAAGCTGAGTTTCCGCAGAAAAAAAAGAAAAACAAAACGCGGAAACAAGGCGAAGTGGCACGAGTTGGAAGACCAACTCGAACAATGGATTAATGAACTCCAACCGATGGACATCTGTGTAAACAGAGCGTTCAAAGTGAAGTTGCGAGCAGCGTGGGAGCGATGGATGACAGATGGCGAACACAGCTCTACTAAGATGAGGAGGCAGCGCCGGGCGAGTTACGCCACAATTTGTGAATGTATTGTAGATGCTTGGGCTAACGCGTCTGCTCGCACTGTTGTTCGAGCTTTCGTAAAAGCCGGCATCATTTCTGAGGAGCCGCACGGCAACGAGACTGACTCCGACAATGGCGAGAGGGAACCTGCCGTGTTTGTTTGAGCTGCTGTTCATTTCGGATACAGAAGATGAGGACTTTGATGGATTTGTGGATGAGGATTGATCAAAAAATAATGTGAGTGCATTGTTAAATACTTCAATAAAGTACAACCGCACTCAGTTTTGCTCCTGCTTGTTTTAGCGTGCATGCATGCTACCGTATGTTTTAAGCTAGCGTATGTTTTACCATGCCTGAGCCCAATAATATGGTGCGCCTTATGTATGTATTAAATACAGAAATAGACCCTGTAACTGAGACTGCGCCTTTTAATAAGGTGCACCCTATGAAAATACGGTAACCAGAGAACATGTTTTCTCTATCACAACAATCACAATGCATCAGCTCGGCAACAAGATCATCAAAGTATAGCATGGTTATTATTACTTATACTCAAAGGCCTGTGTAAAATTCCCTACCCTCAAACATCTGTGAAGGTAATCAAAATAATCTGGAAAAGTGAAAGCAAGAAAAAGGACAGCAATGAGATCTTGAAACTTGCTTTATTTTATTGCTTTGCTTTTTTTTTTATGTGAAGCCAGTAGAGACTAGAGGTACTAGTGATGGCAAAGAAGAAATATGTCACGATGACCATCAAACCAGAAAAGGAAGTTATTGCAATGTAGCAGTGGCGAAGGGACAAATGTGGTACACGCATCACACCTTGGCAGCTCAGTCTAATATGGCTAAAGTGTAATAACTGAGGAAGAAAAATGGAATGTGCCCTCATGTGTTTGGTTTTACAATAAACTAGGGGAGGGGGGGGGGGAAATTGGTGAAGTCGGACGCAAACATTTCTGTCTTGAAGCAATAAAAATTCGGACTAAAAGCATATTTGCACTGCCCGGAAACACGGTCCATATTTTCTCATGTTTGTTTCAAACGCACACTGCGTCATGACCTCCCAAACATGGCCACTACGTAGGAACTTCTAGAGCCGCAGAAATTAATGCATACTTGCAGACGCACACAACGTCATGATCTCCCCAACATGGCCGCGACGTAGGCACGACAGTAGAGCTGCTACTGGGCGCTGGCATAGCTACCCTTCATATCTATGGTTGGGAATTTGGGACTACTGCTGGAATACACTGCTGTAGACAGAGGATGTCCAAGTTTTGGAATAAGTTTAAATAAAAAAGGATGAAAATTAAGTGGTTATAATTACTGCAAACATAGAGGTGGCCTAACACAGTAAGGAATTTACACGCGGGCTGGACGAGCTTTGTGGCGTACTAAGGTAACGTGTTGTTGTTCTTTTAATACTTATTAGCCACTGTAATATACCCTACAGTCACTAGTTATAACTTTTAACGTATTGTAACCCTACCATCGCTAGTTAGAACGTACTGTTGTCTCGTGTTTGCCTACAGACAATGATGGCTGTGCATATAAGATGTACACATAATTAGTAATAAGACAGTACTTCAATAATTTTACTTCAACTCACATTCTGCACAATACATTTATATCATGCACTGAGTACCAACATCAAGTTAAAGGATAGAAGTGCATCTCTCATAAATGAGAATTTAAATTAAGTTTTTTGGGGTGAAGGGGGGGGGGGGGGGGGGGGGGTTTAGTCAACGCAATATCTAGAGGATAATCAATTATTTTAAAAAAAGAGTCAATGGTGATAGTCCTACAATAAACAATGGTTAACTTGGGCAGAATGGCAGCCACGTTTCCGTTAAGACTGCCCCAGGGCACCTGTAGCTGCACAAGTAGGTTACCACCACTAGGGTGTGAGTGTGGATTGAATGAATGTGTGGAATTGTTAAGCAGTTTTCAGTGCCTTGAAAAGCACTTTATAAGTGGTATGCATTATTATTATTTGGTCGAAGTTAATCCACAAGCTTGATGCAGGCCGAATCTATCCACATGTGAGCAAACAAACTATTTTACGTCAGGTTACCTCTTTATTAAAAGGTGCTCTAGCTATCAAGTGTCATTTCAAGAGGCAGATCAGGATCACCTGATGGACAAACTGTATGTGATAAGAGACACTATCAAAGATAGATGGTACAGTGGATACGGAAAGAATTCAGACCCCTCTTTCACTCTTTCTTACATTGCAGGCATTTGCTAAAATACTTTAAGTTATTTATTTTTTTCCACAATGTACACACAGCACCCCATAATGACAGAAAAAAACAGAATTGTTGTAATGTTTTCAGATTTATTCAAAAAGAAAAACTGAAATATCAAACAACCATAAGTATTCAGACCCTTTGCTCAGTATTTAGTAGAAGCACCCTTTTGAGCTAATACAGCAATGAGTCTTTTTTGAGTTTTTCTCACCTGGATTTGGGGATCCTCTGCCATTCCTCCTTGCAGATCCTCTCCAGCTCTGTCAGGTTGGATGGTGAACGTTCGTGGACAGCAATTTTCAGGTCTATCCAAAGATGCTCAATTGGGTTTAAGTCAGGGCTCTGGCTGGGCCATTCAAGAACAGTCACAGTGTTGTTCTGAAGCCACTCCTTCGTTAATTTAGCTGTTTGCTTAGGGTCATTGTCTTGTTGAAAGGTGAACCTTCGGCCCAGTTTGAGGTCCTGAGCACTCTGGAGAAGGTTTTCGTCCAGGATATCCCTGTATTTGGCCGCATTCATCTTTCCTTCGATTGCAACCAGTCGTCCTGTCCCTGCAGCTGAACAACACCCCCACAGAATGATGCTGCCACCACCATGCTTCACTGTTGGGACTGTATTGGACAGGTAATGAGCAGTGCCTGGTTTTCTCCACACATACCACTTAGAATTAAGGCCAAAAAGTTCTATCCTGGTCTCATCAGACCAGAGAATCTTATTTCTCACCATCTTGGAGTCCTTCAGGTGTTTTTTTTAATCAAACTTCATGTGGGCTTTCATGTGTCTTGCGCTGAGGAGAGGCTTCCACCAGGCCACTCTGCCATAAAGCGCCGACTGGTGGAGGGCTGTAGTGATGATTGACTTTCTAGAACGTTCTCCCATCTCCAGACTGCATCTCTGGAGCTCAGCCACGCTGATCTTTGGGTTCTTCTTTACCTCTCTCACCAAGGCTCTTCACACCCGATTGCTCAATTTGGCCGGACGGCCAGCTCTTGGAAGGGTTCTGGTCGTCCCAAACGTCTTCCATTTCAGTATTATGGAACCTTAAGTGCCGCAGAAATATTTTTGGAACCTTGGCCAGATCTGTGCCTTGCCACAATTCTGTCTCTGAGCTCTTCAGGCAGTTCCTTTGACCTCATGATTCTCATTTGCTCAGACATGCACTGTGAGCTGTAAGGTCTTATATAGACAGTTGTGTGGCTTTCCTAATCAAGTCCAATCAGTATAATCAAACACACCTGGAGTCAAATGAAGGTGTAGAACTATCTCAAGGATGATCAGAAGAAATGGACAGCACCTGAGTTAAATATGAGTGTCACAGCAAAGGGTGTGCATACTTATGGCTGTGTGATATTTACATTTTTCTTTTTTAATAAATTTGCAAACATTTCAACAATTAATTTTTTTTTTTTTTTTTTTCTGAATACTTATGGGTGTGTGATATTTCAGTTTGTTTTTTTCCCCCCTAAATCTGCAAATATTTCAACAATTTCATTATGGGGTGGTGTGTGTACATTAATGAGGAAAAAATATACTTAAATGATTTTAACAAATGGCTGCAATATAACAAAGAGTGAAAAATTTAAGGGGTCTGAATACTTTCCGTACCCACTGTAGCTTAATGGAGCACCGCTTTATGGTGGGCATTGTCTGTTTGTTCATTGATTGCCTTTTCTGTGTCTTCCTGCACACTGGTCGGCCCTGCTTACTTACTTAATAAATTACTTCACCCACACTGAAACTTCAGACACAGACTGTCTGCAATAATTAGCTGTGTGCTCTAAACAGGCATTTTCTTAGATTCCCCTCGTCATAATTTGTGTCTGATCCTCATGATGCCCTAGACTTTTAAAACATCCCAAACCTCTCCACTCCTCTGGTGTATTTTCTTCACTTGCATCATCCTATCCTCATGACCTTTCCCCGTCCCGCTCAGCCATTGTGTCTTGCCGCAGGTGACAAATCTCCTCTTTTAGAAAACCACAGCCACTAGATCTCATTACAGACGCTAAGGATTGAGGTAAAATCAATGCGCTGCACTGATGGCCCTCCTCTCCACTCCCTTATTCTTCTCTATCCAGACTAGGCTTTACACGATCAGGATTTTTGGGGCCGATCAGCAAGTTTAAAAAAACGATAACCAATCACCGATCTGATCACAAGATGGAGCAAGGTATCTATTTACATGACTTGATCATTTATTGTATATACTTGTGTACTGTATACTTCGTATCTTCAAGTATTATCTAGCATTTTAGACAAAAGTTAAACATCAGTGACCTCTAGGGGGCATTCAAGGATTGGTCACTGCATAGGGTTAGGTCAAACCAACACTACAACATGACAGAAATAATAATAATGCTCCTCCTTGTGTACATTCTTCAGGTGCCCCATCAAATTTGTTGTGTTGAAGCAGTTAGATGACGTTCCCCACGTCATACTCCAGTTGTGCAAAAACTGCAAATAACCTACGTGTTGTTTGCCTGAGACACTGCAAAATAGTCCCACAGAGAAGACATGTCTTTTCACCGACAAGATTGGAAAAAAACTATATTGTAGGCTTTACACGATCAGGATTTTTAGGGCCGATCAGCGAGTTTAAAAAAACGATAACCGATCACAAGATGGAGCAATGTGTCTATTTAAATGACTTGTTCATTTAATGTATATACTTGTGTACTTAATCGGTCAAAAAAATTATATTTACAATAAATAATGTGTCTTTGTTCATCTATTTATGCCAGTAAGGCATAGTGACAAAACAAATGAATGGTCTTCTCTTAGATGGCAGGAAGTACATACAGTAATTAATGTATCCAATTTTTTGTTTGTTGGTGTGCCGTGAGATTTTTCAATTGTAAAATATGTTCCTTGGCTCCATAAAGGTTGAAAATCACTGCTCTAGTCAGATCGTGTATTCTATTCAGTCAGGTCAAACCAACATTACAGAAATAATGGGTGCGAACTTACTGTAATTAAATTACTTTATTGTAATCAAATTACTTCACCCACACTGAAACTTTAGAGCATGATTCGACAGAACGGCGGCATGTTTATGTACAACTGTTACTGCTAGCACTAGCTTGCTAAGCCACATAACGTTTTGTTGCCTGCTTGCGAGCCGTATCGTATTAAATTGTTGCAGTATTGTAAACATCACACTAGACAGTAGTGCTGTGGGATGCTGCAGTGCTGGGTTAAAAGGGCAAACAGTCAATATCAATATCACGTTTCACTATGGCAAAGGCAGGTAAATGCTGGGTCTTCTGTTAAGGCTCCAATGCAGCAATTTTTAGAGATAATAATAATAATAATAATAATAAATAAAATGTACATCGCCCTATTAAAAAAACCCAAGGTCGCATTACAGAGTGACAGGAAGATTCTGGTCTGACAGGACCTGCAGTGCAGCTTCTACTGTAGCTGGCCTATTTTATATTCATAACACAGCACCAAGCAGATTTACAGACAATATAAACTCACGTGCACATGCATTTATGCACACAGAGCTGAGCAGGTGATGGTGAGAGACTGTAGTGTTGTAACCATTGTGGCGTTGTAGAACGGAAGATAAAAAGCCTGAGAATGTTGGATAATCCCAAAGAGAGCAATCAAACTTTCCGCAAAAGAAAATACAGATTCCGAAGCATTCTAGCAGACAATTTGTCTCCTTCCTCGATCCACCTCCTGTAAGGCTTCAGGAAGGCTGTTTATTGTGAGAGGCAGGAGGGAAACTTGCCAACATGACATGGTGAAACAGGCGAGGCAGAAGAGGGGGGTTTACCCATTTACCCACTTCCTCCAACTTGTGTCTGAAATAACAAAAATAACTGTACATATTTCACATGCTGCAGATGTGAGCTCTAGTATCATTTGTTTGTTCTATGGCAAGAAACATCCCTCTTACACCCCTTTAACCTATGTCCCAAGACCACCACAGTCAGCCCCAAAGTTAATGACATCCATGGCTTCTTTTGTATTTAATTTATCCCAAAATAGAACCTTTGAAAGTGTGATGATCAATCAGTCCTAACTCAGGTTGTTGAAGATTTGTTTTGACCTCGCTGAGAGCAGTCTTTCTACCCACACAACGAAAAAGCCAAGCAAAACAGCAAAGCAGACAGACCAGGGGCTGATTGCGGAGAGAAAGAAAAGTAAAATAAGAAAAATAGTGTATACTCTGATTTACGCTTAAGTGTGTCAGTGGTTCGGGGGAGGGTAAATTGGGTGATGTGGAAAACTCGGCATAAGTAATTTGGTTCTATTTGCTCTACTTTTGATCTGCCATCCCTTGCTGCTATTGAACAGAAATAGAGACGAAGGTCGGGAACAAAGAACAGGCCTAAAACAAATAGCAATATAGTTAAAGCCTAAGTCAAACTGTTATGTGACCTACAAAAACGAACGAAAAAGAATAAAATTACCTTTGTGTGTAATCTGAAATGCAAAATAACACACTGGAAGGTCCTCTTGGTTCTTAATTTGACAGGACCGACGTTACTGTAGGATGACAGCTCGTGCCTTCCTGCCAGTCCGCCCCTCAAACAAGCCTTTGTTGATAATGCTAACGCAGTGTGTGCTGCTCTAAAACCCTTCCCTAATTAAAATTTTAATTCCAATAACTGTCTGACTAAGGAGATTTGCCACAAGCACAATCTATGAACCGCTGAGCAGGGAAGATGTTTGTCTCCTTTGCAGGGCATAAACGGCAATACAGCACACACACATGCTGGATCTCAGCACCTCTCTCTCCACTACACTGAGAGCACAATGATGCTTCTATTGAAAAACAGACAGTCAGTGATGGCAAAGGAATGGAGGGTAGAGGTGATTCACAAGTGAATACAGTGATGTACTACTGAGGTTGGGGTTGAGGGTAGGGAGAGGATCTGAGAGACTAAGGATGATACACTAAAGGCTTCTTTATACTCGCGCGGAGGGCGACGGCACTGACGTCACTGCGGCTATCCCGCACGCAGTTTGCCTTTATACTCGAGCGCAACCCACGTGCGCTGTTTTGAAACTGTGCTGCAGTTCTCCTCCAAGTCGGGGGTGTCGCTAAGGCTGGGGGCCACAGGGTGTAGTTTCCTCTGCATTTTGTACCGTTTTTTTCTTTCCTTTCCGTAACAAGGAACAAAGCAATAACAATGGCGACCGTGGAACAGAGTCTGTTAGAACAAATGGACCTAAATGACCAGATGATACGTTTAATTATGCTGCAAATTCGATCGAGAAGGCGGTGCCGTAGGTGCTATGTGGAACCGGGAGGAACGCTGATCACATCATGTGACTAAAACAGACCAATCACGAGAGATGATCTCCGCGGCATTCTACACGCAGCAACAATTTTTGCCGTGTGCGCGTCAATCGACGCAGAGGGGCAGCGCAGGCCAATTCGCCGGTCAAGTGATGTAATGTGGGCGTTGTCAGCCGCAGGAGTATAAAGAGGACTTAAGGATGGCAGCAATAAGTGCACAAACCAGACATGTCAGTCCAATCCGATAGCACACCTCACGAGGCTTGTCATTCTTCTGCAAAGCCCTCAAAAAAGATAAAAAAGTGGACATTGCTGAAGAATGCCACGCGGACTAGTTCACTAACTAGAATGCGTTTTTGGGGGAAAAAAACTAATATTTTTTTAATGATTCATTTCATTTTTCACTGTGCACAAAAGTAAGTGTTGCTGCAGTTACGAACTAAAGTTCTTCCTGTGTGTAAATTAGTGCTACAAACAGATCCGTGCTAAATCGACTTAATTCGCGACTGAAACAAAACAAAATTAACGTGGAGTCAGAATTTTAGGTTTCAAATGAAAACGTATCAAAGAATAACACTACGGCAAGGATCTGCTCCGCCGTATTTGCTTCCTTTGTTTTACGGCCACCATTTTCACTTACTGCGCATGCGCAGTTGTATACTAGCTTCCAAGTCCTGTAGTCTATCATGAATCACGGATGCACGTAGCTCTCCCCCAAGACAATAAACACTGCGGAACAAGGCGTCTGATTTTCCATGCCCGAAAAGGTGCACGGATGTTCATGACTGCGACTGCTGCAGATGAATTGGTTAAAGTTATGCAAGATTCATTCGACACATTGTGGCAGATGATTGACAAGAGCTACAGCTAAACTAGTTGGATTTGTAGAAGCAGATGTTGCCAGCCAATTTGGATTTTATGGGCTGAAATATGTGCCAGCAGGAACAGAATTTGAAACATTGTTTCTAATTAGAAGATTTGACTTTCCGGAGAGTCTTTTTTTTTTTAAATATAAAAAGTATAAAGTATAAGTATATAATAAAAAGTATTTTAAAATACTGTCGCTGGTTAGAAGATTTGACCTTCTGGAGAATCCCTATGTAACGTGACAAAAAACGAAGGCGCTGATTGACCGAAGACGAGATCTGTGTATCGCAGATTGATTGCTATTCCTTACAGCAGTGATTCCCAACCAGTGTGCCGTGGCACATTAGTGTGCTGTGAGAGCTCTTCTGGTGTGCCGCGGGAAATTATCAAATTTCACTTAATTGGTCAAAATATTAGTCATTGACAACAAATAATGTATCTTTGTTCATCTATCTATGCCAGCGTCATATAAAGACAGACAGAACAAATAAATGCTCTTCTATTAGATGGAAGAGAGTGTATAATTGACATTTTGTGACATTTTTGTTTGTTGGTGTGCCGTGAGATTTTGCAAATATAAGACATGTCCCTTGGCTCAATAAAAGTTGGGAATCACTGCCTTAGAGTTCCTGGATGTCTCTTACAGCTAATTTGAAATTTTATTTGTCGAACTGAATCTGAAATGAGCAAACTGACTGTGAAAATATATAATCAGAATTTTCATTGCGGAGAAGAATTCTTACATTCACTTTCAAGTTTATTGGACTTCAGTTTCAAACTAATAAATTCAATTTCAAATTATACTATTCAGATTCATTTTTAAAATGCATTGTTTCAAATTAAACAATACAAATTCAAATTCTGTTTTTCAAATTCAGTTTGTAAATGCAATTATTCCAGTGGAGAAATTAAAATATAAATTATTCAAATTCAATTCCTGCTGGCACATATTTGAGCCCATACTACAACCCCAATTCCAGTGAGGTTGGGATGTTGTGTTAAACAAATAAAAACAGAATACAATGATCTGCAAATCATGTTCAACTTATATTTAATTGAATACACTACAAAGACAAGATATTTAATGTTTAAACTGATGTACTTAATTGTTTTTAGCAAATAATTATTAACTTATAATTTTATGGCTGCAACATGTTCCAAAAAAGCTGGGACAGGGTCATGTTTACCACTGTGTACTTCACCTTTTCTTTTAACAACATTCAATAAACATTTGGGAACTGAGGACACTAATTGTTGAAGCTTTGTAGGTGGAATTATTTCCCATTCTTGCTTGATGTACAGCTTCAGCTGGTCAACAGTCCGGGGTCTCCGTTGTCGTATTTTACGCTTCATAATGCGCCACACATTTTCAATGGGAGACAGGTCTGGACTGCAGGCAAACCAGTCTCGTACCAGCTCTCTTTTATTACGATACCACGTTGTTGTAACACGTGCAGAATGTGGTTTGGCATTGTCTTGCTGAAATAAGCAGGGGCCTCCATGAAAAAGACATTGCTTGGATGGCAGCATATGTTTCTCCAAAACCTGTATGTACCTTTCAGCATTAATGGTGCCTTCACAGATGTGTACGTTACACATGCCATTGGCACTAACACAGCCCATACCATCACAGATGCTGGCTTTTCAACTTTGCGTCCATAACAGTCCGGATGGTTCTTTTCCTCTTTGGCCCGGAGGACATGACGGCCACAATTTCCCAAAACAATTTGAAATGTGGACTCGTCCGACCACAGAACACTTTTCCACTTTGCATCAGTCCATCTTAGATGAGCTCGGGCCCAGAGAAGCCGGCGGCGTTTTTGGGTGTTGTTGATAAATGGCTTTTGCTTTGCATAGTAGAGTTTCAAGTTGCACTTACTGATGTAGCGCCGAACTGTATTTACTGACATTGGTTTTCTGAAGTGTTCCTGATCCCATGTGATGATATCCTTTACACATTGATGTTGGTTTTTGATGCAGTGCTGCCTGAGGGATCGAAGGTCACGAGCATTCAATGTTGGTTTTCGGGCTTGCCGCTTACATGCAGCGATTTCTCCAGATTCTCTGAACATTTTGATAATATTATGGACCATCGATGATGAAATCCCTAAATTCCTTGCAATTGTACGTTGAGGAACATTGTCCTTAAACTGTTCGACTATTTTTTCACGCACTTGTTCACAAAGAGGTGAACCTCGCCCCATCTTTGCTTGTGAATGACTGAGCAATTCAGGGAAGCTCCTTTTATACCCAATCGTGGCACCCATCTGTTCTCAATTAGCCTGTTCACCTGTGGGATGTTCCAAACAGGTGTTTGATGAGCATTCCTCAACTTTCTCACTTTTTTTTGCCACCTGTCCCAGCTTTTTAGGAATGTGTTGCAGCCATAAAATTCTATGATTTGATTTGGAAATCATTGTAATCTGTTTTTATTTGTGTTTAACACAACGTCCCAACTTCATTGGAATTTGGGTTGTATTTACACCAGCGAAAAACAGACCATGGCCACGATGTGGCGAGGGATTCTGGTTTAAGCAAGCCATTTTAAACTAAAAAAGCGTTTTGGCACAACAGCTTTTTCTGGAGGGAAAAGCGGCTGCTAAAATGCGCCAGGCAAAATGTGTCATGCATGCTGTTTTGTGTTCTGTGACCCAAAAGAAAAGAGACCAGGCCTTAACCAGGAGGCTATAGATAGTTTTTAAATAATCCAATTGGATTTTTCATTTGTTGGACAACGAAGTCTTTATTTTGGAATAGTACAAGGAGTATAATGATTCGATTGTGATACGCTCGTCATTCGTTACTGTCAATGAGAATAGCGACTGGGGATTTAGATGGCAACTCTGACCACTAGTGTAAATGTTGAACCATTTTTGGCCAAGTATTCATTGTGAACATGTGTGGCAGCAACATCATCAGCACTGTTTAAGTAACCAGCACACAATGGGTAATGTTTTGCCAGGGTATAATAATACGATGCAGCCTCCAATACTTAACAGTTGAAGCAGGAGTTGCTGTAAATAGGAAACCAGTGTATTCTTTTCATCATCCTCTGACCTCATGTTTTGTCCAAGGGGGTTAATAATAATTAAAAATAGCCGCACAGGAAAACAAACATCCTTGTGGCCTGGCAGCATGTAGTGCAATGGATGAGCTGCATTTCTAGTGTGAATTCATTGAGAGGCAATCATGGATAATGTGAACTTTGCAGGCGGCGGGTGGGAGTGAGCCGGGCCCTCAATCAGCCTCCATGCCAGACTAAGGCACATGGTGTCCTCCCATGGGCCTGATTGAAAAACAAACCCCATCTGAGGGATTTACACAGCGGGGTTACTGTTGGAGGAGAAGGGTCCAACCACAAAGGAGAACCCATTTGTACTGGTGTGTATACATGTATGCACATAAATAATACATGCACACAACAGTATCAGGACAATAAACTAAGGAACACAGCACATGCATTTGGAAAGGGGAAGAAGGTGTCGCGACACTGAAGAGGTCCTGCTTATCCTTTGGGGCCCAGGTGTTGTCAACAGAGTCCCTCCAGCAGTCAGTTTGGGTGGGAGGCTCGGTGGCGCACAAAGAAAAAGCCCTTTCATTGAAAGACAGCAGCCAAAGGCAAATTGGGACCTAGCGCCTCAAGGTAAGCTTCCTAACAACGCTAGAAAAAAAAATCAGAATCTTTACCAAGTGGTTCAGTTAAGTTGACTTCGCCATGACAATTGAATATGCATCGATTAGTAGGCTTTCCAACATGGGCTGTGTTGATGGGAAGAGAATAGCTGTGTTAGCTACGCAAATAGGGTGATAATTTAGCATACCAGTGGGAAATTAATTAGAGATACAAAATAAATGCAACATGGTATTGTGGTTTGTGGTGACACCATCTCTAAACAAAACACACAGCTTTAAATCATTCTTCAGTTGTAAATGTAAATGTAACAGTATGCCTTTCATGCCACTTTGTTTTCTTCCTGTTCCACGGAAAAAAATGTCTGTTGACCGAGCACCCCAACTCGCATTGAAAAACGGGACAGAAATTTTGGGACCCTTTGCAGTGGAAACGCAATAAAAACATACTGTGTGGAAATTAACCATACACCTTGCACCTTGTGGAAATGGGGCTTGTAAATGACAAGCGCATCAGTGGGCAAAATGTTCACAACAACTTTGTTACTTTTTACTTGCTGAAATCACAGAAAACACTGTCACTGAGTTTTCAGTGCATAGTAAACCATGTTGTCTATGGTGGGCTTGTTTTACCGTGCCACTGTATAAAACATGTCATTGGTAAATGGACTGCATTTATATAGCGCTTTATCTACACCATCACTGTGCCCAAAGCGCTTTTCAAAGTCTCACATTCACCCATTCACACACACATTCATACGCCAATGGGACGCAAGGTGCTGCCAGGCCTACTGGGTGCAATTAGGGTTCAGTGTCTTGCCCAAGGACACTTCGACATGCAGACAGTTTGAGCCGGGATTTGAACCGGCGAACCTTCGGTCACTGGATGACCTGCTCTACCAACTGAGCCACAGCCGCCCTCATTTACCACTACACCACAATGAACGGCCACACGTAAACCTCCATATGTGAGCATCTGTGTAATAAGATTTTAAAAAGTCCAAATGAGGTTTAAATCGAATCAGTGTGGACAAGAGAGGCCGGGTGGCCCTGGGGGAGAGCAGTTAGGAGACGGAGAATAGGTATTGGTGATGGATGCTATCAGCAGCCACGGCTGACTCCTGATAGAGAGAAGGGTTACCAAGAGGCACATTGACATTTTGTAACGGAACTTCGTTTTTCAACGACTGCACACTCTTATGATGTCAAGGATCTTATTCTTATTTGAGGTTTAAAAAAAAAAAACAGGGTATTTCCCTGAACTGGGACATGAATTACCAAGGCAAGCATAACAAATTTTTTACTATTTACTAAATATTCACATTAAAGTCAAACGCCACTGAGGTCGCATATAGAGTAAGACCTCAGTCTAGATCACAAGATGTTGAGTTTGAGAAGATTACTGGAGCATGCTATGCTTTTTCTTTGGCTTTTATGCAACTTTTTCCAAAAGAAGAAGCAGTCTCAACTAGGCCTGTCAAGAGAAGAAAAATGTAATAAAATATGATCGATATGAACCGGACTTTATGAGAAGGAAATTGGAATTTTTTTTTGTAACCTTGACCAGATCTGTACCTTGCCACAATTCTGTCTCCGACCTCTTCAGGGAATTCTTTTGACCTCATGATTCTCATTTGCTCTGACATGTACTGTGAGCTGCAAGGTCTTATATAGACAGGTGTGTGGCTTTCCTAATCAAGTCCAATCAGTGTAATCAAACAAAGCTGGACTCCAATGAAGGTGTAGAACCATCTCAAGGATGATCAGAAGAAATGGACAGCACCCGAGTTAAATATATGAGTGTCACAGCAAAGGGTCTGAATACCTTTGACTGTGTGATATTTCATTTTTAATAAATATGCAAATATTTCAACAATTCCGTTTTTTTGTGTGTCAATATGGGGTGCTGTGTGTACATTAATGAGGGGGAAAACCCCTGAACTTAAATGATTCTCGCAAATGGCTGCAACATAAAGAGTTAAAAATGTAAGGGGGTCTGAATACTTTCCGTACCAACTCTGTATGTATGTGTGTGTGTGTGTGTGTATAGACTTGAGTATAAATGTTAAGGGCTGTCTATAGTCCCTCCAAGATAATATGAACCTCCACTGCGAAAGTTGGTATTGTGAGCGTATTACCTGTGGTTGACAGGCATCAAAACCTTTTTAGTTGCAACAATGCCATCATAAGGCTTGAGTCAGGCCCTGAAGAGAGCAGGTATGATAAATATCACACACACACACACACACACACACACACACACACTTGTAAGAGAAAGACTCGCTTAGCTCATAGCCTATTTAAGGACTCAGCTATGGTGCCATTCAGTGTCATCTCCAATCCATATTAGGAGGTGCAAATATGACATTCTAACTGAGTGACGCTTTTTAAAACAATAATTAGTCACACGTACAATCCCAAAGTTAGAATCGATTTCAACTTCATCTTTACATTTCAGGGCAAGCTCAATCTCCTTTATAGTGACAGTGAAGTCTGCCGTGCATCTGTGTTCCAATCTCTTACTCAATTTTATGAAGTATTGACACAAACCTTTTGATTAATCAATTGAAAAAAAAAACAACATTATTTTGAAGATTATATGTGTCAAACTTTGTGGAAACAGTATGGGGAAGACCCTTCTCTTTTTCAGCATGACAAAGCAAGGTCTATAAATGCATGTTTGGATGAATTTGGTTTTCCTGCCCAATACTTTTGTCTGTCACATAGCTTAAAATTAAAAAACAAAGGTAGAAACAAGCAAGCCATCCATCCATTTTCTGAGCCGCTTCTCCTCACTAAGGTCGCGGGCGCGCTGGAGCCCATCCCAGCTATCATCGGACAGGAGGCGGGGTACACCTTGAACTGGTTGCCAGCCAATCGCAGGGCACATACAAACAAACAACCATTCGCACTCACACTTAGAGTCTCCAATTCATGCATGTTTTGGGGATGTGGGAGGAAACCGGAGTGCCCGGAGAAAACACATATGGCCTTTAAACTCGAGTAGCTTGTAACTGAAAAGTTACAATCACTCTGCTTTCCGCAATCACCCCAAAGCTGCACTCAGCAAATATCCTCCTACGTGTCTGGAGTGGCCATTGCACACGTGAAAACACAAAACAGGATGTTGTCAACATCTGATGCTGAAATTAAACACTATTGTGCAGATGCAAAGGCTGGCAGAAGGGCATAGTGGTTATGTTGAAGAGGCAAAATTTGGACTTGAATGCATACAATCTTTTGCCTGCTCTTGACAAATCACCCTTCATTCACAATGGCAAATTCAAATAAGTTACAGAGTTGAACCATCAAAAGGTCCCCCTCACTTCAATGTACAATGAAACACTTTTTCTATAATTGCTTTGAATTAGGTATGCCACTTTTTAATGTTTCAAATATTTCTATTTACTAGTAAGGGCGGGAAAAATATCCGCCAACATCAGATACTGATACTCTCAATTTCCAAATACAAGCAGCTAGACAGAGCAGATTTTTATTTTATTTTTTTTAGTATGATGCTACTCAGTATCTTCCGCCATGTACTGTTACAACTGAACATCTTAATGACCAATGAAAACAAGATGTGGCTGGTCTACTACTCATCCATGGTCTTCACTGCATTTCAAATTTGGAGGCAGCCACCTCTGCCAAATTTCGGACCACCTCTGGGCAGAGAAGCTCTGTCATCAAGAAAACCGTTATTTGACTAGCGTAATATTAAACTTTTTACAAACTGAATATTAATAGCGGCATTATACCAGAAACAGTTGGAAGCTACTCCGAAAACCATTGAAAAAGAAAAGAGCACACAATAAACACCAAGATAAGAGGAGCCGCGAATGATGATGATGATGACAATGATATATATACTGTATTTATGTTAGCTACTATATTAAATCAAAGCCGATGTTAGCAACGTTAAAATTACTGAAAGTGATCTTGATAGATTTTCCCAAAAACACAGAGCCAACAGTTTTGCTCTCCAATGGCTGGATAAACTCTCCTGGCTCAGATATACTAAGGACAGCATGTTCCTTTTTGTCTAAAAATGTATTAACCCATGAATGTTTTGATTTTGCTAAGGCAAAGACACGCTTTCACAACAGACTCAAAGTGAGGCACCTGGACATCTGCTGCAAAGTGGCCATCAATGTGCCAGACCAGCAAGCACTCCACAACAATGAGTGCCTGAGAACATTTTATAAAAATAAAAACATAGAAGGGGGCAATGTTCTGCCTCTGGCTGTGAAATATTTAACGATGCTAACTGTAAAAATATATTGATCTACATTTTCAGGTACTAAATATAATAAGTTTGGTTTGAGTTTTGTTTTTATATAATACTAGCGGGTTAAGGCGCCCGAGGGCGCCTCTAGTGCCTGCGGAAAGCCCAATACTCCAAACCTCATGAATAGTTCACATGCAATAATATTATACACATCAAACAGTTCCAGGTTTTATTGCAATGCTTCAGGATAGACAATAATTTTTGTCATCTTATTCTCTGCCAGTATACACAAATCATTAGATCTGCCAACCCTTGAGCAGCCAACATAAAACTGACCATGAGAAAAACATGGAGAATGCAAATTCAATTCAGCAACTTTCAGAGACTGACCTAGTGACTTGTTGATACTCGTTGCAAAACAAATTGACATTGGAAACTGAAGCCTTGTGAATTGAACTGTTAAATCATTATAAAATGGTATTCAGGGTAGAAATGCTGTCTCACCTGTAGAAGGACCTGTGATTATAATAGCTTCAAGCACCTTAGGCAACATCTATATACTTAAAGCTCAAAGTTTGTGTGTCCGTTTTCAAAAGACCTTTCTAGAGCAAAAAACTCTTTTTGCACGTTTTTGAACGTTCCGGCACATTTTTTCACGTTCCGGCACGTTTTGCAATAAGCCTCCATCTATATACTTAAAGCTCAGACTTTGTGTGTCTGTTTTCAGGGAGCTTTCTGGAGCGGGAACGTTTTCTTGGAGGTTTTTGAGTGTTCCTGAACGTTTTGCAATAAGCCGCCACTTATAGTACATGTTTCTACAAGTTTTTACATGTCCTTGGACGCATGTAATAGTAAGAATTACCTGTCATGATATGTATTATTAGTTTGGTATTTAAAGAGGGCGTTGAAACCTTGGAGTCGTGCAGGAACGTGCAAAACGTGCCGCAGCGTGCGGGGGCGTGCGTGAACGTGCAGGAGCGTTTTGGGGGGCGTGCGGGAAGGCGGTTCTTTGAAAACGGACACAAACTTGAGCTTTAAGTATGTAGATAGCAGTGTTTTGTTACTACTAAAAATATTAATTGGACAAATTGTTTCTTTGCTGGACTGGAAAATTGCATAGTACAAAGTACAGTGCATAATGTCTATTATACTGTATTACTTGTGATCATAGTCATGGTTTGTTCATACCTGTAGAAAAAGACATTCATGTTGGCATATATATTGTATCATCTTATGTCTCACATGCTACATATACTGTACTGTATATACTATTAAATTACTGCTTACGCTCTTCTGGTTCGACGCAATCAGCATTTAGTTTCCTCTCTCTTGTGACATGTAATGACAAGAAAGTTTAATTTATCAAATCTTAAGTTTATTTTCTTCAGCAATGGCAATATATTGATGGCATAATCACTATTGTGATATCGTTATTGATGGTAAAATAGTGCATGATTTATTCTGCGATTACATCCAGTCATTTGCAATGTCACATATTGTTCCACTTAATCATGCTGACAAACTATATGTCCAGGTGATCAGTGAAAATATGAGCAGCTTTGAACTAAAAGAAACAAAAAAGGCAGACAATCCAGAAGACTTACGAGTTGCAGTCACAACTTACACATGGTGTGTCTGAAGCATAGACAAATGTTGAAATTCATACTTTTTGCCAGCAAGCACGGGCTCTATTGACAAGTAGGTTATCACCAATCACATGGAGAGGAGCTCCAAGTGGACCAATCACAGGAAGCCAGGGCAAATGCAGCCATCTTTAGTAACAGGAGCCAGGGCTGACAAGTTTGGTCTATCATTTTGAGGCCCAGAAATTCCTGCATGTCTGCATACCACAGCGTGCAAGGGAAGTAGCAGGGGGGTGGGGGGAAGAGTGAGAGAGAGAAAGAGCACAAAGTGAATGGACAGATGGGGGTGAAAAAAGGAAAAGCGCTAAAAAGGAGGCTCTCACAGAAGGGAGCAACAGGGAAGAGAAATGGAAACCAAAAAAAAGAATGAAAGGCATTTCTTCCAATTCTTGCTCGTCTTCCTGTTTTGTGTGACTGTTTTCTGGGCTTTTCCAGATGACTGGACAGCTAGACGGCCCGACTTTGTTGCTACAGAAATTAGCAGCACCATCTCCGTCAAAGCGTCACTGGGGAAGGCTTTACTACGAGCATGACTGCAACCTTGTCCTATGCTACAAACACAGATAGAGATGACGGTGGAACTGCAACAGCCAGTTTTACTGCAGTCATAATGTCACCGCTCCAGTAACCCCCCCCCCACACACACACACACAAGGATGCATTTAGCAAAGTATTTATCACTGCACCGTTTATATCTGTCTGCCAACTTGTTGAGAGGGAGATGTCACAAGCAGCAGCCAGTGGAATTTATACGATTTATGATTTTACATTCGTTTTCAGCCACGGGAGCACTCTGGCAGAAAGAGCAGCATCAACATGTGGCTAGCTGTCTCCAGAAACCACTCATGTAGTAGTTTACATTCACAATATATGCCGTCAAGACTTGAACTACATAAAATGATGAAGTAGGTCCTTCTTAAGTGGAAGCTCCATCAGAGAGTAGCAGCCCAGAAACCAAAAGGTGGCAAAGGCGAAAGAAAATGGACATTTTTCATGAATATTCAAGGACTGTTTTGAACAGCAATCAAACAGAATGAGGCTAAATTAACTCGCAGAAAATGTGAGAATAGGTGTCGTGTTCGTATTACAAGTACAGGAATAAAATAGCTTTGCAGTGGAACCTCAAAAGACAAACACCCCAAGATCATACAATTTGGGATTTGACCAAATTGTGCTACTAAAGATGAAAAAGAAACTCAGATTTTAAACAACCATAACACAAGCCCCACTTCTTTTTTCATTCTTTTTACACATTTGAATATTAGCAGTGGTTAACTTGTTTTTAACACTAGCATCCATCCATCCATCCATCATCAGCTACTAGGTTTAAACACAAGGCTTGTACGTACGTGCCGTCAAAGAGAGGTTCAGAACCTCTCTTTTATTGACAATTTAATCTATTCTGGAACCGCTGTTCCTTTTTCAAGCCGGATGGAGTTCATCCCAACTCGTTGGGCAGCTCAATCCTAGCTGCTCATATACACCACACTGTTCTTTCTGCACTCAGTTGACTCTTATTTACACCACACACACTTCATGCCCCTGCTCCTTCTACATTCATATACCGCAGCAATAGTCTCACTACACCCACCTACAGGCCATCACCCTCAGTATCCTCGGATATGTCCTTTATTCATGATCACGTGCATATACCTGTTTTAACGACCAACAGAGTCAAGAATAAACAACAAGCAAACAATAAACAGACAACAACACTGGCCACACATAATCTTCGGACTTTGCCACAACACCACAAATCACAGCACTCAGGACAAGAAAGGAAAACACCAGTCACCCTCAATGTATCACTTTTAAACATAGGCTCTGTTTTAAAGTCTTTTATTGTAAATGACCTAATTTTAGATCAAAGACTCGACTCCCTGTTCTTAACTGAAACCTGCCTGGGCACGGTTGCACCTCGTGTTCTCAATGAGGACTCTCCAACAAATTTTAGCTTTTTTTTCCTCCTCTGTGCGGGATTGAAAAAGGGAGGTGCCACAAACATGTTGGCCACCAAACCAGCAAATTTCTTTTGATCAATATCCCCCCAATTTTATGTGTGACAGTGTATAGATCTCGTAAACAGTGCGCTGGTTTTATTACAGAATTCTTATTAATTATTCACAATTATTCGCATGACATGATTGTCTTAACTGGTGATTTTAATCTACATGTAGATAATATTTTAGACTGACTTTCAAAAGACTTTAAATATTCTCAATATTCAGGATTTTACCCAACATGTCATCCAGCCAACTCACAACAGAGGGCACGTTCTCGATCTAGTTCTCAACCACGGGCTGGCTACGAATGTGCTCTCTGTTGTCGACTTGGCTGTTTCTGACCACCACCGTGTGTTTTTAATACCACCGGTTTTATTCAGCGGGAGGCCTCTGTGAGAATTATCTTGAAACGTCATCTTACCTTTGAAGTGGCTGAAAATGTTATCAAGTTTTTGGCACATGTCCCACACCCATTTTACCTTCCCAGTGTTATTTTATTGTTGATGACTTTAACAGTAGACTTAGGGCAAGCCTGCACCTTGTTGCCCCTCTAAAAACAAAAAATACATCAGCAAAAACTAAATCCCCGTGGAAAATGGATGTGGTCAAAAAGATAAAAAGAATATTTTGGGTGATTGAGAGAAAACTGAGAAAAAATAAGACTGTGACTAACCGTACAATATTCTGTGAACAACTGAAACTTTATAACAAGACTGTAAAAGATGCCAGAAATCCACATTTCTCCACTATGATCTTGAACATCAATAACCCCAAAGTTTTTTTTATCCCCTATAAATTGTCCATTTATTTAATCGTGATTTTAACAGCTTTCCTTCAACTCCACCTCATTCTCTCTGTTAGGATTTTTCAGTCCACTTCAAAGGAAAGATTGACGCTATAAGATGCAACATTTTATCATAACATGGTTTTAAACAGATCTGAGTGTCTGTCTTTATGTGAAGAAACACTGGACAGTTTTGTCCTGATTGATGCTGACATGCTTGACAAAGTTCTCTCCAGTGAAGCCCACCGCTTCTTTTCCAACATAATTTTTAAAAACGTTTTATGGATTTTTTTTTTTTTTTTTTTTTTTTTTTTTTTTTTTTTTTTTAGAGAAGAACTTTTAAACATTGTAAATTGCTCTATTCAGACAGGAACCTTCACCGCATAAATACGTAGATTTTCTTTCAATGAGAACAGTGTTGTTTTGTTGATCACCTTTTTTTTTTTTTTTTGCCAGTGCATCAAAGTCTGGTGTTAGTTCTGTTGTGGCAATTCTCAGAACACATCTGAGGTGTTCATCACTCAGCTGGGATCTGTAGGATGTTTTGTTGGTGTTCATCACACTAAAAGTCTGTTTACACACATATGTAGAGCCAAACACCACCAGCATCCTCTGTGCCATCTTCTGGATTTTGGGAAATTTGTCTGCGCTTAACGAAGCATAAAACTCATCCAGTTTGAGAGTTGAACCCTTTTAAGACAGTATCACATTGGAGCTCAATTAGTTCCATCTGCAGCTCCCGTGGAGCTGTTTCAGGGTCTTGTGTGACTGAATCTTGGATGGCAATTTTTTCAGATAAAGGTGTATTGCTGAGCCTGCAAGCTTGATTTTAACCGCTGAGCCGTAGCCATCAGTTCCTGCGTTGATTGACTGTTACCATAATCATCATGCTTGGTAGAAAAGTGACGGCTGATGTTTATATTCCTCTAAAACCGCAATGGTTTCTTAACAAATTAAACATACAGCCTTTGACCGCACTTCAGGGAAAAAGTATTTAGTAGTCTATATTCTATATTAAACTCTCGACACTCACTGTCGACTTTTCTTTTCTTTGGCCCGCTCATGGTTGAAGAAGGGTTCAGAGCAGTAGCAGAGTAACAACAGAACAGCCAAAGTCAAGTCAATGTATCACTGTAGCAACTGCGCTACCTGGTGGAACCACTGGCATTACAGGACAACCTGGTGGAACCACTCGGCATCACAGAACAACCTGGTGGAACCACTCGGCATCACAGGACAACCTGGTGGAACCACTCGGCATCACAGGACAACCTGGTGGAACCACTCGGCATCACAGGACAACCTGGTGGAACCACTCGGCATCACAGGACAACCTGGTGGAACCACTCAGCATCACAGGACAACCTGGTGGAACCACTCGGCATTACAGGACAACCTGGTGGAACCACTCGGCATTACAGGACAAGGTCAAAACAATGTAGTCATAATTTTGATGATTTGGGCGATTCTGTACCAATCTTTGGTGGCCCTGACGCCTTAAGAGAGAAACTTCTGACAAAACTACAAGCGCTATACTTTAAACCTTCCCCACTGGCGAAAAACATGGGTGTTATTTTATACTCTGAGGTCACTTTTATTCCACACATCAAAAACACTTACATTCCAATATACACTTGCATTCCAATATGACAGGGGTAGATGTGACTGCAAATATGTACAATTGTGCTCATAAGTTTACATAACCAGGCAGAATTTGTGCAATATTGTTGTTTTATTTTATTGATTTATTTGTTTGTTTTAAATACAACTAATGACTGAACAACAACCATCATTAATTTCGTTATGGTTATGTTTTGTTTAACGATAATGCTTTTCTGAAATGCTTGACAGTTTAATTTGAATCCCATTAAAACAAAATTAAATGTGTTTCGCCTGGTCCTTCATGTTTTCTTAAAAGAATTGTACACATCTTACAAATTCTGCCTGGGTAATCAAACATATGAGCACAACTGTGTGTTTTCTCATTTACTAAATAAAAGTAGGGCTGTGAATTTCATAATAAGAGCAAGTAAATAAAAAGAAAGTCTTATGTGTTCAAATAAAGTGCTTAACTTCAGAATAATTCTTTGAAAAAGATGAACAAAATACAGATAATACCTCATGAGTAGAAGCAAAATCATGCATTGTAAAAATGCTTTATACATAGGTAGAAGGGTTTTTCAGAATTTTGAAGTCAACTTTGGGAGTGTGCATTATACATGTGTGCATATTATACATGAGAAATTACGGTACAACATTCTTTGGGCGCTAGTGCCATAAAAAAAGCTAAAGGCAGTAGTCAGAAGACTTAAATAACAGATTTCAAAGAAACTATTGAGGCTACAAGGACACATGGAGAGGATGTTATTTTTATGATATAGCTAGCAGTGAAATCTGGCATATTTTGCATATTTTACTTATATATTACTGCATACATATGATTTGCAATCATCATTGGTTATCAGCATGTCCCATCATGAATGAACACATTATTTCTCCCAGTCTGTCCAAATACACAGACATGCACAAGTCTTCAAGTGGCTCAAACGAGGGTCCCATTCTCCTATTAACACTCTTCTGATTCTGGACAATCCCCAGCACCCGCATCACAAAATTTACTCTATGTCACAAAAAGGTTTTAAGTGAACAAATAATGTTTGGGGTGCATCTTTACAGCTAAGTGTCGATTACCACGTGTACCGTGAATTCTACTTCTTCCTGGGACATAAAACACATTCTGAGTAGCGCTGAGCTCCCTGATGAGTGCTGAAGATTATAAAGTTTAGCATTCGTAGTAAAACATGTTCAATGGTTCACGGAAAACATTTCTTGGACATAACTTTCAGCGAAGTGAGTTCAGTGTGGAGAGAGAAGTGTGGAAAAAAAACATGGGCTTGGATGGAACTTCAAGGAAGGAGAGGTCACATGAAGATTCAATTGAGGAAAATCAAATTTAGAAATGTTGTCGATTTCCAATGCTGACTTTTGAGAGCTATTTGAACGTTGGTGCGTTGGGAAGATTTAAGTCTGAGCTATCTTGGTTGTCCTCTCACAACCGAAACATTGTGAAAAAAACATAAGGAGATAAACATGTGGAAAACAATTTTGTTTTGAAATATAATTTTTCAGATGAGCAAGAACAAGCCACACACCTCAAATAATTGCTCAACCTGTGGGAAACACAGCTTTCCCATGAAGGTGCTGTAAAAGCTTGCTTGAGAATTTTAGAAGTCAAAACATCCCAACACCACCCTTCAGATGAGCTGTCGGACAACCTCAAAGCCACTTCTGAAATGCTAAGAATTTAATCAAACGTAAGCCTCACATACACCAAGTTCAGAACATACCAGCAGCTTTGGTTACAGACTTTGCAAAGCCCATGCAATCACATAGACATAAATGAAGCCTATCCTGCTACAGTGAAGTACAGTGAACCCTGGTTCCAGACCCACCCATGGAGCAGTCGCTCACACTGAACTAACTGTGGTAAACGACCAATCCGACTAACTCCAGGCTCCTGACGTCACTTACTGGGCCATGACGCTGTAAAGGCACACATCAAGTGTCAACTACATTGTTTGTGTGACTTTAGGCTTAATTACACTTTACATTCAACTAAAATCATCCATCCATTTTCTGAGCCGCTTATCCTTACAAGGGTCGCGGGAGCGCTGGAGCCTATCCCAGCTATCATCGGGCAGGAGGCGGGGTACACCCTGAACTGGCCAATTGCAGGGCACATATAAACAAACAACCATTCACACTCACATTCACACCTATGGGCAATTTAGTCTTCAATTAACCTACCATGCATGTTTTTGGAATGTGGGAGGAAACCGGAGTGCCCGGAGAAAACCCACGCAGGCACAGGGAGAACATGCAAACTCCACAGAGGCGGGGCCGGGGATTGAACCCCGGTCCTCAGAACTGTGAGGGAGACCCTCTAACCAGTCAACCACCATGCCGCTGTATAGCTCATATGCAGCACAATTTAGGGACGTACATAACGGACAAATAAGAATTCTTTCATTTGCATTAATTGTTGGTTCATTGGGTCATAGAGCAATTGAGGCGAAAATAGAGAAATCTTGTTGGCAGCAACCATCTTAGTAGCTGTTGATACAGTTAAACTATTTTACAGTTTAAAAAACAACAACATAAGGAAGATAAGAGTGTTGAACTCTGCTACTTCCTTGGACAGCATGAGTCTACTCAGCTCTGACCTTAGAACTGTGAGGCTGATACGCTTAATTACTCGCCACCATCCCGCCTTAAGAACATTCAGAGAGAGATCATTCCATTCATTCATTTCCCGTACCGCTTATCCTCACTAGGGTCGCGGGCGTGCTGGAGCCTATCCCAGCTATCAGGAGGCAGGGTACAACCTGAACTGGTTGCCAGCCAATCGCAGGGCACATACAAACAAACAACCATTCGCACTCACATTCACACCTACAGGCAATTAAGAGTCTTCAATTAACCTAGCATGCATGTTTTTGGGATGTGGGAGGAAACCGGAACACCTGGAGAAAACCCATGCAGGCACGGGGAGAACATGCAAACTCCACACAGGCGAGGCCTGATTGGAACCCGGGTCCTCAGAACTGTGAGGCAGATGTGCTAACCAGTCGCCCACTGGGCCGCCAAGATTATTCCATCCAAATAAAAATATTATGACTACTCAGGTCACTGATGCAAATTTTTGTATGCATGCTGTGTTGAGGTCGAAGCCGGAAGGAGGCGGTCATCTGATCTAACGAAACACCTGAAAACAATCCCCTTCTCTTGTGCAGAGGGAGACTCGTGTTGTATTCCCCTCTCATATACAAACATAGCCTCTCCTCGTCTCAGTTGCCCTCATTCAAACATCCTCAAGGTGGATATTCAGACAACTTGCGGGTTAGCATTTGGGTTAAGTTGGCAAAACAATATCCTAAGTAAATGTTTTCGTCAGCGTGTAGGTTTTTTTGTGAACGGGTTCCTGCAAACTAGTTATCTTTCTAGTCACTGTCTCTCATATGTAAGTAATATCCCAGCGCCTCTCTGGCTGTCCTTTAGCCTTCCCCTATGGCCCAGTTGAACAGATCAGCAGTAGGATGTGCTCTGGACAAAGGCAGGAAGTAATGAGGAAGTCCTTTCAGACGGCCCACGCTTTAGAAAGCACTTGACTGCCGACAAGCTTTTCCTGAACAGCTCAGACATTCACACGGATGAATAGAGAAGCGTGTGAACATAAATAAGCCATCATCAAGTCATACGTGAACACAGGAAATCAAACTATTGCGCTCATGAGGGAGGAATATTTCATGTCCGTCTCATTTTCTTGATGTCGCACATGTGAGTGTTACTTCAAAATGAAACGACAGACAAGGGAAGGCGTCGCTCCCTCTTGTTCCGACACATTTGCATCCTTAGACGCTCTCATCCCCTCAACATGATAGACCACTTACATCGCCACTAGCAGCAATCCCCTGTCAGAATAGTGGGCAGCGGCGTCAGAGTGCTCTACTTCAGCTTGTGTGTACGTTTGTGTTCCACTTGGCTTTGTGTGCCAGTGTGTAGTGCTGCCTGTGTCTAAGCACACATAAACATGCATAAAAAACATGTGTACAGAGCAGGATATGGGAGTGCCAGCCCATTTATGAGCTGGAAGAGAGAGTTTTCCAGAGCCCCTAAGGGTGAGATTAGGGGTGTTGCAATTCTCACGCAAACAAGGATGTGCATACATAACCGATGTCATCTTTTTAAAGTTAATTTAGGACGGCCAGCATGCTTACAAGCTGCTCGAAGAAAAGTTTCTAGACGTTCTCTCTCTTCATCAGTTCCTTTTTTCAACTCCTGTCACTTATCCCATGTAAGCTAGTCATGGTAATTCAAAGACCTGCCAGCGAAGACCTGTGTGGTGATGTAAGGCAAACCTCCAAAGAAAATTGCTGGATTTATCCCAATCGAACAGCATTAAAGAAAAACTTGTCAAGTGTCTGTAGTAATAATTACATAGCAGAAGATGGGCACTAATGAAGGTAGATCTCTGTGTGCCAGCGTGTGTGCATGCATCACTATTATGATGCAGGAGCTTAAAGCGGAAATCTAAAAAAATGTATATACAAATAGTTGGATTTTTGGAGTTCTGCCCACAAATCAAGTATTACATTCAAAAAGAAATTTTTGTTCGCTGCCTTCTTCTGGAAATGTGTCTGTGAGCGAGCTGCACTGGATTTTGCAAATTAAAATCACAAGTGAGCTAGTTTATGTAATGACCACCCCCACACTGAGTTTCCCCAATGTTTGGCAGCTAGGCTGGCCAAAGATCCACTTCTGTCAAGCAACAGCCACCAGACAAGAAGGAAGTACTAACATGTCAAAGCAAAATTATTGAGTCTCAGAGACTCTAATAACACCATAAAAAGACAGCCAAGGTTCGATGTTTTGGAGACAAAGTTAGAGAGAGCAGACTTCGATGGTTTGGACACGTGCAGAGGAGAAATTGTGAGTATATTGGTAGAAGGATGATGAAGATGGAGCTGCCAGGCAAGAGAGCTAGCGGAATACCAAAGAGAAGGTTAATGGATGTCGTGAGGGAAGACATGATGGCATTTAGTGTTCGAGAGGAGGATGCAGGAGATAGGCTTACATGGAAAAGGATGACGCGCTGTGGCGACCCCTAACGGGACAAGCCGAAAGGAAAAGATTTGTTTATTTTTACATAATTTGGGCTTCCAGCAAATAAAACCCACAATATCAGGCATTCATTCGGGCCAAATTTTGCAGGCCACACACGTTTTAAACTGAGTGTCACACACTAATCTGATAAATAAGAAAATATTGGTGCCGGTTACACAAACTTTGAACTTGCCACAAGTGCATCATGACGAGACCTATGTGAGGGGCCATATTTACTTCAGTCAACACGGTGACTCGTGTTTGTGCGGTGACGTCATGGACGCTTTCCGTCCACAGTAGAAGACGCATTTCATTTTAGTAATGCGAAAGACTACATAAAAAGATCGGATTTAACAAAAAATCCGAATTGGGCATCATGCCCTACAGTGTGAATGTAGCCTAAAGGCTCTATGATGGAGGCAGTTTTGAGTCTGGAACAAATTATTCCCAATATAAGAGTATGTTCACAATGCAGGTCAATTCCAATTGTCTTGCCCAATGTGAACAGTACGATTCCGATTTTTTCATATCCGACCCAAGCCTCTTGTATGTGGATATAATTCGGATGTGTTTCCGATGCGGGTGCAGTATGGACGTGCACGTCGCGCTCATCTGACCTATACATCATCAAAAGGCGACAAATGTCACGTCACAATTGTTCGACAAAACAGATACGACAAAAGCAATGGCGGACGAAGGAGCAGAAAACAGTCCGTGGCGAAAAGAAGTTGCTTTAGAACTGATAAATATGAGAAAATCTTGACTCCAGTCACACTAAATCCTCGAAATTGCCACAAATACGTTAGGACTGAGACCCACACGCGAGGCCATATTTTCCTCACGTTTGTACGCATGTGCAAAGTGACGTCCTGTTTTGTGCACATGCGTGTCACTTGATGTAAGTATGCATTTGGTTCACAGTAGAAGTCGCATTTGTTTTTGTAATATGAGCAACTGTATAAGAAGCTCTGCAGTGTGAACATAACCTAATTCATCTCAATGGTAGTTTTGAAAGATTGTGGTCGACCACTGCCTTACTAGGATAGCCTTCTTGTAATAACTCAAATTGGCTTTTAAATGTCCTTATTTGCTGTGACAACACTGGATAAAATATGGAACATAATCTCCCAAAACAAAACTGTGTCATGAATTCCAAACTAGAAGCTTCCACGGATTATGGACGGATGCAAAGTGGTTCTTTAAATGATCAGTGTGTGAGACAACGCACACACTGCTTCTTGGCTGACACTTTCTATTAGCGTCATGTGAATATGTGGAGAGCTTTTACAGGTCTGATTCAAGAGACCATAGTGTGAGAGTTGGAAAACAATCACAGCAGGCAACAAAGCACGTAGGCACAGGCAGAGTTCACTTTGACCTGAAACACATTCTCTCCTCCCGTTCGTGTGTGTGCGTGCACGCATGCGTGCGCATGTTGGTGAGTTGTGCAAGCACGCAGTCTGTGAGGCTGAACATGTTGTGCCAGGTTTGATCCAACCAACTGAGTGAGTGTGTTATCTAATTAGCTTATCTGTGAGTATTATTAAATCTGTTCATTCATTTGCACGTGTATCCATCGCCAGTCGAGTTGTACACTGCCAGCACATCTACTGTATAAAGGCAGTCCCTTGTTAAGATCCAGAAGGGAATTACAAACATGGCCAATAAACTAGGATAAACATTATGTTAAGTTCGTAACTAATCAGTCTGCGATATGTTCAACACTGAACAACAAGAGCTCATCAAAAATGGAGTAATTCTCTAGTAAATATATACACAAAGCACTCTACAAGGTCAAATAAAAAAATAACTAAACAACTAAATTAATACAATAATTTTAGAATAGTTTCGTTTTTTTTTTACATTTTTAGATGTCAAAATAGAACTACTACCCCAAAAAGATTCTGAGAATAAAAAACATTTGTGCTATCTTCACAGTACTTTAGCTACTCATTTCGGCAGCAAAATATTGGGGCCCGAATTACCTGCACCTTCTGCTGGTTGCTGCCAAGTACGGAAATGACTCAACTGCTTCAAGACATACACATAGATCAGTCAAATTCCACATGGCAATCACTGCTAAAACTGGATTTATCATTCCCAACCCTAGTTCTAACTGCCATGACATTTTTGGATTGACAAACACATGCATTTATACTGTATGTTAACACACATGCATGTGTGCGCGCGCACACACACACTCACACACACAGTGGTTTTTCTGCATGTGTAAGATCAGAGGAATGTAGGCCCTCCCTGTCTCTTTCCTAAGGCAACTTAAAACCCTGTAAAAACACAACAGAACAACCTCAGATTTTCCACCAACACAAACTTTGATTTTGCATCTAATGTTCCTCTGCCACTAAAAAAAATAAATAAATCCATCATTAGAGAACCTATCATAACCTCATGCCACCACCTAATGTGATGCCATGTGAAGGACTGGCATGTCATGTTTATTAAAATATAAAAGAAATCAAACTTGTTTTTCCATTAATTTTATTCCAGCACCAACAAATAAAAAGATGACAGCACTAAATTTGTAAGTTAGTTTTAAAGAGTGGTGTGCACTGAGGGCCTTCAGAGCCTTCTCTGCTGACCTAAACACTATCAAAAGCACGGACCTACAATTACAACCCAATTAAATTATATAATTCTTCTTCATATTTATTACAATATATATTATATAATAATAAAACATATATATCAATTCATTTCCAACAGTTTTTTGTCTTAATTTCATAGTGTGCCATCTTGGCTGCCCAGCTTCCAGTCATGTACAGTACTGTATTAAGTGGATTATTATTTTTTTTTGTCCAATCAGATTTCAGATTCTATGTGTTGCCATGTAAATGTAATCTGCCCAAGCCCTTCTGAATCCCGAGTGCTGGCGTCAAACAAGCACAGAGTAAAACACACACACATTGTTGAAATTGTCGAACAATCAGATTTTAGATTCACCACTGGCACAGGCTGAGTCACGTTGGGATTTTTCCCATCCTCTGATTGGTTCAGCCGAATACATGCATGAGATTGATTTACTGAGGATGACGACATCAGACATGATTTAAAAATAAAATTTCCAGGAGCAATTTTCAAGGAAAAACACGACTTTGTGGGACAAGGCCAACCAACGTACTACTCTACGGCCTGTTTCAACCCGGAAAATGATTTTTTGGGGCACTTTCAGAGCAGCATGTATGAGCTAGCTTACACAGACAGCCAGCAGGAAAGGATAGAGGTGTCTGTGTTTGTCACCATCTCCGGTGAGTATGATGTATTTTATTTAAAGTTTTTATGTTTTTGTCATCTTATTAGATAAATATTGATTGTGAACTGCTATACTGTAGTGTGTACACCACAAGCTCTAGAGAGGTTTGGAGTTGTTTGAAGGTGATGTATTGGAAGATAAAGGTAACTGTGTTTTTTGCTTTAGTAATAATGGTATTCATGCTCAAATATGCGAAATGCTCGTCTCTTCTTTAATGCCACACATACAGCGTTTTTGTTTTATTCTGCGATGTGATGGTGTTATTAAGAAGTGGATTAGGTCACTGAAGGCAGCGGTCCAAAACTCACAGCACGCCACTGGTTTTAAGAGATTGAGGTGAAAGCACCGCACTTCAGCATGACATAGAGATACATGTTGGTATATTATATTGAACAGTTGCGAACATGTAGTCTGTATAAATGTATCCTTGTGTAGCACTCTTTCCTTGCATAGACCGTCCACTGCAGCAGGGGCAGAGAGCCCCTGCATCATGTTCTAAAAATGGCTCCACCTTTGACTACACTGGTGTCTATCACATGACGCGCATAATACCTCCTCCCCCGACCTATCAGAGGTAAAGGAGACATGAACTAATATGCACAGACATTGCTTGACGTATCATGAACACACCTGTGTTTATCAGTCGACATTGTCCCTCCCCTTTTCCTCTCCTCCAGCCCCTCAGTGGTCACGGCTATTTGTCTTTGAAACAGAGTCCTATTCGACATGTAAAGTGTCTACATGTTAACAATGCGAGAGATGGACGGATACACAAGGTCACTTCCTGTATTGCTTTCTTCGGCAGAACGTTCTGGAAGGAGAGCGAGGAGCCAACGTAAATGCGGGCTGTGACAGTTGAAGTTCAAGTATAAACACGGTCGCGGTCGTTACGCTTTGAACACTAGCCTCTCCGTCAGACACAGAGGCGGACGGGAAGAAAAACAACAAGCTATAATCGCTCTCAAAAAATAATAAGCATTCTCTCTGTGTGTCTTACAATAGACGCCATTCTCTGTGTTTATGGTAGGAGAGCAAAGACTGACTGGAAGAATGGCCAGCCGGACTTGGCAGCATTGCAGAGCAAAGCCAGATTTAAATTTTTTTTTTGAATAAAGGCAGAAAAGAAAATACCAACAAACGTGTACTGTACTGTTTAATCCTGTCTGTGCACCTTCTCCTTCCCGCTGTACTTTTCTCCCATAATGCCTACCTTGGACTGCGCAGTTCCCTGACTCAACATTAACGCCCCAGTCATTTCGGACTTCAAGAAGATGGCCAGCCTATAATTATGAATCACTTCCTCTGACACATATGCTCCAGTCAATGAATGCTAATCAGAGGGCATTGGATGTCCACAGTTCCTTGGGTGTGGATATAAGGAATAACACCCCCCCCCCCCTCACCTGCCAAATGAAGCTGAAATCAAACAAATCAATTGCTTCAGTTGCTCTCCAAGAGGAACCACTGACGCGTCTCATTGGACTCCTTTGGCAACCAATAACACAAATGAGGACAGTCAATATTGTGATTTATCCTCTAGTACAGAGTTTCCCAAACTTTGGGCTGGGATCCAAAATGTACACAGGTTAATTTGTTTTGGTTTGCCAATTGTCAAAAATAAAATACAGTTGATTATCAAGCAGACATTTAATTTTTGGATTCACATTCTTTGTAATCTTTTTGCAGCATAAAATGTCCATCCATCAATTTTCCGTGCTGCTTATCCTGACTAGGGTTCTGTGCATGCTGGCGCCTATCTCAGCTGACTCTGGGCGAGAGGTGGGGTACACCCTGAACTGGTCGCCAGCCAATCACAGGGCACATGCTTTTGGAATGTGGGAGGAACCCTAGTACCCGGCGAAAGGCCACACAGGCACGTGGAGAACATGCAAACTCCACACAGGCAAGGCCGTGATTTGAACCCTGTTCCTCAGAAAAGTGAGGCGGATGTGCTAACCAGTCGTCCACCGTGCCCAGTAAATGATTATTTTAGCAAATTATGGTCCCAGAGAGAAAACAGATCTTTAATTCAGGTCTATTCTAGTTAATATAAACGTAAGTCTTCAATTGAAGCGCTGTGTACTGTTTATCGCTTTAGAAACTCAACTCCCATGGAAGAATATAGTGGATATACGTTTTTTCAAATGCACTTACTTCTCTGGCAGTGGCTCTGGGACCAGCATCGTCCCCTGAAGTGCCCGTTGATGGTGTTCTGTTGGCAGACCGTCTGACCTTGGGCTGTGCCGGGACACACGTCTCCACACTCCCTTTCATTCTTGTTCTCCACGATGTAATTGTCTTCCACCGAGTCCAGAATCTTCGACCAGTCAAGAGTGGCCAGGTAGCAGAGGTCTGGGTTCTTCTCAATCCTCACAGCCCCCCTGGTGATGTTCATGAGGCTGTGAAGGCCCACCTCCTTCAGCTGCAGCATCTCGTAAATCACAAGGGCGTAGTTGAAGAAGAGGTTGTTGCCACGGATCACAGTCAGGTTCGGAAAGAGATCGGTAAGGGAATCGATGCCGTAGACCCGGAAGAGCAGCATGTAGTCGGTCACCACTTGCAGTTTCGGGTAGCTGAGGCCCCGAAAGTCCTCGGTCTTGGTCTTGAACATGAGCAGGATCTTCAAGTGGCCCTCGATGATGGTGCAGTTCTCCAGTGACTGGAGATTGGTCACATTGTTGCGGATATCTTTGCTTTGACAAACTGCAAGAAAAGAGATGACAAGTTACAGTTTTTAAAAAAAAATTATTTGCTTTATCCAAGAACTGGTTCAATATTTATCTTGTTTTATTCCCATGTGATCTTTTATATTAGGCTGTTCAAAAGGGAGCTCTTTAGATGCCTTCATCTAACCCAAGACCCAATGTCCTTAAGTAAGCAATCATAATTTACTATAATATATACTGTCGTAGAAAAATTATGATATTAGGGAATGGGAATATAAAATAAATTTTCTTGATCAAACGAACATTTACTGTGTTGACTTCAGTAGCCAATTGTCATGACATGCTGTTCTTTTCAAATATTTAAATGGGATGGGAGTAGGTGAACTGTTCAATGCAAGTAAGAGGATTAGTGCTACCCGGCAGAGTTGTGCCACCACCATGGCTCAAGCTCAACTTCACATTGAAAATGTCATTCATGGTGTTCTTCATTAGACCACAAACTAGTTGGGACTGAACTAACAGAGGCGGCACGGTGGTTGACTGGTTAGCACATCTGCCTCACAGTTCTGAGGACCCGGGTTCCAATCCGGCCTCGCCTGTGTGGAGTTTGCATGTTCTCCCCGTGCCTGCGTGGGTTTTCTCCGGGTGGTCCGGTGTCCTCCCACATCCCAAAAACATGCATGGTAGGTTGATTGAAGACCCTAAATTGCCCGTCGGTGTGAATGTGAGTGCAAATGGTTGTTTGTTTATATGTGCCCAGCGACTGGCTGCCGAGCAATTCAGGGTGGATCGCTCCTCTCGCCAAGAGTCAGCTGGGATAGGCTCCAGCACGCCAGCAACCTTAGTCAGGATAAGTGGGATGGAAAATTAATAAATGAATGAACTAAATGAATGAACATCTGCTGGTTGTAGCCAAGTAGTGCACTCCAGCAGTGCATATAATACAACTATTATGTTGACTTACTTATTTTTACATTCTGAATAGAACAATATGAATTTGCTTAACTTCTGATGACAGATAAGTATAAATCCACTTCAATTTGCAAGTTTAATAAAACAACAAGATGTGAAAAAATAAAAATAAAAAAAATCAACTGAATTTTCTTCTACCCGCAAATTAAGCTATGAAACCTCAAGTGCTGTTGAATTAAGTAGAGCAGAGCCATGAAGCATTTACACTCACTACCAGCTCTCATTTTGTGAGCATTTCTTTGGCGCAGATTTTCTCCTGAGAGGGAAAGACTGTATGACACGACTCTGATCTGATTGACACAGACATGAGCGGGTCAACAGAAGCATAGCCCATAAGCTGAATGCTGATCCATGCTTATTCATACTTTCTTTCAGCTATAGTGTACTCACACAGACACACAAACCCACATTTGTTTCAGCGATTGCACGAGCACACAGGCACTCGCATTAGAGGAGCGGCAAATTCATTAGTTGGCGGTTAAGGACATGTATGGAAGTGAGCAGTATGCAGCAATGGCTTCACACAATTCATTCAATATCTGAAGGAAAAATGAAAGAAAATAATTGTAGGATTCCCAGCCATGGAACTATACACACATGGAACAATTTGAGTCTCCAGTCCTGACCTAAGATATTACTGTATAGTTGGTGTCTCCGCTGGGCACCAGTACCAGCCCGTGGATAATTTGGTACCAGGCCGCCAAGAAAGAAAAAGCAAATACCGTATTTTCACGACCATAAGGCGCACTTGAAAGTCTTAAATTTTCTCCAAAATGGACATTGCGCCTTATAATGCGGTGCGCCTTATGTGTGCACCGAGTTCCATCCATCCATTTTCTGAGCCGCTTGTCCTCACTAGGGTCGCGGGCGTGCTGGAGCCTATCCCAGCTGTCATCGGGCAGGAGGCAGGGTACACCCTGAACTGGTTGCCAGCCAATCACAGGGCACATAGAAACAAACAACCATTCACACTCACAGTCATGCCTACGGGCAATTTAGAGTCTCCAATTAATGCATGTTTTTGGGATGTGGGAGGAAACCGGAGTGCCCGGAGAAAACCCACTCAGGCACGGGGAGAACATGCAAACTCCACACAGGCGGGGCCGGGGATTGAACCCGGGTCCTCAGAACTGTGAGGCTGACGCTCTAATCAGTCGTCCACCGTGCCGTGCACCAAGTTCCAAAATCTGTAAATGTTGTTTTGTGACTTTGATGAGTGCTCCGCTTGACTGACTGGGAGCATTTCCTGCCGAACGCTGCTTATATAGAGGAAAGGCGGACGTGACTGAGGACAGCATTCAGACTTTAAAGGGGAAAGGGTGCGCGTGAAAGAGGACACTAAAGGCACGCCCCCAGTAGGTATTTGGTGCCGGTATGTGCATTGTGCAAAACAACATCGGTTTGGCTAATGACCCCCGAAAATGGCGCCTACGAAGCACAGTTTAAAATGCAAGCTATCAGTTACGCGGAGGAACATGGGAATCGAGCAGCCGCGAGAGAATTCAAGATCAACGAATCCAATCCGCCTGGATCATTGCTGAACAGTCCCCCAGCAACGAGACCGACTCCGACAATGACGAGAGGGAAGCCGGCATGTTTGATGGAGAACTTGCCCAGCTGTTCATTTTGGATACAGAAGATGAGGACTTTGATGGATTTGTGGATGAGGATTGATCAAAAAATAACGTGAGTACATTGTTAAATACTTCAATAAAGTACAACCGAACTCAGTTGTGCTCCCGCTGCCTTTTTAAAAACATACGCTAGCATTGATGCTAGCATATGTTTTAGCGTGCATGCATGCTACCGTATGTTTTAATCTAGCGTATGTTTTGCCATGCCTGCGCCAAATAATACGGTGCACCTTATGTATGCGTTAAATGCAGAAATAGACCCCGTAACTGAGACTGCGCCTTTTAATACGGTATGCCTTATGATCGCAAAAATACAGTAATTTAAACTGTTATTTCAATAACATACAGTAAACCCACAAAGTATTTTATTCTGTGAAGTGAACACTTATTTTTTCATGCAGTAAAACAAGCATTGTTGGAGATCTTTGAGAAGGGGGGAAGCTCTATGACTTTCAACAACAAGAAGGCTATATTTAAAAGAAAACACCAAGAGTCTATCACGACAGATGATTCGGATGTTTTCATTCAAAAAAATTATTATTTATTTTTTAAACTGTGGCCCTTGTTTGTGGTTATCATTGTATGAACACCTACCCAAACTACATCAGTTTCGGTCACTGCACCAAAAAATGAGTGGTATTTGCTTATGTGCCATTTGATGATGTTTGAAATGAGTGTGCAAGTGAGGGGTGTGTAAATGTACATAGAGAATCTGCTGTCAACATACTAGTACTTAGACTTTACACCGATCTGATCAGCCTGATCGGTCTCGGCCGATAATTAGCATTTTATGCTGATCGGCTTTAATGTCATAATTCACCGATCCGATCAATGATGCTCCGCAAAACACAGTTACTCCGCGTCGCCATCATGTACAGTATATTTGAATTCAAAGGCTGGTTTATGTTTAGCCTTGTCGCGTGTCTTTTGATGTAGTACTGTAAATATCTATAGACGACAGGATAAATTTGGTCTTTCACAATTGTACTATGTCAGACTACTGCAATAAAATCTATTCCGATACCACCGCATCCTGTCTTTTACGATCACTGGGCTTTATCTTGTCAACTCAAACTCGTTACCATGGCAACATTCCAGTCCTCAAGAAACCTGCAATCTCGGGACATCTGTGGTCATGAATTCCTTTGAACGTCTTGTGCTGGACCACCTCAAGAGCGTCACAGGTCCCCTGCTGGACCCCCTGCAGTTTGACTACCGAGCGAACAGGTCTGCGGATGATGCAGTCAACATGGGACTGCAATTCATCCTTGAACACCTCGACAGTGCAGGGAACTACGCGAGGATCCTGTTCGTGGACTTCAGCTCAGCGTTCAACACCATCATCCCTGAACTCCTTTCCTCCAAGCTTCTCCAGCTCAGCGTCTCACCTGCCATCTGCCAGTGGATTTACAGCTTCCTGACGGGCAGGACACAGCAGGTGAGGCTGGGAGAGACCACCTCATCCACACGCAGCATCAGCACTGGGGCGCCCCAAGGTTGTGTCCTCTCTCCGCTGCTCTTCTCTCTCTACGCGAACTACTGCACCTCAGCGCACCCAGC
The DNA here is from genome assembly GCF_024500275.1 of Phycodurus eques. Classification (NCBI taxonomy): domain Eukaryota; kingdom Metazoa; phylum Chordata; class Actinopteri; order Syngnathiformes; family Syngnathidae; genus Phycodurus; species Phycodurus eques. Next base: position 9,642,314 of record NC_084532.1, on the reverse strand, counting down.
TGTCAAACTCCTCAAGTTTGCAGATGACACCACTGTCATCGGCCTCATCAAGGACGGTGACGAGTCTGCATATCGACAGGAAGTGGAGCGGCTGGAGCTGTGGTGCGGCCAACACAACCTGGAGCTGAACACGCTCAAGACTGTAGAGATGATCGTGGACTTCAGGAGGCATCCTTCGCCACAGCTGCCCCTCACGTTGTCCAGCTGCCTTGTGTCAACCGTCAAGACCTTCAAGTTCCTGGGAATTACAGTCTCTCAGGACCTGAAGTGGGCGACCAACATCAACGCCGTCCTCAAAAAGGCCCAGCAGAGGATGTACTTCCTGCGGCTTCTGAGAAAGCACGGCCTGCCACCGGAGCTGCTGAGGCAGTTCTACACAGCGGTCATCGAATCAGTCCTGTGTTCTTCCATCACAGTCTGGTTTGGTGCTGCTACAAAAAAGGACAAACTCCGACTAATACGGACAATCAAAACTGCTGAAAGGATTGTCGACACCCCCCTACCCACCCTTGAGGACTTGCACGCTGCTAGAACTAAGACAAGAGCGTGCAAAATCCTCTCGGACCCTCCGCATCCCGGTCACCAACTCTTCCAGCTCCTTCCCTCAGGTAGGCGCTACCGATCAATGCAAACTAGAACTAGCAGACATTCCAACAGCTTCTTCCCTCTTGCGATCAACTTCTTAAACACCTAACCTACAATTCCATTACAACAAGCTGGCAATTTTTTGACATTTCTGTGGGGCCAATTATATATTACTCGTGCACTCACTGTAGTAGTTTCGCCACGCTGCACTATTTGCGTATGTTGTTGACCAATACTGGCCACTCATGCCAGAGTAGCATCTGCTCCATTTGCACACTGATTGAGGAGTATCTGCACCACCAACATTGTCCCAGATTATCGCGCTACTCGTCACTTTAAACTGCATACACTCCTTGAAGTCTCGGAGCCCTTTGCACAATGGTCATTGCACCGGACTATTGCAATATTAGTCATTCGAACTGCTCTAAGTGCTAGAGGACTCTGCATCTTTTGCACAATTGTCAAAAAAATAAATAAAATGTACCGGTATTACCAGATAACTATTAACCCTTTATTGCTCAGTGACTGTTTTTTGTCAATGTCTTTATGTCTCAAAAGTGTTCTCTGTCTCTGTTTGTTGTCGTACTAGAGCGGCTCCAACTACCGGAGACAAATTCCTTGTGTGTTTTTTGGACATACTTGGCAAATAAAGATGATTCTGATTCTGAACAATCGTTCGCATCGTGTGTTCGTATCGTGTGTACAAAATGGGGAAACACGTGTGCTGGTGGTCACTGGTGCTCGGGAGAGGACTTTAATTCAAGACTGCCTTGAGTTATGTTCACATACTTTTAATATGATGGCTTGCAAGCAGGCAACAAAACTTAATGTAGCCTAGCAAGCCAGTGCTAGCACTAACAGTTGTACCAGAGTTCTGTCGAATCATGCTCTAAAGGTTTGGTGTGTGTGAAGTAATTTAATTACAGTAAGTTAGCACACATTATTTCTGTCATGTTGTAAAGTTGGTTTGACCTGACAAGATATTTTTGAATATACGCAGAAAAAAGTACATAGTATGTTACTGCATATGCAGTAAATGAACAAGTAATTTAAATAGACACATTGCTCCATCTTGTGATCGGATCGGTTATCTTTTTTTTTTTTTTTTTTTTTTTTTTTTTACTCGCTGATCGGCCCCAAAAATCCAGATCGTGTAAAGCCTACTTGTACTATAACTTTTCCTCCTGCCTATGCCCTATTAAAAGGCCACATTAAACACTCATTTGGACTGGAAGATTACACAAAGAACTGACAAGTATCTAAACATTGTACAGGTTGTATAAATAATAGAGATGGGCAATTGATTGTTAAAAAAATCTGATTTGTGGACTCCTTGACCTGTATGCAAGTAATTGTTGCTTCATCGTCTCGTGAACAAATTGAGGCAAAATGGAGTGTGCTACCTTGATGCAACCAGCAAATATATGGTATTTGTTCGTTTTATAAAACATGGATTATAGGGCTGTAACGATTTTGTATCGAAACAGAAAATTACGGTTTTCCAATACACGAAGCCATGTCGTCTTTGAAATGGCAGAACCACAAAACGCCCTTTCAACTGTGTGCCTCCGCTTCACACGGGCGGTTTCTGATATGGGCAATATGGTCAGCCGCCCAAGGCAGCATGGCAAAACATACGCTATCTTAAAACATACAGTAGCATGCATGCACGCTAAAACATATGCGAGCATATGTTTTTAAAAAGGCAGCGGGTGCAAAACTGAGTTCGGTTGTACTTTATTGAAGTATTTAACAATGTACTCACGTTATTTTTTGATCAATCCTCATCCACAAATCAATCAAAGCCCTCAGCTTCTGAATTCGAAATGAACATCTGGGCAAGCCCTCCAACAAACACGCTGGGTTCCCTCTCGTCATTGTCAGAGTCAGTCTTGTTGGCGGGGGCTGTTCAGCAATGATGCCGGCTTTCGCGAAAGCTCGGACAACAGTCAAAGCAGATACCTTAGCCCAAGCATCCACAATCCATTCACATATGGTGGCGTAACTTGCCCGGCGTTGCCTCCCAGTCTTAGTTGCACTTGGTTTTTCACAGCGGCTGTGAGATGGGAGCGCATGGAGTCAGAGATCAACAGTGACGCGTGGAAAAAACATCCGGTCTCTTTACGTACACCTCACTCAGCCACGCTCTCATTTTCTCCTCCTCTCCTTTTGATTGGCCTTAACGATGACTTCAGCTGGAAACTTTTCTTTTGGCAGCGTCTTCCTCTTAAAAATCCCCATAGGTGGCAGTTTCTGTCCATTACCATGGCAACCAAACACAACAGTAAAAGCCGACTTCTCGTGCCCTATTGTGCGTATCGCTACCGTGGTGGTCCTCTTCTTCTCGTCAGTGTGGTTCACTCGGATGTCGAAAGTGAGCGGCACCTCGTCCATGTTGGTGATGTGGTTGGGCTGGATGGGTTTGTCGGCAATCTTTTTACTGCAGTAGGAGCGGAAGATGGCCAGCTTTTTCTCGTAATCCGCCGGAGGTTGCTGCGCCACGGTAGTCCTTGCCCGGATGGATAGATGGCACCGTTTCATAAAACGAAAGCACCAAGACGGACCTTCTTGAAAATGTTCGATTTTCATTTTCAAGCGTTATTGCCCTCAGTCGAGTGGTGACTGTAGAGACACTTTTCCCAGCTGTTCTTTGATCATTAATCCATTAATCCACCTCCCCTTGTTTCCGCGGAAACTCAACTTAGTCTTCTTGCTTGGCGAAGCTTGTTTTCCTGCTTCCTCCACTTGCGAATCTTGGATTTGTTGATCTTGAATTCTCTCGCGGCTGCTCGATTCCCATGTTCCTCCGCGTAACTGACAGCTTGCAGTTTAAACTGTGCTTCGTAAGCGTCTCTCTTCCTATGTGCCATTTTCGGGGGTCCTTAGCCAAACCGATGTTGTTTTGCACAGTGCACATCCCGGCGTTATATACCTACTAGGGGCATGCCTTTAGCGTCCTCCTTCACGCGCACTGTAAACGTGTAGCTCCATGCATATATCGCACCACACTGCTCCTAAGAGCCCAAGGTGCACACAGCAGGAAGAGCAAATACAGTCATTTTTCCCCCTGACTGTCTGACATGAAATCAGACTACGATTTTCCTGCTGTAGGTCAATTCGGATTACCAAAATTATTTGCTAAATGCTAAATATTTGTTGTTTTCTACAATTAACCTGGCTGTACAGAGAGCGCAAGGCACGGTGTGGCAACTCCTGGGGAGAGTTTTTTTTTTTTTTTTTGTACATATTTAATTTCTGGTTTGAAACAGATAAGAAGTTTGTTACCTCAATGTTTACATTGTTTCAGTTTATGGAACATACAGCAGGTTTTTAACACCACGGTGTAGTTTGGCTCAGAGTATTTTTTAAACAGTAGCTATTTTGTTCAAGAAAAGTTCATGTGTTTTACATATTTTGTCATTTAATTCCTGGTTTACAGCACAGACCGAAGTCTGTATAAATGTTCTAAATAACTTTTATCATGTCATAGTCACACTACAAATCTCTTTTTTTTTTTTTCTTACCCGCCCCTCCTCCCCTAAAAAAATCTAATCGTGTCTCGAACCATGTGTCAAAAATCAAAATACGTATCGAATTGTGACCTTGGCGTATCGTTACAACCGTAATGGATTAAAAAAAACAATTCTTGAAATAGGGCTGCACGATTATGGCCAAAATAATAATCACAATTATTTTTATCAATATTGCAATCATGATTATTAATCACAATTAAGGGGAAAAAAATATTTATTTTTATTGCACTACTTGATAGTAGTGATAGATAATAAAAATGAACTGTACCCCCCCCCAAAAAATTCTACTTTACCAAGGGCTAACTGAATAAATATGCTTTTACAAAGTGCGACAACACATTGCAACTTAATGGAAGCAAATGCAATTAATGTATAAAACACAATAACATTAGGCTGTAAGTAAGACTTTTCAATTGAAAATCCCTGTCAATATAGTGAATTCTCAAGGATGGGTACATCTCTGTTGTCCTGCTTGTCAGTTGTGCACAGTCACAAACTGCAAAGAACCCGACAGTTATGATTTCCCCTCTCTATTTACTTCTGGTGGGTATTTTTTGTTTTGTTTTTTACTGCGGTCAGACCAGCCAAAAAGTTGAAGTTAAGGCAGCCGCTACAACGATTGTCGATTGTTAATAGTGTCTAACCGTGACACACCGCCTCTCCGCCAAAGTGCTGAGAGGGCTAACCTTAACTCATTCAATGCCAAGCCTCTATGTTAACATTGATATTTGAATTCAACAGCCGTCAATGGCATTGATTAAAATAAAAGCTTCCTATATTTCTACATTGGACATGAATACCAAGCTTTTATTTTGATATTGGCTACGGAGCACGGTGCTGGCCCTTAATGAAACCTTAACCATATGTTCGCCCCCTGGAGGCTGGCTGACTAGGTTGCGGGCACTGCTACAAATGAAGCACTTTTCATTATGCAGCAGTGCCCGCAATTTAAATGTAAAAAAAATTGCCGACAATCAGGCTCATTTAATCGTGGCAGCCAAAATCGCGATCACGATTATAATTCCATTAATTGTGCTGCTCAATCTTGAAACAACTATATCTATGCCGAAAAACACATCATGTATAGTATTTTCTCCGATGTAAAAGGAATGTGAAAATAACATTTTATTAAACAATTAAATGATTAGTAATTTTCCCTATAGCTGATCAAGGAAACTATCATCCGACTTGAAAATCCCACTGCTTGCTTCTTCTACCATGTTTATACTTAGAAATCAATCATGAAATACATAAAAATAGAGTCAAAACCCAACTGCTGGAGAAAACAAAGTTGTGGCTTACATTATTATTCGTCCTGATGAAGCTACCCATTAACTTCCCTGTCTGTTAAAGGTTAGTGAAACAAACATGTCAACAGTCCAAGTACAAACCTTGACCAGCGGCATATAAATGGAATGGTTTAAGAGACTTCTAAATGGATTGCAGCCAGTAAAGCCTGTAATCACTTGACTGTCAAATTAAACCAGGTTGTTTACTACAACAGCATGCTGGCATTTGCAGCGAGTCATTTCAGACTTGCATTTTGTCTGAGTGCATCCATCCATCCATCCATTTTCTGAGCCGCTTATCCTCAATAAGGTCGCGGGCGTGCTGGAGCCTATCACAGCTATCATCGGGCAGGAGGCAGGGTACACCCTCAACTGGTTGCCAGCCAATCGCAGGGCACATACAAACAAACAACCATTCGCACTCACATTCACACCTACGGGCAATTTTAAAGTCTCCAATCCATGCATGTTTTTGGGATGTGGGAGGAAACCGGAGTGCCCGGAGAAAACCCACGCAGACACGGGGAGAACATGCAAACTCCACACAGGCGGGGCCGGGGATTGAAGCAATATAGGCGGCATGGTGGACGACTGGTTAGTACATTTGCCTCACAATTCTGAGGACCTGGGTTCAAATCCGGCCTCACTTGTGTGGAGTTTGCATGTTCTCCCCGTGCCTGCGTGGATTTTCTCCGGGTACTCCGGTGTCCTCCCACATCCCAAAAACATGCATGGTAGATTGATTGAAGACTCCAAATTGCCCGTCGGTTTTAATGTGAGTGTGAACCTGCGATTGGCTGGCAACCAGTTCAGGGTGTGCCCCGCCTCGCGCCCGCAGTTAGCTGGGATAGGCTCCAGCATACCCACGACCCTAGTGAGGATGAGTGGTGTAGAAAATGGTCGGATAAAGTAATATACGTAAAACTCAAATGATTCAAAGTAATGTGTAAGTCACAACACCCCAGTGTCTGGTGCGCATTTTTTTTTCCATTCCTCCATCGACACCTCAATGCAAGATGATGAGACGCGGGGTCAAATCAAGATGAGTAAAAAAACATTTAATTGCTTTACACTAAATCTGAAAAGTGAAAAAGGACACTTTAGGCTTTACACTACACATCAGCAGTGGTGGGAAGTAATGAAGTACATACAGTATACTTCATTACTGTACTTAAGTAGATTTGGCGGTAGCCGTTGTTGTTGCTTTGTTTCCTTGTTACTGAAAGGAAAGTAAAAGCGGCTACCGGAAATGGCAAAAAAAAATGCAGAGGAAACTCCACCCAGTGGTGTCCTATCCAATACCAGCCGTACCGACACCCCCGACTTGGAGGAGAACTGCAGCACACTTTCAAAACAGCACGCGTGGGTTACGCTCGAGTATAAAGACAAACTACGTGTGGGATAGCCGCAGTCACGTCAGCGCGAGTATAAACAAGCTTAGAGAAAGGAGAAAGCATGTGGGGGAGGAGGAGGCGGGACAAGAAACGACTAAGGCTTTGTTGTAATGGTGAATTCCAGCATTAAGGAATGTATATAATTGACAGTTAAAAAATATTTTTTACTTAAGTACAATTCATCTCTACTTTTTTACTTTACTTAAGGAGTTGAAGCAGTGCTTCTACTTTTATCAAACTAATATTTAGTGTGTAGAGTGGGAGTTCTTTTACACACCTCTGCCCATCAGATATTTATATGTAGTTCCAAAGACCATAGGCCCTACCTACATCGGCAGAGGCATACTGTAACAGGAACCAAAAGACGCACAAAAAAAAAACGCTTCTCTGGAGCAGGGGATAATACCAACCTTATAACTTGGTGCGCCTCCTATCTTATCACCTGGACACATCAAACAGACCTTCAGGCCAAGCACTCATTGTCAAACTGCAGCTGCTAACTGGATACCAGTGCAACACAAAAACAAACTGTATTGCACAACATCTGCAGACACACCAGGAAGACAAACATAATATTTCCCACCTGTATGTATTTTCATCTCAATGCATTAAAGAAATACACTATATTGCCAAAAGTATTCACTCACCTCTCTTGACTCAGATATGATCTGAAGTGACATCCCCTTCTTAATCAATGGGGTTTAATATGACATTGGTCCACCTTTTACAGCTATAACTGCTTTAACCTTTCTGAAAAGTCTTTCCACAAGGCTCAAGATTGTGTGTAGGGGATTTCTGACCATACTCAGCACATTTGTGAGGTAACACAGTGATGTTGGATGAGAAGGTCTGGCTTTGTTGTATCAGGTTGAGGTCAGAACTCTGTGCAGGCCAGTCAAGTTCATCCACACCAAACTCTCTCCTCCATGTCTTTATGGTCCTTGCTTTGGGCATTGGTGCACAGTCACTTACTGTAAGTTCATATGTGAGTCAAGGCAGGTGAGCGAATACGTTTGGCAATATAGTGCATGTGGCAAATCTTGGAGCTGACAAGATTTTGGGGGAGGAGGGGCGTCAAGGTACAGCAGGGGAGCATCATAAAAAGGAGTCTTGTTTTTTTAATAACAGGAGAAAGGGACAATAATACAATAACTTTAGACATTAATTCCTTACGCGATTCAAATTTACCTTGACGTTGTACGTCAATTACAACTGCCATAAATGAAAGGGATAAAGAGGTTACGTTTAAACCAACCAACATACGAAAAACACATAACTAAAAAATATTTGCTATGAACTGCCAAGTGGAGAGGTGACCCAAAAGATCCAGCAGATGGCGATGCAGTGAAGGGGCAGTTGGTGCCCACTTTGTAATTTGCACTACCGCCACTTACAGGACTGGAGTGAAATCAATCAACCTAGTGTCTCAACATTGGTAACGCCATTTCACTTGTTGTCCCAGTGTATGATTCCTATTTTCCTTATGTCAGCATTGTTGTCATGTCTTTTGCAGATATTAATTTGATCATGTTTCGGATTTGCTAAAATTTCTTAGGGCATGTATTTTTAGAGGAATGTTAGTTGTCAAATTTTTTTTATTTATTTCACACGTCATCCAAGCTTTGCCTCCTAATGTCAAAGTGTTTGTATTAACACTCCAATTCTAAGAAGTTTGAAGAAGCCTATAAAAACTGTATTGTTGTGGAGAATGACTTTTACTTTACACAGGAGTGGGGAAAACACTCATGTAACATGTGACCTCAAATATAGCCCACGTGCTTCTCTCATCGCTAGTTTAGGAAGAGGGGGACACAGAAGAGGCAATGAGTATAAATAGGGAGACATTGAGTGGTGTGGGGGAGATGGGTGGCAGGCAAAAGAGTAGGAGAAGAGGGGGTGAAAAGAGGAGGGGCACTGGAGAGCCAGAGAAGTGATAGGAGTGAGCGGGGTGAAATTGTAACTTCAGCCCGGGTAGGAACGCAGAATGACGTAAGGGACCTACAGGACGGTTGGTGATCACATGCATGAATAGAGAGCCACTGTGGATCACTGTTACATGACCGCCAATGTGCGCACACACAAACAGCCTCACAGGGGGTAGTAGGACGGGGGGATTGCCTTCTGACAACTGGACAGAAATGGCAAAAATGAATTGCATCTGAAATGTAAAACAGTCAGAAGCACTTATTACACTACATGTAAACCACAGGTGTCAATATCAAGGCCCGGGGTGCAGGTCAACTTTACACCCGATTCCTGAACAAATCTGAACCAAAATTTCAAATGGTCAAATGGAATAAATAATGCAGATATATTTAAATAAATAAAAAAATAATAATAATAATATTTGCTACCAAACCCCTTTTTACAGTAACTTGATCAACAGTTAAACAAACTATTATCCTTGACTTTTGGTTTTAAAACTAGTTATCATCAAACAATGTTTGAGACATAATAATATGAGGAGATTAAACATTTATATGGTTTCCCAGTCATAACGGCCCACTGAGGGAAACCATAAGTACAATGTGGCCCGCAACAACAATTAGTTTGACAGCCCTGATGTAAACGCTGTCAAAGTTGACCCAGCATTTTTCCGCCTTCTGAAGTATGATAGAGTATCAGACATGGACCAGAGGTGGGATGACAAATCACAATTACTATATTGCCTTATTGTTCAATACATAAAATTGACACGATAGTTCTTCCGGTCTCGATAAATTGTTGTTGTTGTGGTGAGCCGGCGTGCAGATCACACAGTGAGCCGACAGAGTTGGACGGATGTGTCATTAGCCGCTAGTGGGCTCATGGAAAACCGACGGACCAGTACACTCTTGCTGGTGTTGGATCCATCTAATACTCCACAGCCTTGCTCCATGTGCAGCGCATAGATTGAATGAGACACTTAAGGGAAAATTAACTGTTTATTGTGTTAGCTAGCCCGGCCGCGAGCGAACGAGCCAACTCGAGACCGAACATGCTAGCCTACGAGCTAGCAAGTTTGAGTTAAGGAGCTAAAAAGCTCACTCCACCACGGCAATGTCGGTTAAAACGTCAACGCCTCTCCAAGTTGTGTTAGTCCCCAATTAACACAGACACTGGAATGTTAACTGTTTATTCAGCATAACCTCAGTGGGACACATTATTCAGCCAGTAGTTAACAACAGCGAACGTCAATGTATATTTGATTGACAGGTAAAGGGCTCGTCTTCAGCGGACAAACCACACAGTAGCCTGGTTTCCATTGAATGTTTTTTGTCATTCCGGTTGAAATCATTCCAATTGAAGAGCTCTGGTCAACTGACAGCCAGCCGTGTGACACGTGCACTTCGCCGTGAACGTCGCAGCTTTTATCAAGATGGAGGTCCGTAGTCTATTCAGCACAGTAGTTGGGATTGTTTTTATATGTTTATTTAAAAAAAATAATAATGATAAATAAACGCTTGATAAAAACAACATAAGTAGTTAAAAAAATATATCCTCTCCTGGGTCTATTTGAGGATGGAGTTGATGTTGATCGTCCACCACTTCAGGTCCTGAGAGACTGTAATTCCCAGGAACTTGAAGGTCTCGACGGTTGACACAAGGCAGCTGGACAGCATGAGGGGCAGCTGTGGCGAAGGATGCCTCCTGAAGTCTACGATCATCTCTACAGTCTTGTGTTGTGTCGGCCGCACCACAGTTCCAGTCGCTCCACTTCCTGTCGATATGCAGACTTGTCACAGTCTTTGATGAGGCCGATGACAGTGGTGTCATCCGCAAACTTCAGGAGTTTGACAGCCGGGTGTGTTGAGGTGCAGTCGTTCATGTAGAGAAAGAAGAGGAGCGGAGGGAGGACACAACCTTGGGGTGCCCCAGTGCTGATGCTGCGTGTGGATGAGGTGGTCTCCCCCAGCCTCACCTGCTGTGTCCTGCCCGTCAGAAAGCTGTAAATCCACTGGCAGATGGCAGGCAATACGCTGAGTTGGAGAAGCTTGGAGGAAAGGAGTTCATGGATGATGGTGTTGAACACTGAGCTAAAGTCCACGGACAGGATCCAGGCGTAGGTCCCTGCACTGTCGAGGTGTTCTAGGATGAAGTGCAGTCCCATGTTGACTGCATCATCCACAGACCTGTTCGCTCGATAGGCAAACTGCGGGGGTCCAGCAAGGGACCTGTGACGTTCTTGAGGTGGTCCAGCACGAGACGTTCAAAGGACTTCATGACCACAGATGTCAAGGCGACAGGCCAGAATCAGAATCATCTTTATTTGCCAAGTAGACCCGAGATTGTAGGTTTCTTGGGGACTGGAATGATGGTGGAGCGTTTGAAACAGGATGGTACTTCCCAATGGTACTTCATTGGTCCACTTTTTCACTGTTTTCACTGTAGGCTTCACGCATTTAAGTTATTGCCTGTATGTCGGTATTAAGTGAATTAAGCAGTGATCAGACGAGCCCAGTGCTGCGCCAGGTATAGCACGGTATGAGTTATTTAGCGTAGTATAGCATGTTATTTTCCCTGGTGGGACAGTCGATGTGCTGCTTGTATTTAGGAAGTTCGTGGTTGAGTTTAGCTTTGTTAAAGTCCCCGGGAATAATCAGGGGTGAGTCCGGGTGTTTTTTTTTAAATTTTGTTTACTTGTTCGGCAAGCATTAGCAGTGCGGCGTTCGTGTTAGCTTGAGGCGGAATGTAGACACCAGCGAGAATGAAAGATGCGAACTCACGAGGCGAGTAAAATGGCTTACAGTTAAAAAACAGCGACTCTAAATGCGGGCTGCAGTGTGTGCTGAGCTCCGTGACGTCCGTACACCATTTTTCATTGATATAGAAGCATATCCCGCCGCCTTTTGTTTTCCCCGATGATTCCATGTCTGCCTGGTGAAGATGGAAGCCAGGAAGCATGACGGCGCCATCGGGTACAGCCTCACAAAGCCAAGTCTCCATTTTGTTGGGTCGGGAGCGAAGATTCGCAAGGTGGATCGACGGAAACGCCAATCTGTATCCTCTTTTGCGGAGCTTCACTTGGATGCCGGCTCGCTTTGCTCTGTGGCGCCGCCACTGTCTCCATGCGCCAAAGGCCGCGGTCGCTGCTCCGATGAGTAACTCAGGGAAAAATTTGGTAACAGCAATGATTGAGAGCAATGAATGAGGATGAAGAGGGAGGTGTAGATGGTGAAATGCATGAAATGGTGAAATAAATGAAATGCTTGGCAGTAATTATATAAAAGGAGATTTAAAAAAAAATAAAGAGCTCTCTTGAAACATTCTAATGTATACAATAATCCCCCGTATTTGTGTTTCACAGTTTTTCTGTAAAAACCTACTCCCACCTATTCACAGTTTTGGTGGTCTTTCTGAAACAGCTAAGATGCCACAATATGCTGCCAAAGCCCTGTCCAAATAGGAAAGTAGTTGAGCAATTGTAATGAAGGGAGTATGTTGAGGTGATAAATCTCAAATAACAGATAAGCTTTGTATTCGGGGAAGACAACTTTAGCCTTGGTTGTTAGTGTTAGAGATGGGGAGTCTTTGCTGCATGTGCAGGTAAATTTGCAATTTCCATAATCTAATAAATTAACATTTACATAAATAGCCTGGTTGTGATGAGAATGAATATTCCGAGCATGCTGTGCCAACCCAAACTAAAATCAAACCTGTATTTAGATTCTTAGCATCTAAAGGTGTATACAGCGTTTTACGTTTGCTTGTATGTTCTTTGGATTAATTCAATGATCCCCCATCGCTGCAGCTGAGCAAGGTGTAGCTGGAATTTCAGGCAGATTCTTCTCTTATTTTTAAACTTGTACACCCCACTGAGAATTTAATCTGTATCAACCAACAGTAGCTGACTCGCACCGAGAAAGCAGATGTGGGCAGTTTTAGAGGGTGAGATTGGAGCTTTCTGTGGCCCAAGCTCGCCTCTGCCATTCAGTGAAGCAAAGGGCAACATGTTAGCTTAGTGTGAAACCAGACCTGTGTAGCATGAAACCAGGTGGCTTTCTAACTCTGGACTGTGACAAGTTTCCTCTCCCTGACATCTTGGCCGCATGTTGTCTCACGAGGTGATCTGCTGATTATAGATTCGCCCACAGCGAGTTGCTGAACTAACACTAGGAGAAAGAATATGTAGCAGCGGTTCCAAGAGGCCCACCACAGAAAAATGCATTTGTTTGTTAATATAGCTGTGGAAAGTCTTCAGACGTTAAACAAGCTCCTTATCCGATCAATGCCAACCAGTGGCTTCCACAGTGAAAACTGATGCTAAGAAATTGCATGAGAGGCATTTTGATCAACATGTACCAACTTGCACTTCCAAAACAAAGAACTGAGGACCAAAATAATTAAATAGGTTCCAGGGGCGTACAATGGTTGGTTGGGTAGAGGAAATTTGTTCCACAAAAGGAAAATAAAGAATAGAATGCAACTAAGTAGTTCTGGACCACTGCCAAGGATGCAATCCTAATTTGGATCAGCCCCAAATTCAACACCTTCATTGAAACCAACCTTGAAGACAGGCAAGGAAAATATGTTCTCTGCTGGCATAGGTGAAATTCCTGCCTTTATGCAGATCCATGACAAAATGGAATGCTTTTCAATAAAAGTAAGTGACGTGGCATGTGTATTGTGATTGAGCTGTACATTTGAGGAAATTGCAAGAAGATGCAGGGAGGAGTGAGCAGGGTGAAAGTGAGTTTGTGAGTTGGAGCACCTGTTCCTCCACTGGTCGGGCCTGCTATTGGGGAGCATGGCAAGTGGAGCTGCCCTTGCCTATTTATATACAAATGCTGGGTCCCGTTGCAGCTGTGGCACAGGGCCAGGCTGTGGCAGATTGAAGCGGGTAGAAATGAGCAACATGCCCATGCCTTCAGCTGGCTCGCCAAAAGTGAGTGAGGCCTAAACCAAATCGCACTGGTGACTTTGGCCCGACTCCCTCTCTCTACTTTCTGCTTCTGCCGAAAGAAAGACTGGAAAGACTGGTGCAGGCAGAGGAAGAGAGAGACAAGCTGTCAAACAAAATAAGCAATGAGGAAAAGAGGTGATAAGTGATTAACACTTGTTTTTAAAACAATGACTCACTCACTTTTTTTTTTTGGTTCAGATTGGACCTTGGAATAGATGTTGTTAAAGACAACGGGAAAACGCAGAGTGGTATAGATAACCCCAAGAGTTTACTTAATAGGAACTGATCCCACAAGACCATATCGAACAGATCAAATAGCATCCACCTAATCGTGGTTTGACAGTGAAACAAAATACTTTTTGCCTGCAGTAAGCTTTAGTTCAGTTTGTTAGTGTTAGCATTTTTCTGCATTTCGATTGTGAAGAGTCCCAAAATCTCTCACCTGTATCATCACACTTTTTAACACGCTTTATTTGATATATGTAGATATAACACAGTTATATCTAGCAATGTCTCCGGATGACTATAGTCCAATTGAGGTGCTGTGTCACTGTCTAAAACAGATAAATAACTGTATGAGCCCAAATTTTCTTCAATTAAACCAGAATAAAACTGAGATCATAGTTTTTTCGTCAATAAAGAAAAGATGATTGCGGTTTGTAAATACCTGGAGTCACTCTCTTTAAAAACCCGAAAGTCCGAAACCTTGGTGTACTGTTAGATTCCAACCTGACTTTCAACAGTCATATCAGTCTACCATCTGAAGAACATATCCAGAGTCTAGGCTTGCATGTCCCAAGCAGACCAGGAGAAGCTCATCCATGCTTTTATCTCAAGTAGACTTGACTATTGTAATAGTCTTCTGACTGGACTCCCCAAAATGAGCATTAAACAGCTGCAGCTTAGGTTCTGACCAGAAAACAGAAGTCAGAGCATATTACTCCAATTCTAAAGTCTTTACACTGGCTCCCAGTCCGCTTTTGAATTTATTTTAAAGTTCTGCTACTGGTCTATAAATCACTAAATGGTTTAGGTCCTGAATACATGAAAGAAATTCTAATGGAATATAAACCCAGAAGGGCTCTGAGATCGACAGACTCAGGTCAAATAGTGGAGCACAGAGTCCAAAGAAAATATGGTGACGCAGCATTTAGCTATTATGTTGCACACAAATGGAATAAGTTGCCAACAGAAGGGACGTCCGTCCTAAGTGTGAATGTTTTTAAGTCCAGGTTAAAAACTCCTTTTTTCTCATGCTTTTTAGAGCATTTCCACTTTAAAATATTTATTGCACTGTACACCGTTTTAATTGTACAATTTATTTCCCTCTTTGTTTTAAATGTTGAAGTTGTTTTTTTCCCTTTGTTTTGAATTTTTAATCATGTAAAGCACATTGAGTTACCTAGTGTATGCAATGCGCTATATAAATACATTTGCTTTGCTTAGGGAAGTCGGTTGCAATATTGTGGTACGGTTTGCTTTTGTAGTTGGCCAAATTTGCCGCTGTGCATTGATTGGTTGACACAGAGTAATTATTTCTCTGTTGACAATGGAATGCAAGTAGTGAAAAGAAACCAAATAGGACTACGTAATTAAAAAACACTTGATTATGATAAAATTGGTGCTTTTTGTGTCATGGGTGTACAGACACACTTGTTGCTATAAATTTCAATATCACTATCGCACCTAACTTATTACAAATTTGCTCTTTCACCATTGCACTGTTAGACTACTGCCATAGAATCTTGCCTTATCTTGGTCAGATAGTCGCAACACTACACGACATGTATTCTGACACCACCGTATTTTACGATCACCGGGCTTTAACTTTTCAACTCAAACACTGTTAAGATGGCGTGATCAGAAAACGTGTCACCTTTCACCACAACTGGAAACAACCATTACCATGGCGACAACTTGTTTTCAAACAATGGATCTTTGTGGGAATTCTGGGGAAAAGAGAACAAAAAGATGAAAAAAGGTGCAGTGTCACGTTTTGGGCTGTCCATTTAAACAGGGCTTGAGGTATGTTCACGTACTTTTAATACAACACGGCTCGCAACCAGGCAGCACAATGTTATGTAGTCTATCAAGCTAGTGCGAGCAATAACGTTTGTACATAAACATGCCGATGTTCTGTCGAATCATGCTCTAAAGCTTCAGTAAATATTGGCTTGTGCGCGTGAATAAATGTTGACAACAGTGACCAAGTGTGTTGACAACGGCAAGCGCGGGAGGCGATGCGCCGGTCACAATACGCAATCCTATTGGTTGATGTCAAGGTGCGCCGTCGGAGAGTTGTTGTTGATGTCACATTACAAAGAAGATATCCCCCCTAAAAAAAATATCAAACATGCTCGACTTTTCATTTCATTGTAGGGCCACATCGTTGGTTGTGGATTATGTCATACTGCAAGAAGTTTTGTCGTTCCCCTACAAAATATGTCGGGCCCAATCTGGGAAATCGTCGGCCAGCCCGGCCAATATTGAGGGCTAAATTCCTGTAGTCTGATGTAGGCATTACATGAGCTGCAGTAGAAACAAGCCTGAACAGGATTCATCCAGCCATCCATTTTCCCTCACTAAAGTCGCGGATGTGCTGGCGTCCATCTCAGCTAACTTTGGGCGAGAGGTGGAGTACACCCTGAACTGGTCTCCAGCCAATCACAGGGCATATATAGACAAACAATCATTCACACTCAAATTCAAACCTATGAGCAATTTAGAGTCATCTATTAACCTGCCATGCAAGTTTTTGGAATGTGGGAGGAAACCAAGAGTACCCGGAGAAAACCCACGCAGGCACAGGGATAACATGCAAACTCCACGCACGCAAGGCCGGATTTGAACCCAGGTCCCAGATGTGCTAACCAGACGACCAAAGTGCTGCAGCGTAATGTGCCTAATGTGTAATGTAACTAAACTAGATCACCTGGAGGAAACGTAAGCGTAAAATACAATAACTAATAACCTATTCTCAGAAATTATTATAAAAAATAGCTTATTGTTACACACAACTTGTGATGGTGTAGTGGTGCACTCGCCTGACTTTGGTGCGGGCAGCCTGGGTTCAGTTCCCACTCAGTGACGGTGTGAATGTGTGTGCGAATGGTTGTCCGCGTCTATATGTGCCCTGCACCTGACTGGCAACCAGTTTAGGGTATAGTCCGCCTTTTGCCCGAAGTCAGTTGGGATAGGCTCCAGCGCCCCGTGACCCTAACCAGGATAAGCAGTGTTGAAAATGGATGGATGGATGGATACACACAACTTGCCTATAATTCTACATTTATTTAACAATACATTACACTCAGCAACTTTAAGGATTGCCTGTTTCTTAGTATGTTACATTGTGTTGTATGTTTGCTCTAACACTGAGAAGGCACACAAAAGCCAAGAATTCAATCGATATGTGCTGCAGGTAAGGTGGTCATTGTCTCTGCATCTGAGGTTTCATTTTCCTTGCTGCCCAGTTCCTTATTCCAGTTTTTTTCTGTTTCTTTTAAAGATGCTTCAAAGCCTCACAATGAGAAGTCGAGGCATGGCAGAGCACTTGGTCTTCACTTAGTTTGCTGTAATAATACGTGATTGGAAAGACACGGTATTTCCACTCCTCCTTGGGGAAAAAAAAACCAAAATTGTACAGCCTGTAGCTCTGCAGACCAAGGACAGAAAAATCCCAAAAATTCTGGCCCTGCTTGACGAAACGGCTAAACCAGGTGCTGCTTCACATAAAAAGGCATGTTGGGGGGAGAGCAGCATTCTTGACATAGTCAACACATTTGGCCTCAGACAGGGCTACAAAACAGGAGCAGGTAATCAACTGCAGGCGAGACTGCTTAGAATACAGCAAAAGGACAGACAACACACGCACGCACAAATCGGCGCGCGTGTGTGCGTATTACTCACACTGTGTGAGTAACACAGAAAACATCTGATGTTCTTTTCATCTTCCCACGTTAGCGAGTGGAGCACGCGGCAAAGTCTTGGTGTGGTAAACCTCGGCCTGAGAGGGAGGTTGTCGAGCCCCACTTGGCCTGCTTGACTTGCAGCCACACGGCAGCAGCTGCAGGACCAGGCCCTACCAACACGCCGAGCCACAAACCAGAGCTACATGAGTCGGAGCTACGCCTGCCTGCCTGCTTGATGGCTTTGCCATATCAGCTTCTTCCATCCTGTTTTATAGCTTCTAAACATGTCTGCCTGCTTAGCTTATGCTCTCGACATTTGAACAATGGCACTGAAACTACTGGCCGATCCATAGAGGGAAACTATTTCATTGCACGACTCTTGAACTTTATTGCAGTTTACATTGTATAATATGAATATACTGCTAATATGAAGACAGACTAGAAATTGATTACAATAGTGTGTGGTGTGGTGTGAGAGCTAATGTTGAATGCCAACACTATCTTTTGACTTCATAGCAGTGTAGGCATTCCTTCTGTTTTGAACGGACCAGTGAGATAATTCCAAATTTAGTTGAATGAATTGTTGCAATGCTATTAGCATTAATCTCAAACTAAATAAATTTTAAAAAAACATTTAAAAAAATAAAAAGCAAACTAAAAAAATAAAATAAAAAATAATACTGTGTGGGGTTCAATTTAACTGGAATTGCTATCCCTCATTTCTATCATTGGTATTGCTTTTGGACCTTTAAATTAACTAATCATACACTGGTTAATTTGTTAAGGTGTAAGTAATGGAACTTGTGCATTTTTTTTCCTTTTGCGGCACATGTAAGGTTTTCTTGTGAAATATAAACTGAAAATAGTTTACAAAGCAAGCAAGACACAACTACACCAACATAACATAAGATGACAAGTTTTAGGGTATGCCATCAGAATCATGCCAAAACACGTTCCTTCATTTTGCCATGAATAAGGCATTAGATGTAATAAAAAAAAAGGTAGGGCTATATACAAGAGGTGGCCATATATTTGAAATTGATCCAAATTAGGATAGTTTGGCCTTGAGAGGTCCACGGCCTACTTAAACTATAAAGAGAAATTAGATAAGTAATGAGACAAGTTGACAAGCAGAAGAGATGGCCTGGAAAGGAGAGGAAGAACAGCGAAAAGGTAAAGAAGCTGTGGGTGAGATGGGGGTAAGGAAGATATGCCTTTTGGGAAAATTGACAAACCGAGAGAGAAAAGAGGGAGTCAGGAAGGGATAGCTGGTGGAGAGATTGAGAGCCCAAGGGCCAGGTCAGTTTAATGGCCCGTTTGTCTGTGCTGATCCACCACCAACTCTCTCTGGTTGTAGCCGGAGAACCACATACATACACAAACACACACACACTTACAATCCTATTACAACAAAAAAAAAAAATGCTTTGGCAGATAGGATTACTGACATTTGATGCTCATGTCCGGCTATAAATGGTACTTTTATTCCTTTTCTCTTGATGATGGGTAGAAATCATTACACATAGTCTTTCAATAAAAAAAAAATCTGAATTTCAATTTCCTTTATTGCACCAGTAGTAGTGTTTTTTTTTTCCACATGGATCAGGTTTATAGATATTAACAGTAGCACTGTATGAAATATGGGTTGAACTTCTAAACGAAGGAACATGTCGTTAGCCTAAAAGCATAATTGCCGAAGTAATTTTTTAATGTTTTCGGAAAACAATTAAAACAAAAAAATAAGAATCAATTTGCCTCCATTCAACCTCGGTGTGAATAATTAGAGAGACAGTGGAATCTCTAAAGTTCAATGCCCTTAAGGTAATCAAACTATTCGGGACGAGGGGGGAAAGCTTTCTGTAACGTCGCACAAAACTTCAACCCTTCGGCTTGCTTGACGTGACATCAACGTAATGGCAAATACCTCAGCAAATCTATATATAGAGACTTCAATACGAAAGCAGAAAGTAATTAAGTCTGGTGGACACTGTGCTTTTCATTTGACATGTGGCTTGATTCTTAAACATGAAGCAGCATCTATAACGCGTAAAAAAGAAGAGAAGCATATACTAAACATTGGAAGTTATGTGACTTAAGCACGCTCTAGCGGAGGCATGTGCAACTGGGGAGGGCTGAAGATCGGTTTTAGTGGACCTCAATAGGACATCAAGTACATTGCTACTACATGTGTCCATAGTTAAAGCAGTGTCAGTGTCAGATACATAATTCAAGGCTTCATAAACAGATTTTGATATTCAGAGCGGTTTGCCATCACAGTATGTTAAAGTCTTAAATGTTCTGAAGGTCATAAAGATAAAGCATGTGGAACAATTATATTACCAACACCGCTGCTTCTGTCACCCTGGCAACCCATCTAAAGCCGAGTTCATCAGGACACAAACACACCCTCGGCCTCAACTGCCATGAACGTCGTCCGCGAGGAACTCAACAAACAAACACACAAAGAGATGAGTGCTACATAAACAGAAAGTCAGTGTAAGTGAGTCATGTGCAGGTGTATGTGTTAACATACACCTGGTGTATGTGTTAACATACACCTGCATAACTTAGGTGGTGCAAAAAGAGCAGAAACGCACACACAAAAATAAGGGGGGGATAAGAGGTGTCAAACAGATTTGAAAGAGGTTTTCACAGAGCAGTCTGTCTGTCTGTCTGTCTGTCTGTGTCCGTGCGTGTGTGTGTGTGTGTTCTGCAGGCTGAGTGCATCTGCAGAGTGATAGAAAAACAAATCAGTGGATAACAATGAACTCTCTTGCCCCTTCAACAGACAGTGGTGGGAGAGCTCGTGGCATGGGCGTGTTGAGAGTGGGATAACCCAGTTACAATGGGGTAAGAAAAATGCTGCAAGATCAATCTTTAACCTCCTACAGCGTTTTATGATCAGACCAGTGACAGATACTGTGAAGGACATGTACCGTATTTTCACGATCATAAGGCCCACTTAAAAGTCTTAAATTGTCTCCAAAATGGAAGGGGCGCCTTATAATGCAGCGCGCCTTATGTGTGCACCGAGTTCCAACATCTATAAATGTTGTTGTGTGATGAGCGGTCTGCTTTTTTTTTTTTTTTGACCGCTTGACTGACTGACGGAGCATTTCCTGCCGACACGCTGCTTATACAGAGGAAAAACGGACGTGGCTGAGGACAGCATACGGACATAAAGGGGGAAGGGTGCGTGAAGGAGGACGCTAAAGCCACGCCCCCAGTAGGTATATAGCGCCAGGGTGTGCATTGTCCAAAACAACATCGGTTTTGCTAAGTACCCCCGAAAATGGCACCTACGAAGAGACACGCTTACGAAGCACAGTTTAAACTGCAAGCTATCAGTTACGCGGAGGAACATGGGAAGCGAGCAGCCGCGAGAGAATTCAAGATCAACGAATCCATGGTTCGCAAGTGGAGGAAGCAAGAAAACGAGCTTCGCCAAGTCAAGAAGACGAAGTGGAGTTTCCACGGGAAAAAATATAAATAAAACGCATAAACAAGGCGAGGTGGCCCGAGTTGGACTAAGGACCCTCGTAAATGTCACCTACGAAGAGACAGGCTTACAAAGCACAGTTTAAACTGCAAGCTATTAGTTACACGGAAGAACATGGGAATCGAGCAGCCGCAACCGCGAGAGAATTCAAGATCGACGAATCCATGGTTCGCAAGTGGATGAAGCAAGAAAACGAGCTTCGCCAAGTCAAGAAGACGAAGCTGAGTTTCCGCGGAAAAAAAAGAAAAACAAAACGCGGAAACAAGGTGAGGTGGCCCGAGTTGGAAGACCAACTCGAGCAACGGATTAATGAGCAAAGAACAGCCGGGAGAAGCGTCTCAAGTCACCATTCGACTGAGTGCAATAACTCTGCCATCATTCCGGGAGGCTTGACTTAGGAACTCCAACCGCTTGACATCCGTGTAAACAGGGCGTTCAAAGTGAAGTTGCGAGCGGCGTGGAAGCGATGAATGACAGATAGCGAACACAGTTTTACTAAGACTAGGAGGCCGTGCCGGGCGAGTTACACCACAATTTGAAAATGGATTGTGGATGCTTGGGCTAACATGTCTGCTTGCACTGTTTTTCGAGCTTTCGTAAAAGCCGGCATCATTTCTGAGGAGCCACACGGCAACGAGACCGACTCCGACAATGATGAGAGGGAACCTGGCGTGTTTGATTGACAACTTGCCCAGCTGTTCATTTCGGATACAGAAGATGAGGACTTTGATGGATTGGAGATAAATTCCTTGTGTGTTTTTTGGGCATACTTGGCAAATAAAGATGATTCTGATTGTGGATGAGGATTGATAAAAAAAAAAAATAACGTTGAGTACATTGCTAAATACTTCAATAAAGTACAAACGAACTCAGTTTTGCTCCCGCTGCCTTTTTAAAAACATTGTTTTAGCATGCATGCATGCTACCGTATGTTTTACCATGCCTGCGCCCAATAATACAGAAATAGACCCCGTAACTGAGACTGCACCTTTTAATACGGTGCGCCCTATGGTTTGTGAAAATACGGTAGTGGTAAAATATATAGAGTAACAATAAAAATTTTTTTTTTAAAAAGACCAGTATGTACACCTCAAACTCAGCTGTTTCGTCTTACGCTACTGTGCAGAGACCTGCCTCCCAGGCACAAGCAGTAATGGTTGGCACATTTGCCACGATGTCTGGCATCTGCATCCATCACACATCAAAATCAGAGGATGTCATTTTCACATTGTAAATATAGAGCTGTTAACTTTGTACAATTGTAGGACACGAATGTTAACGAGCGTGATGCATAAAGTCCATATATATATATATATATATATATATATATATATACCTTCCGTAACCCTCCCACTTCACTTTCCTAATGCTCGATGCAAACATCACCAATCATCAAAATTTAACAGATTATATTTTTTTCACATTTTCCCCTCGTTGTATTATGCAGTTGTATGAACGTTAGGAATGTTGACACATTACTTAAAAAATTTCCAGTACAGGGATGCCGTTTAAGGTTAGACTCTGGAACATATTGAATAAATTTCATATACCGTATTTTCACGACCATAAGGCGCACTTAAAAGTCTTACATTTCCGATCGTGCACCTGATCGAGGCAAATTTATGGTGGTATGATTGGCTTTCCACTTACGTATTACGGCCCCAACTGTGCTCACCGGAACATTCAGAAGCTTAGATATGCTCCTATAACCAATGCCATCATTATGTTTTACAACAATTAGTTTGCGATGGTCTTGAGACAGCTCTTTGCTCTTACCCACATTATTACATACAACTTAATTTCTGATCTTATTTGTTCTACTTTCTTTGTATGTATGGATTACTTGGGTTGTTCCCAACATCTGGTGAAATGTTCAGGTCAATAGCACCTTTGACACTATATTTAGTGAGAAAAATGGTGACGTGTTAAATATTTCAGCCCCTGTATTTTCCTGCAGTGTTAACTCTAGCTCACCCTTTTGCCATAACCTGTCAAAGTGTTCCACATAGACAATTAATGCACATTACAGACGGTATTTGATTAGGTTACAATACAGACCCGTTTAAACCCATCAAATGGATAAATATTTGATAACTTGAATTTAACCAATTCTCTGCTGAAAGCAAAGGGTTGAACAGCTTCATTAACCCAGTCATACTGCAAGGATTCCCTTTTAATGACAAAAAAAGCAGTCTAGTGAGATTATAAATCATTGCGACTTAAGTTTAAAGTCAATGTAAAATTGGTATTTATGCCAAGGGATGAATTTATGAGAGAAGGGGGTTCTGGGTAGCCACTAGAAAATGTATAATAGTCAAAATACTGTGGAAGCACGTGAGTGAGTTAGAGTATGTCATTGGGCGGTGTGTCAGACAACCACTTCTCAGTCATATGACAGTCAAAATAAATTGAACGCATCAGGTTCCATTACATGGTATCTAGAGCACAGTAAACACACACACATTCCTGTGCAGGTCTTCAGTTGCGCAAATTTACTGGTTTGACAGAAGGACACCGACTGAGATTGTGCACTATTTTTTGTGTTGACAAATTAAATTTAAATATTAAACGTGATACAAAAAGATTAACAATATTTATCTTAAAAATAAATGGTAGCATATGTTTCTCCAAAACCTGTATGTACCTTTCAGCATTAATGGCGCCTTCACAGATGTGTAAGTTACCCATGCCATTGGCATTAACACAGCCCCATACCATGACAGATGCTGGCTTTTGAACTTTGCGTCCATAACAGTCCAGATGGTTCTTTTCCTCTTTGGCTTGGAGGACACGACGTCCACAATTTCCCAAAACAATTTGAAATGTGGACTCGTCGGACCACAAAACACTTTTCCACTTTGCATCAGTCCCTCTTAGATGAGCCAGAGAAGCCGCCGGCGTTTTTGGGTGTTGTTGTTATCATGGGTTTTGCTTTGCATAGTAGCGTTTCAAGTTGCACTTACGGATGTAGCGCCGAACGGTATTTTACTGACATTGGTTTTCTGAAGTGTTCCTGAGCCCATGCGGTGATATCCTTTACACATTGATGTCGGCGTGCCGCCTGAGGGATCGAAGGTTACGGTCGTTCAATGTTGGTTTTCGGCCTTGCCGCTTACATGCAGTGATTTCTCCAGATTCTCTGAACCGTTTGATGATATTATGGACCGTAGATGATGAAATCCCTACATTCCTTGCAATTGTACGTTGAGGAACATTGTCCTTAAACTGTTCGACTATTTTCTCATTCACTTGTTCACAAAGAGGTGAACCTCGCCTCATCTTTGCTTGTGAATGACTGGGTATAAAAGGAGCTTCCCTGAATTGCTCAATCATGGCACCCACCTGTTTCCAATTAGCCTGTTCACCTGTGGGATGTTCCAAAAGGTGTTTGATGAGCATTCCTCAACTTTCTCAGTCTTTTTTGCCACCTGTCGCAGCTTTTTTGGAACGTGTTGCAACCATCAAATTCAAAGTTATTGATTATTTGCTAAAAACAATAAAGTTGATCAGTTTGAACATTAAATAGCTCGTCTTTGCAGTGTTTTCAATTAAATATAGGTTGAACAAACCTATATTTGCAAATCGGCGGCACGGTGGCCGACTGGTTAGAGCGTCAGCCTCACAGTTCTGAGGTGCAGGGTTCAATCCCCGTCCCCCCCTGTGTGGAGTTTGCATGTTCTTCCCGTGCCTGCGTGGGTTTTCTCCGGGCACTCCGGTTTCCTCCCACATCCCAAAAACATGCATTAATTGGAGACTCTAAATTGCCCGTAGGCATGACTGAGAGTGATAATGGTTGTTTGTTTCTATGTGCCCTGCGATTGGCTGGCAACCAGTTCAGGGTGAACCCCGCCTCCTGCCCGATGACAGCTGGGATAGGCTCCAGCACGCCCGCGACCCTAGTGAGGAGAAGCGGCTCAGAAAATGGATGGATGGATGGATGATTTGCAAATCATTGTATTGTTTTTATTTATGTTTAACACAGCATCCAAACTTCATTGGAATTGGGGTTGTATAAAAGCAGGAAAAGTTAAGCTATAATAAATATTGATGAAAGAGTGGAGCTAAAATAACAGTAAAATAAACGCTAAGTAAAAAGAAGTAAAACATAAATATTAGTTAAAAGCTAAATTTAAAAGGTGGGTCTTGAGCCTGTTCTTAAATACAAGAACATTCTCTCCAGCAGGCTGTTCCACAGACAGGGGCCGTAGAACTGAAACGCTGCCTCACCGTGAGAGCATGTCCTCATTCGAGAGATGACTAAAAAGCCAGAGTCGGAGGACCTCAGTGCTCATGAGGGTTCGTATAGTAAAAGGAGTTCTGAGACATAGGAAGGCCCACGACCGTTAAGACAACTGAAAACCAGTAAAAGAACCTTAAAATCGATCCTGTAACACACGGGCAGCCAATGCACTGGTTTTAACATTGGTATAATGTGCTCTCGCCTTCTGGTCTTTGTCAGGAGACGTGCAGTTCTGTGGTAATTGTAAACTTGATAAAAACATAAGGCATGTCTATCAATATAAAAAAGAGGGTTCTCATCAGGGAGTGCAACCCCATACCTCCAGTCTGCAACCAAACTCTAACCTCCAAGATAGCAATGGTCCCATTAGTGGTGTTGATCACAGACTACCTCCACATTTTGGGAGGAGAAAGAATGAAATTGGCTGCTAAAAGTGCTGAACTCAACCCAACCTCAATGCTGTCCTACAACAGTGTTTGACCAGCGGGGGTGCTGGAGCCTATCCCAGCTATTTTCGGGCAGGAGACAGGCAGGGTACACCCTGAACTGGTCGCCACCCAATCTCAGTAACCCTCTATCATTTGTATCATTATTTTAATGTGTGGGGTATTCGTATAGCTCTGTTGCTACACTAATGTAACGTCCAAGATGGTAGTAACGGTGGCCCGGGGCCATGTAGTCACATCTCTGTCGTGCCAATTATACATTACTCATGGACTCACTGTAGTAGTCTCGCCACCCTATACTACTTGCATATCTGTTGTTGACCAATACAGGCCACTCGTGCTTGATAAGTATCTGTACCATTTGCACAATTGACATTGTCCCAGATTATCGCACTACCAGTCATTTTAAACTGCCTACATTTCTTGAAGTCTCTGCGCCATTTGCACAATGGTCACTGCACCAGACTATTTTTCTATTAGTCATTTCAAACTGCTCTAATTGCTAGAGGACTCAGCATCATTTTGCAAAATTGTCCAAAAAAATAATAATAATTGTACCGGCATTACCACATATTCTGGTAACCTTGTATTGCTCAGTAAATGTGTTTTTATGTTTTTATGTCTCAAAGGTATTCTCTGTCAATTGACTGTTGCAGCTCCAACCACCGGAGACAAATTCCTCGTGTGTTTTTGACATACTTGGCAAATAAAGATGATTCGGATTCTGACCTACACACACAAACACGTGCGATGCTCCCCTAACCTTAGCCTCCCATCACCTAACCGATATTTTACAATATGCATGTACATATATATTAATATACAATACATCAGGATTTCCTTAGCCGACTTTTTCACTTCCCATCCGATACAGATATTGCAGCCTTGAGTTTTGGCCAATACCAATATCGGTCCGATCCGATTTCAGCAATAAACATACATAATTTATATAATTTACTTATATTTTTTACTTATTTAAGATGGCGCCTACATGAGTGGTCACCTCAGTAACGTACCCTCTCGTGCTGTCTATGTTTTTGTCCTTTTCGTTCATCTTTGGAGACATTCTGCGACTTATTTACACAAAAGAAAACAGGGAAGCATGCCGGAGTGCAAATTAAGCTCAGACAGCGAGGATTCCAAATGCCGCTCCTGCCGATTCACTTTGCAAAGCTACGCTCTGTATCCAACAAAATGGACGAGCTTCATCTTCTCACAAAGACAGATAAAGACTTCAGATGTTCCGCCGCCCTGTGCCTCACGGAGACATGGCTTTGTGAACGAATCCCCGATGGCACCATAATGCTTCCCGGCTTCAAACTTGTTGTCAGGGTAAACAAAAGGTGGCCGAATATGCTTCTACATCAACAAAAAAATGGTGTACAGACGTCACGGAGCTCAGCACACACAGAAGATTGGACTTGGAGTCGCTGTTTTTTAACTAAGTCATTCAATTGTACTAATAATTTCTTAAATGGGCTTAAATAATACATTATAAAGACACTAAATAGGAAATAATCACTAAAACTTAACGTATTACATCATGAATGTACGGGGCCAGTACAGCTTCTGACAGGGCCACCACAACTTGGCTCATGGTGGCCCGAAAGTGCCACCACTCAAAAAGCCTGAACGTCAGACCGTGCTTATCTTTGTCCATGCCGCAAAGCACTACAGTAATGTCACATGGCAACAGCATTGGCATAGGCATTAAAGATTCATTGTTCTCAGGTCAGATGTGCTGCTTATCACATGAATCTACACTAGGTTCCTTATAAAAATGGGACATCATTTAAAATGGGAAAAACAGAAATAATCAAATATCGATTTGTCGTAATGTATTTGAGCTCCGATAAAACAAGCACAATTACATAAGGGTGGAAAACTTGTAACCATCAACCCACTGGACGGTTTTCTTTCATAGTATTACTGTACGATTACTTTCTCAAGTACAGGTGATTAAAACAAAGGTTTTTGGCTTTCTACCCACTTTAGTTTTACAATTTTTCCAAATCACATATTGGTTTTGAAAAAGGTATATAGATGTAACAAGCCCCACGGTGCCGTGCACAGAGATCCAAATGGAAGAAAAGGATTGAAGTCAAAATTACTCACAATAGGAAAAAGCCACTGTCTAAAGGTCTGGTCCTGCAACTAACTCAAAAGGATTTTTTTTTAGCTGATCTGCACATAAGCAGGGATGGGTCTATTTGGATTTTACAGCGGAAAGTCACCAATGGTTAAAACAGGGCCGAACCAAACAGCAACAAGGACTATCAAATTAGATGGTTGCACCATGGCGTAACGGCGCACTCTCTTTGCCTGTTTGTGTGATCCCCGGCACCCCCACCCCCTCCAAAGCAGACCACATTTCTGTGCAGTGAGCAGAGGTTTACATAAACAGCCACAGCTCTCCATCGAGGAATGGGAGTTGAGGCCCAATGGCATCAGATAAGCTCTGAATTAAAACAAACAGGCCTACAGTGAAGACACTTGTACGTGTGGTAACTGCTCCCTTCATTCACAGTTTGACGTGATCTGGGTCTGACACTCAGGAATCCTTTCATGTGAGTGTTCCAAACGAAGAACTGGCAAAATAGTGACAAATCATAAGTAAATCTTAAAAATTTCCCCTTCAATTGCTGGGATTTCCACGGGTGGTCCAAAGAGCTGGAACTGTATTTAGTGGCAGATTATTCACATTCTTTCACGATCATGCCATTTCGTTTAAAATGCAGCTGCACGACCAGCTATACTCAGTACAAAAGACATACAAATCTGCCTGTTCAGTATTTAAGAGGAAGTAAAAAGGCCAACAAAAGTTAGTGTTTTAATCCCCTTTCCATGTTGCCACTGGCAATGTCTGCATGAAACTGCACACAAACAACGAAACACGGGAGATACATTGCCAAATTAGCTGAGGTTGACAAAGAAACAGATATGAGATACCAGTAAGAGCAGTGGAGGAAGCATTTAAGAAAGAACCCCAAAAGTTTCCTTCCTTTAGAGGAGGGGTCACCACCATGGTGCCCGCTAGTTCAAGCTCACCCCCATGGACAACATGAGTAGCCCACAGGCCTGTTCTAAAAATAGCTCACCAGTGATAGGACATTGTGATTTCCTAGGAATGTAAACAAATTATTTTGGTGTGTTATGTCATAGAAGAGTCTGCTAGAATGAGGGGAAAAGTTTATAAAATAGTGGTGAGGCCAGCAATGATGTATGTTAAAGTTAGATAGAGCACTTTTAAAATACCTTTTTCCACCATTAGAGTGACCCACTAAATTGATTGGGGTTTTTTTCTTTTTGAGAGGGGAAGTAAAAATCAACAACTGAACCAATGTGGTTGCACTGGTTGAACATGCTAATGAGATTAGCACCAGGGCTTGCGCTTCCCATACGCCACCTCGCCAATGTCTAATTGGAACAGGATGTGGCGAAGGGAATATCGCCCACGTTAGCCAAACTGGCGAATCAAAATCACACCTTATCACCTTCCTGGTAAGGGAGCGCACTCATCCTGCCGTCTGTGAATGGCGTTAGTGGTTTAGTTTTCCCCCGCTTCGTAAAATGCTTCAATCAGCCGTCTAGCCGCTGCTGGCTAAGCAGTCAGGCTCACGGGCTTTCCCAGCTGCGGGGAGCGGCGCGTAGGAGAACACAAGAACCGGTGCCACATGGCGCCAAATTGAAGCATGCGTATGTATTACGCGACGTACGTTTGAAAAGTTGATGGTCAATGTGTCCTGCAATTCACATTAGTTAGCTAGATGCCTTCTTCATCAATGCACAAGCTAATAATCACATCTTGATTGCCAGACAGAGCAGCGGCGGCCGCAGCTAGTCATTTGGGGGCCCAAGCCAAACATAGTCATGGCACAAGGTTAGTGTTTGTGATACTGTGAGACGTCTATGTGAAAGTTGTCCCAATGGGACAATTGGGATGTAACGTTACTACGCTGTAGTTTTAGCTCAATGTTAAGCTTTTGTTTCTGTCATCGGCTCTTACGTTGATTTGAAGACTAAAATAAACGCTAAAAACCATCTGTCCAAAAGTGCAACCAACCGTTTACCTTGTTAGCTGCCTGAATGTTGGCATAGACGTATTTTATCGTTTCACTCACCCAATTGATTGAGAGTTGACATCACTGAAGCTCCCCGCTGTGTAGGCTGAGGCTCCGAGCGTGTCAGACGCTACGTATAGTGAAAGCCTCCTTTGCACAATATAATCTTATTCCAAGTGTTTCACTGAGGCGACTGGTCATTAATTTTAACAAAGTTAAGACACACTTTTGTTCACCACCGCCAGCGTTAGGCACAAGCACGTCTTTGTGTGCATTCTTCTTTGTTGGTTTTTGCCGCTTCGTCATTGGTTTTCGCTACTTCTTCGGGGCCAGAGGACTAGGCATTGAAACTGGGAACCGAATTTTTAAAATTCCAGTTCCAGTAGGCTCTCGATTCTTGACGGTGAAGGGTAAATGGACTGCACTTATATAGCGCTTTATCTACACCATCACAGTGCCCAAAGCGCTTTACAAAGTCTCACATTCACCCACTCACACACACACACATTCATACAGCAATGGATGCCCAACTCTAGGCCAGAGTATTATACACTAATTCTTCTGTATGATAACTATTAGTGAGGACACCAGAAACAATCGCACACCTGGATTTACTGTATCTCTCTTCAGAATGTAATGAACGAATGCATGCTACAACAGATTACACTTGGGGGGAGGGGAGTGAGCCACGGCATTATTGAAGGGACAAACCTCAGGTCCGTGTTTTGCTTAAACTAATGCTCTCGAGTATAGAAATACTAATGCATATGTTAAAACATAGGTGTAAAATAACAGATTGATTAAAAACAAATGAATAGTGTTCGGAATGTGCTAATGACTCTACAGTATAACTGGGCATGAAAATAAATGATTTTAACTTCATGTCTGGCTCGACTAGTACTCAATACTGCAGTGCATTTAAATACAGGTAGACTTCATACAAATGACTCTATATACTTTTGTGCTCTAATGAGCATAGTTTTCTAGAGGGAAAAGGAGAAATGTATGCTGGTTTTCACCTTGTATTTTTATTTTTTTTTAAATCGCAATATATACTGCAGGGGGTATCATACAGCCCAAGTGTCAACACACACCTGCCATCATTTAATATTCAGCTGATCAACCACAAATGAAGTTCAACTGTTCTTGTAGGCTTTTCCAAACATTGTTTTCATTTTAATTTCTAGCAGAAGGCTGAAGATTTTGTGCCAACACTGACTGGCATTTGGAACCATTCAAATTCCCCTCCGGCTTGACTAAGGCCCCAGTTCCAGCTGAATAGGGGAAAAACAGCCTCAACGCACGATGCTTCCACCACCATGCTTCACTGTAGTTTTGGTGATTAGCACAGTTGTGTTTGTGCCAAACATACCTTTTGAAATTATGACCAAAAAGTCCAACTTTGAGTGTATCAGACCATAACAAAACCTCCCTAACATATGGGGGAATGTGGAAAATGTTTTGAAATGGTTTAGCTTGGTTTCATTTTTAAATTATTATTATTGAGCAGAAACCTGGCATTCGAGCAGAGGTGTGTAGACTTTATATATCCACTGCACATGCTTACACCATGGAATTCTAAGAGTTTGCCTTTGTTGTTAAAGCGACAGTTGCAACAAAATATACAGAACACCGAAAATCAATTATATTCACTACGATCTTGAAATTGTAATGCTTAAAAAGAAACTCCACTGATTCATAATAATCTAACTGATGAATTAAGAACTGATTAAATGGATTTTAGATCAATTGGGTCTTGAAGCAACTGATGAAATGGTGTACATTAATTGGCTGCAAACAGTAAAATAATATAAGCATGTATTTATAAAAATAAAAAATAATTTAAAATTGTTTTAAAAAAATAAAAATGAATCAATCATTAATTTTCCCAATGAATTGGTCCATCAATATTTAGTCGAACTCTAGCGACTTGTCGGCATCAACAATAGAGCCACTCTATCCCCCAAGATTTATGAAATTCTTCATGAATAATGGCTCAATCAATTAATCATGCATATCCCTAACAGTGAACATAACAGGGAAGAGTGTTGGCTCTGTGCGGGTAAGTAACTCAAAAAGTCGTCCCCCGTTCAATTCAGGCAGCCTAAGCTTTAAGGTGGACAAGCTATGTTCATTTTACTGTTACACTGCTACGGTTTTGGCTACTGCTCTGCTGCATGGTACACACTGTTCTCATACATAACCGCCTCTTCCAAACACACACACACACAGTTAACATACACTGCCTGGAAGTGAACAGGTCAGGAGCTAAGGAGATGAGATCCTCCAGACAGCACAGTGTGACAGACGGGGGTGCATACTGAGCAGCATGCACACAACACACACATGCACACAACACACACACACACACACACACACACACACATATATATATATATATATATATATATATATATATATATATATATATATATATATACACACACACACACACACACACACACACACACACACACACACGAACACACGCACACCGACGCTGACAATAGAACAGGCATGGTGGGCCGCTTCAAACACATTCCACAACGTGCAAAGCATTGTCAGAAAATTCCACTGTGCTCTTTAGCACAAACACCCACGCACTTGGAGGGTACCTTTTTCCTTAAATCTGCCTGTTTTCAACCAGCTTGATGTCAACCCCGGTACCATATGCACATTAAGACTATTCAATGTCTTAATGTGCATTGTACATCTCTGTATTCTACAGCTCCTTGACCTTTCAAACTAGACACCCAGCTTCCTCATTTATGGAAGCCAGTATAATGTTGACAACCAACACCAATGCGCTGATACATATGGGGAGAGATTTGTCTCTAAGTATTTACACAAACATAGAGCGGCTGACATAAGTATTTAACGGGTCATCATTTTTCTCACTAAATATACTTCCAAAGGTCCTATTGACCTGAAAATTTCATCAGATGTTGGGAACAACCCAAGTTTTCTTCGGGCACTCCGGTTTCCTCCCACATCCCAAAAACATGCATGATAGGTTAATTGAAGACTCTAAATTGCCCGCAGGTGTGAATGTGAGTGTGAATTGTTGTTTGTTTATGTGTGTCCTGCGATTGGTTGGCGACCGGTTCAGGGTGTATCCCACCTCTCGGCCGAAGAAAGCTGGGATAGGATCCAGCACGCCCAAGACCATACTGAGGATAAGCGGTACGGAAGATGAATGAATGAATAATTTAAACAAATTTTGATTTGAAACGCCACATCAGATTTTTATGAACGTGGTTCAGTTTCCAACTTTTATAACGGAGAGAGTATTTTATTTCACTATTTTAAATCCAAATCATTAATTCATTATTTGTCAGGCCTTTATTTTGAAGTCGGCCCAAGCAGCTCGTAGGCGGCGTGTTACAGTAATGCCTAGTATATATAAACAATCGTTGGGGCGGCTGGCTTGACTTAATCTTTCCGACTGGGGGCTGGCTTGACCACAGTGGTTTACTCCAGATTTCAGCACGGTCGGACTATAGACTGCTGGATTCCCATAAAAATGATTGGCAGTCATAAACGGAGACAGCAACACTGCCGCCTAGTGGATGGAGGGAAGGGCCTTCCCACACATGTAAATCGCGGCTATATTCGTGGATCTGAAAAACGTGACAATCACGGATACATTTGTGGATTTGACAAACACGTAAATCAAGGATATATTTGTGGATCTGAAAAACGTGTCAATAGCAGATACAAGTATATTTGTGTAAATAATTTTGAGACAAATCTCTCCCCATAGATACTGGAAGTTATGTTTTGTTAATCTCTGTAATGTAAAAAGCAGCATGGGAGGGCCCTTGGAAGTCTACAGTGCATTCTGGTTGTTGTGTTTTAATTACCTTTAAAAGAAAGGTTAATACCACACCAGCTCATATCATAAAAAAACTGTGGCAATCTGACACATAGGAAGCAAGATTTTCTGTCATTTAAATAGCATAGCCCCTTTTTACAGTATTATTCACCTATGGTGGAGAAGCACAATCTATTCAGACTACAGCCCGGATTTACAGAGTATCTTGAGTTATTTTATGACTGAATTAATGATAATCAATATCCCTGTTCTATACCACTCATCGTCATTACAGTCGTGGGTGAGCTGCAGCCTATCCCAGCTGACTTCGGGTGAGAAGTCAAAACTAAACAAAACTAGTATAAAGTCTTCTTGTGCAATAAGTATAAATAACAATTGAATAGCATGTAATTTATCTAATTAACATTAACAACCCAACGATTAACACGAGTGAAAAATAACCTCCCCCCTCCAAAAAAAAATAACGAAGTACTGTCTATTTTTTTTAAAACTGGTCTTATTGTAAGGCGTACATACACTTTAAGGTTTGAAAATACTTCGCACTGCATCTGAATGTGTACATAAAACGAAAGTCCGCGTAAGCCCCGATTCACCTATTTGTTTTTCCCTGCTTTTAACAACAGATATAAAAGTAAAACCAATTATGTTATTAGTCATTACGTTCAAATATTGCATTGTAATTGGCATGATTCACAGTTTAACAACGGATTTACTCCTCCAATTTTGAGATGTGTGTATCCGATGAAAAAAAATGCATTGTTGTCAATCATCTGCACCAAATGTTGAATTAATTTTCCAAAGTTTTCATCACTTGGTTTATTTAAAAAAATACAACAATGGGCTCTTGACTGTCTTTAGAGGATTTGTTTTGTTTGGTCAAATCAAAAGGAATGTCACAAAAAGCCAAGTTAAAGACACCACGGAATAAAACAAGCTGACAAATGTTATTTAGTTATGACGTGCTGACAATATGGAGATTCAACGTATCTTATTAAAAGTCAAACCTGTCATTACTATAAGTGTACAACTGCACGTGTGACGTCAGATCTGATTTAGGCGTATCAAAGTGTACCCTTGCGATATATTGCAATATCAATACTGTCACTTTGCCAGCTTGTTTTTCTGAACAGAGAAGACGAACAGGTATTTCATTGATTCAGATTGTCAGTGACAACTGTCAGGCTTTGGGTGCAGGTGGACAGAAGCGGTAACATGAATGTCAGGCTGTGGAAAAGATACATAACATCACATGCATAAATACACACATACACACTGGCCCTCTCCAACAGGCTGAGAGGAACAAGAAGGGGGCCAGCCTCCTGGTTGCACAACTTGTTTTTCACAAGTTCGGCCAGGAGACAACTCAGCAGTTGCTTCAGAAAACTGTTTGCTGATAACTATGGCAAACAAGCCCATCCAAATCTATTAAAAACAGAAAGAATCTTTAAGACATTATCTCGGGCCTAGCTCATCGTAGCCGAGGTGCTGTAAATTTATCAATTTAGTTTCTCCTTTCCCAAGACTGACGTTGAGATAACGGGCATATTGAAAACTAAGCATTCTTAGAACTCCATATTCTGAGTATTTTGGTTGTTGACCCGCACCGTCTTTAGCGTAAACATCTCAAGAGTGCCAAATATGGTCACTAAGCGGAGAATTGAGTAAATAAGGCACCAGAAGCAGCCAATGGCATGTACCCCACTCTCCTAGAGGGACACACAGAAAGAGAGAGGGAAAGAAAGAATGAGGAAGGAGGGGTACAAGTAACCCGGTCTCATAAGACCCCTTTCAGGGGCCTCTACGCTGTCTGCACACATGACCTGTGTGGAGTGTCCACAGCATTTGCTTTGAACCTGGCCAGAGGAAGCAGCCATTTTAAGAAATGCACGGCACAGTCTAAATAGCAACACTGAAACAAGCAAAAACTAGTCACATTATTGTGGTTTGTTCTATGATCACTGATCACTTAACTGTACAAATGTCCTTCATGGCAATGTATCTTTGTGGAATTGTTTTTTTTTTTTTTAATCAAATTTGCCAGTTTGTAACTTGAAAAATTGTAAACAAGTTAATAAACAGAAGATTGTTGCCCTTGTTTTCGAACCTACAGTTAATCCCACAAGAACGTTTGAGCCGGTCAGCCATGTAATTGTAATACAAAAATTATCTCAGAAGAATTGTTATAAAAACCTCAAAAGAATTATCCTACAAATGATCAGAATACAGAACAACAAGCATTAAAAAAAATTTGCCAGAAATTTAATAGCAGATCTTTAGAAAAATAGAAATGGCCGATGATGGAAAAGGTTGCACACACTGATATTCATTTATACTGAGACATTTGTATGTTATGTAAACACTGAAAAACTCATAACTATTGATGTTAAGTTAATCCAATTTTACTGTATAGCTAGTCCCAATTCACAACAAAAGTTGTCACAGGGTGCTTTGCATTTGGAGCAGATCTCAAACAACAATGCTCCCACCAAGTCAGGGTGGAAAATACTGTTGACCCAATAGCATAGCAAGTTCTTTTTTAATTTACTGTCGCAATATAAATAAGATATACTAATGAGCTTTTAAATTATGTGGGTTGTTTTTTTTTTACATCTGTGTAGATTCTCAGTCATCCAGGTCATAGCAACCTACCAAGGTTGAATCAAGGCAACTGGCCTCTTCTTGTTTGCTGAATTTGTTGTGTTTTTTCCTTGTTTTCTGAAAATATTAAAAAAACTGACTGAGGTAATTATGCTACTAGGCGCTATTCTTTAACGTTTTGTTTGTTTTTTCATAAACACATTTCCAATTCTACTACAGCCATTTCAAAAACTCGGGTCAGAATTTTGTATTGGTTTGTTGATTTTGAGCATAAGAAAAACTGCATTTCGTAAGCCTAAAAGCATAATTGCCTGAGTCATTTTGTTATTTTTGGGAAACAAAACAAAAAAAACAACAAATTAAAGAAACAAGATGCCTTGATTAAATCTTTGCAGATTACTATGACCTAGATGACTGAGTATCTCCACAAATAAAGAAAAAAATGTTTTAGCAAGCACACTAGTATTTTTTATTGATAATGTGACAGTAAGTCAAAAGTGACTTGGGCAATTATGCTATTAGGCTAGCGATTTATATTAATTTGTAATAACATAATAGGTGTAACAATTAATCAACAACTAATGATTATTCAAATACATCATTAAATATTTGGATAATTGATTAATGGTTTCCATTGTTTAACTTAAAATTGTCCAAATCCTCAGATTTCAGCCTCTCAGCAGTAAAAACCTGTACCTGATTTCTGTAGTTCTTCATGAAAGCAGACTGAATGTCTTACCGTAATTTCTCATGTATAATACACTCGAGAGTATAATGCGTACCCCCAAAATCAATTTTTTATCAATATGGTACTAAGAGGCCTTGATTCTAGGGCTGAGGGGGGAAATCGGCTAAGTTGGCTAAGTCGACACAAAACTTTCTGCCTTGAAATATGTGCCACCCCGTAAACCTGTTTGGTTACTGTCCATGTTTTCGCACGGACATTTGTTGCAGGGGGGCCATGTTCGGGAGGTCATGACATCATGACCTCCCGAACATGGCCCCCCACGTAGTCATGTCTAGAGCCACGGTCACATAAAAGTGCCATATTTTACCAAACTAACTTTTTCTAGTATTTGGGATGTAATATTGGCTCTATGGTGCCTCAGTAAACATGTAAAATATTAATTTAAATCATCCACGCATTGCTGAGGTCCAGACGTTTTTCTGCCGAGAGGCATGAAATCAGGTCGTTCGAATTTTTCGAACTTATCTACGTCACAAGCGAATATCTTCCCCTACCTCTACGCATCAAGCCAGCGCTGTCAACATAACAATTGTGTGTTCTCGCACAAGTGGGTCTTCTACACAGAGGTAGCCAATCAGAGGAAAGGGGGCAGTCTTAGCCAAATATGGACAAAGCGGATACAACACTACGGTACCAGTAAAAATAAATAGAATGTGAAAAGATTTTTTTCATTTTCCTTATACCCATGTATAATGCGCTCTATTGACTTTTGATTATTTTCTTAAAGGTGCATTACACATGAGAAATTACAATTTGTGTTTCATCAAAATAAGACATTTGCCAACATCTGGTTTTACTTTGGAAAACGACGACTAACAATTTTGCCTAATTTGTGACATGTTTCAGACCAAATCAGTAACTTTCATAATCAATTTATGTAAAAACAACAGTCAGTTTAATCTATTACGAAAATAATAATTTGCAGCCATAGTTTTGATAACCTGGAATTGACATGTAGCTGAAACTGAAGCAGCCTCAGAAGTATACTGTATATCAAACTAGCACCCCTTTGCATTAATCAGTAACCGAGTAGCTCTCAGTTTAAAAAAACGGTGAGTAAATCATCACTAACTCTTGTGATATTGCTTAAATGTTGTTTATTTGGTTTTGTTTAATAATTAAACAATACCAAATAAACAATAATCTGTTAATAAATAGTAATCAGAAAAAAACGATTTTGCAATAAACCTTAATGCAAAATATTTTTTTTATCTGATTATTTGATGGAATCACTTAATGGAATAAATGATCATCGATTCTAAAAATATTCAGCAGTGACTGACAAATAATGTGCTGTATCGGCTGTGTGTAACACAGTATATTGCTGTCATGCAAAGACTATGTATTTATTACATTACATTGAAATAAATTGTCCTTTGAATTTATTTAATTTGAACAGGTTGCACATGATTAAAATGTGGTAAACTAATGTATATTCTATTATTTTCAAGGAGAACGGGGAAATTACGTCAGTTTACCACATTCTAATGATATGAAACCGATGCATACGGTCAAATGAAGTTCTTCGTATTAGTGTAGGTTGGACCATGGGGGAGGAGCCAAATAGCTAATTTTGGCAAAATTGGGAAACCCTGCTGTTCTTTGTCAAAGCAGAGGATTACATTTGTTTTTCAGCTCCTCTAAATAGGTTCAAAATTAGCTATAGGGCATTTGCCTTCCATTTGCAGAGGAATGGTTATCACTGTACGATTTCGACGTCGTTCCGACACTCCGACCCCCCTAAAATTCATTGATAAAAACAACACAAGTCCTCCGTGGAGAGCTGGGGGGCGCTCCCCGCTATGGCGCTCAAATGTTTTCATCCTCGGATGGTGGCTAATCCTCCGCTTCCGTGCGTAATGTGTTTACATTGTGGCTGCTCTGGCGCGTGCGTCCCCATGGAAGGGCCGAGCTGCTCGCACTTCGGACGCGTCGGAGTGAGCGGGGATGACAAGTCGCCTTCGCGGGTGGGACAAGAGACGGCTTGGGGGGTGGTCTTCCTCCGAAAGGTGACGCAGGAACAGCAGTTATTGGCGCAAAGCCACGGGCACCGGGGGGGGGTGCAAAAAAACAAAACAGAAGGGCCCAAAGGGACCTTTTGCGCATGCGTCGTCAATATCAACACAACTCGCCTCATCTACAAATACATAATCGCTACTATAATACACAATCCTAGTATGGGATGAAGTCCCACAAGTAGAATCTTATTTAGTATTTATTAGATTTTAAATAAGACCATTTTTATATTATTCAAAGATTCTTTATGGTTAATGATTATTCTGTCAACGTGTATTTAGGTTTCTATTTTATTAGGTAGACTTTGTCTGTTTTTAATTCATGTTTGATTTCTGAAATTCTTTTAAATTTATGTACATTTTATGCCGATGTTACGTCAGTGCATATTTTAGTAAGTTTAAGTCACATTTCTTGTTGTTTGTAAGTGAACTACGCAAACTAATAATATAATACTGCAAGAAAAGCGTGTACTTACTTTCTCCTTGAACGAGTCCATGCTGGCATATGATGCACACGATCCAAAGCACAAGTTGTGCTCCCAGTTTAAGCGTCCACCGCCTCATTTTCACTCGAGGACACGTCAATCTGCAAAAACTCCAATGTGGACACCCCCTAAAAAAAAAGTGTTTGTTATTCAAGAGGTGCCCCCCACCCCACCCTCGGCCCGGTAATAAATGGCTTCCCCCCTAGCCCGAGTTTGGGGTGTGTTCCCTAAAAACGGTGGTCTTTGCTTCTGGCGACACGCGTTTGAGTAGAAATGTTCATTTTCCATAGGTGAAGGCGACAGTCCACGGTCATGTCTCCTCCTCGATCAAGAACGGGTTAATATCCAAGTGGGAAGCTGCCGTCCATTAATTATAGGCAAAAAGGTAAATGAAGGAGTGGATCCAATATCTTCAAGAGGACATTCCAGCGAGGTCAGACTCCCTTTGGGCAGCTGCGTGCAAGAAAAACGTGCCTAGATGTGGAGCTACGACCATCCCGTGAACTCCTTCACCCAACACCATAAAATGTCCAAAACGGTGAGGGAGGGGGGGCTAACCAACAAGGACAAAACGTGGGAGCTAATGGTCACGACTGCCCCTTAAAAAGGGACGGCTACGTGTAGCCTGAAGTGCTGGGTGAAAAGTCGTACCACACTGCCAGTTTCTTTTCCCTCAGATTAGCCGATGCGAGGAAGGAGGAGGGGTGTCGCTGAGGCTGGCTGGCTGGCTGGCTAGCGAGCTAGCTAGCCAGCTAATCCAAAACAAACCAGCTTTCCGCGTCGGCACCGGAGTTCAAATAGAAAAAAACACACACACACCAACGTCGAATGCGCGTCTCGTCTCTAACGCTGGTCACGAACAAAATGGGGGGTACAGAAAAGTGTGTGTGGGGGGGGGGGAGGTTGTTTCAAAAGAAAAAGACGGGTTAAGTGTAAAAAGTTGCGTTGGTGGCTGTCGTTTGTTGCGTCTCAGTCAGGCAGGTTCCCCCTCTTCTCTTTCCGTGTCTCCTTGCGCGAACGAGCGCGGAGTCTCTCTCTCTCTCTCTCTCTCGCTCTCTCTCTCTCTCTCTCTCTCTCTCTCTCTCTCTCGCCCAGTAAACAACTCCTGCCTGCCTGCCACTCACCCAGCTGGGCCAAAATTGTGGAGCGCGTGCGTAAAACCCGGACCGGATCACGAGCCGAGGTCCGGATCTGGAGCGTCCGAAACGGACGGAACAACACCGGCGCTCTTTGTAAGAAAAAGGGCAACAAACGTGAGGAATTATTTTTGGAGCGGCACCTCGGTTTACATGACTAATCATTAGTAACAAAGTATAACAATAAAATTAAAAAAAAGCAATATTTCCCATAGGAAATACTGTAAAGCAAATGAATCCATCACTCAATAAAAATAAAAAACTGTGAAAACCCATGACAAAAAACAATCGCTTGGAAATCTGTGAAATACATAAATATGCAGGCAGAGGCGCAAGAATTAATCGATTCATCTACAACCTATCGATTATCAAATTAACCGACATCGATTGATCGTTTAGAGACCTTGTTTAACTTAAAATTGGCCGAATTCTTGAAATATCAACCTCTCAACAGTCAAGATTCTCAGATTTCTGTAGACCTCCATGAAAGCAGACTCATTATCTTTGTGTTGAATCAAAATAAGACATTTGAAAACGTCTGCTTCAACTTTGGAAAACAATGATCAACATGTCTGTTTTTTTCTGACGTGTTACGGACCAAAACAGGAACTGAATCCTAATCAATTTGTTTGTGCATTATCTGCACTGTTATTTTCAAATAATGTCCTGTTGTTGTTTTATTTATTTTTTATCAAGGGATGGAAATTGAAAATGTTTTGTATCCGACCTAACGATTGTTAAAAAAAAATAATCAACAGATGAATAGATTATTAAAATAGCTGTTATTTGCAGCCCTGTTTGCAGGTGTTCGCTGTATATCATATTTCATTTTGGTAATCATCTTTCAACTAGCTTCTAGCCAGGTGTTGATGTCCTGGCCGGCAGCGGAATAAAAGTAAAACAATACGGAGGTATCGCAAGTTCCTTTTACACCCCTTCACTTTTGTGTGCGTTACTATTGCTTTGAGATTGCGGACAAAACCAAATGACCGCACAAACATTGAACGCCCCTTGGCCTTGCGAGCAGGAAATAGAACACCTGCCCGCGGTCAGGAAGGTGCACACTGTGTTCCTTAAGATTTGCATAGCAAATACCAATTGTACTCAAACCTGTCCTGGCCAAGGAGCTTAAGTGAACTGCAACAAAACCTAGTTCTTCCCTTTGTGCCGCGCCAGCCCAACCCCCCCACAGCCTGAACCTGCATTGACGTAAGAATCGAAGTGAAAATATGAAAAGAACATCGGCTCCTTCCCGCTTGCATAGTAGGGGTTGCTGTTTGTGTGCACGGATGGTCACACGCTGGTCTCGGCCCACCAAGAGCTTGCGGAGCGGGGCTTGTTGTTTATCTGAGGAATGTTGTTACCCAGTGAGCAGAGTAAACGAGGTCTTAGAGAGATTAAATGTCACGGGTCTGAAGGACTAAGGCCAATGGAATCTAGTCAAAACACATTGCTTTGTGCTCGCCGTGCTGTGCTGACACCGACGCTCAAATAAGCACAGCTCTTCTTCGCACCTCACACAGGTACAGCTCCTCTTGGAATCAAACGGCTTCCAGCATATTAACCCACCTGGAGCGCTGTTCCCTTGGCACGTTTCTGTTGGCGGCTCTAAAAATAAATGCGTTCAGCCAAATCAATTCGGGCGTCACCCCGATATAAACAAGGATCCAAATGTTTCCATTCTGCCATTCATTCATTCTGCCTTCATAGTCATAGACAAGTCATGATGTGCGTTGACACCGAACGCGTCTATAGAGGTTCAACTTCAGGGTGAATGGGATTATCGAATTGTGGTTATCGTGTTAGCCTCACAGTGAAGAGGTTCTGGGTTCAAATCTCAAATCTCAGATCAAATTCCCTGTGTGGAGTTTGCGTGTTCTCTCCATGCTTGCGTGGGTTTTCGACTTTGGCTTCCTCCCACATTTCTAAAACATGCATGTTAGGTTCATTGAAGACTCCTAAATTGTCTGTTGGTGTGAATGTCAGTAAGAATTGGTTGTTTGTCTATATGTGCACTGTGACTGGCTGGCTGCCAGTCCAGGGTGCTCCAGCTCACCCGCATCGCTAATGAGGACAAGCGCCATAGAAAATGGATTGTTCAAAATTCATTCATTCATTCATTCATTTTCGTGCCACACAGGCACGGGGGAGAGCATGCGAACTCCACACAGGCGAAGCCAGGCCTGAACCCACCCGGGTCTCCAGAACTGTGAGGCAGATGTGCTAATCAGTCCTTCACCGTGCTGCTAGTTCCAAATTATTACCTAAATCATATTTGTATCTGATTTTCCTTAATAGTCTATGTAAATGACAGTCAACACAATTTTCAAGTCATCAACCGTTACAGCACAGGTGTCAAACTCAAGGCCAAGGGGCCACATCCAGCTGGCGGGCAAAACTGATTGAAAAGATTCTTGCTCAAATCTGTATCAAAATTTCATATTCCCATATGTAATAATTCAATAACGTTGAGGCATTGCAAGTATTTCTGTTAACAAACCGCTTTTTTACAGTAACTTGAACAGTAGTTGAACAAACTACTTTCAGTCATAAGGGCAACTGTAACTGTTATGTGGCCCGCACCAAATACAGTTTGACACCCCTGCGTTAGAACGTGTTGTTTTTTTAAAAATAAAAATGATAACAGTAATGTTTTAAACAAAAAACTTGAAAATGCCTTGTTCCAAATTATTACGCACAAGACATTCTATAGGTCTTAAAGAGCTGAAAATGGTCTTTTTTTAATTGTACTTCCAGGATTAGGAGGTCATGTTTATAAAGCTATTTCAATCACAAGCATCTTAAGAGGTCAAGTTACATTATAACATAGGACCTTTTATTTAAGAGCAGTTTCACAATTTTTACATCCATTGAACTTGTGTTTTTTTTTTTTGGGGGGGGAGTAGATTTTCTGCTTTAATTTCTTGATAGGATCTCAGAACAGCCTCCCAAAGCTGCTGTTTGGATGTGAACTGCCTCCTAGATCTTTTGCTTGAAGATGCGCCGAAGGTTCTCAACATCATGAGTTTCTCTCGCTTTGTGCCCAAGGCAACCAATGATGCAGAGGGATTCCCTGGAGCATGAGATGGTGCGTTGTCATGTATCAAGATGATCATTTTTTTTACAGAAATCATGGTTGTTCTTGTTGTACCATGGGAGGGAGTGTTAAGTCAGAAACTCCACATACTTTTCATAGGTCGTTATAAACTGAAAATCATTGTCTCCTGCCATGCGCTGCACATAAACATTGTCCTCTCAGTAACTGAATCTTGCGCACAC
Source organism: Phycodurus eques (assembly GCF_024500275.1). Taxonomy (NCBI): domain Eukaryota; kingdom Metazoa; phylum Chordata; class Actinopteri; order Syngnathiformes; family Syngnathidae; genus Phycodurus; species Phycodurus eques. Next base: position 9,598,380 of record NC_084532.1, on the reverse strand, counting down.
TTTCAAGGTTGGCCAAATATCCTCAATTAATATGTTTGAAGGGGGAGTGCGTTCTTACCTTTGTTGGCGTGGAAGTCTCAGGAATGAGGTGGGAAGCAGGGTGCCTCGAAGGGGTCTGTGGGCATTGTGGCTGAGCTGCACCGTGTCCACCAAAGAGGGGGGGTCATGATCTTAAATAGACAAAGTGCTGCTGGATTGTCCTCTTCAAATGTCTCCCCCCTGTTAGTGCTTTACGCTGTGAGCTTTCTGTACACACTGAAAACAGCTCTCCTCAAGCCATACAGTACACACAGTGGATGGAAAGATGGATAGAGAGATGAAGAGATTCATAGGTAGATAGATACAGTACATACATACATTACATCGATACATAAATACATAGACGGTTGGACAGACAGATAAGATATAAACGGTAGGTAGATAGATACTGTAGATATATAGATGACAGATATATAGATCGATAGATCGATAGATAGATAGATAGATTTAGTTGGGATTAAAATAACAACGAACGTGAAATGATCCTCTTCTAATCCTTCACAGTTCACAGTGAGGTTAACGTGTGTGTTATTTATTGGTTTTAAACCCTCAGTAAACTAATCACATTGTAGAATTTGACCCCTCACCCCGGCAAAGCCTTAAAGATTAGTGACGAAGGTGTAATGTAGCCCGAGTAAAAGCCCCCTTCAAGGCAGGAAGTGTTCTGCTGTTTTGCCGTTCAAGGCCACAAAATCTCATCCAGGCTTACTTTTATCTTAATTAAAACCTCTCACATATAACATTTATGTGAATTACTTTCAAGGCTAAATTTAAAGTAGGTGTGTTATTATTATTATTTTCAAATGTGATATAATGCATTTGAGGTCATAAGCTACTGTATACAAAACATACAAACTCATGTTTGTGTTTGTACAGTATATACACACATTTATATATATACTGTATATAAATTCATATATAAAGATTCATAAACAGTGCTTAAAGGTACATGTCAATAAACTACAAAAGCTGTGCCAAAAGCTTAATTTAGTTAGGCAGTTCGATGAAAGAAGTAAAACTCATTGTGGAGATGCACTAAATGCACTAAAATCTAAATACTTCATGTACACTGTATTGCCAAACATATTCTGACTTGACTCAGATATGAATTTAAGTGACATCCCATTCCCAATCCATAGGGTTCAGGATGACGTCAGTCCACCCTTTGCAGCTATAACAGCTTCAACTCTTGTGGGAAGCCTGTCCGCAAGGTTTAGGAGTGTGTTTATGGGGAATTTTGACCATTCTTCCAGAAGCGCATTTGTGAGGTCCCACGCTGATGTTGGACGAGAAGGCCTGGCTCTAAGGCGCCGCTCGAATTCATCCCCAAGGTGTTCTGTCGGGTTGAGGTCAGGGCTCTGCGCAGGTCAGTCAAGTTCATCCCCACGACTGGACTTGTTGCACAGGTTGGCATCCTATCACAGTTCCACGCCGGAATTCTCGGAGCTCCTGAGAGCGACCCGTTCGATCACAAATTTTTGTAAAAACATTGCACATGCCTAAGTGCTTGATTTGATACACGTGTGATTGGAACACCTGATTCTGATTATTTGGATGGGTGTGCGAATACTTTTGTCAATACAGTGTATTTAGTGAAAGAGTTCGATATTGTTATGAAAGTTGCTGGCACGAATGTGACAATCATGACGATCTCAACACAGGTTTGTGTTGGACCAATCATTTGCTTTGGCTGTGCACTTTATGTCAACGCCGACAAGTGTATTGCGCAGCCAGTTGGAGGATGAAGTCATCGAGATGTATGGCAGGTTCTTTTGGAAAGGAAAGGCGGGACTTCCTCTTTCTCTCTCTGTCACTCTGTATGTTGGGTGTCCCTGTGTGTTCACATCTTGGTCTGTGTGTGTTGAATTTCAAAGGCCAGTCACACACAGCTTTGCTTCCTCACACACACACACACACACCATAACGTTCTCATCAACGCACGCACACAGCAGTGTCAAGGTTGTCTTTTTTGTGTGTGTACTCATTAACAGCTCTTTTTCTCCACAAAATCACAAAGCCAAACTTGAATCACTCCGCCAAGACACTATAAACATGACGGAGTTCCGTTCCTACTGCAGCGACGTCATCTGAATCTTTAAGCAAGTCAGAAAGCTGCCTTCATTTTCCATTATTTCCTAGTTTTGAAATGGGTTGAGTGACAATATGTATGTGTTGACTAATTCAGAAGAATATAGCCTCTAGCTCACTTTGTAACATTAGTATTATTTTCTTGAAGTCCTTTCTTATCCCTCGTTTTCCTCCTGACTGCTGCCTGCTCTTTCTTACCTGCAGATGCTCTGATAGGAGTTCCCTGAGGCCACAAACCTAAAGGCCGGAGGATCGGTTTTTCGGCACCTCGAACCCTGGGGTCCTTCCTCGCTGGGAGGATGTGTCAGTGACAGCTTTATCCGCAGATTGTCAGAGCAACACATTCAATGTGGTGTGAATACACACTGTCAAGGTCAAGTCGATGTCGCAGGTTCCTAGGAGGCGCTGGCTCAGGTTGGAGGCAGGAGAAGGTAAACACTATGAATGTATATGTGTGTAGGTGTGTGTGTGTGTGTGTGTGTGTGTCTTCAGGCATGCCGCATTACATCAACCCTAACAAGGACACACTTGTTTGGTTGCTTCTTTTCGCACAAAAATCAAAAAAACTAATGATGTTCATTCTCTTGTCTCAGATGTAAAATATCTAAAAGGCCACCTAAGTAAAAAAAAAAAAAAAAAAAAAAAAAAAAAAAAAAAAAAAATTTCCTATGATTCCTATGTGACACACTGACATCCCACTGACCTTGTGCGTGTGCGCTCTGAAACATTACGTGCTCCAGACATTGAAAGTCCCCCCAAAAGAAATGAGTCATTTTATGACGGGCAATCGTATTTCACTGCACCAAAATTTCATGCTTGTAAAAAGGTTTCCAAAAGGGCCCATTGCTCACGTCAGAAGTGACCTTCACTGGCAGAAATTTGATCACTGATTTTTACTTCCACTTACTTGCTTACATTTTATTTGTTAATGAAGACACCTGCAGAACCCAGTGAGGTCTATGACAAGACCTGTATAATACATTTATGAAACTAGTGATGTTCAGTTTGGATTGACACTGTCAAAGAGTTATCAATATGTTTATCATCATGGTTGTAATTTCTAGGGGTGTAGATCTACTCTCAACGGGTCTGAACCTGCAGAACCACATCTTTGTAAAGCGCTTTGGCCACTGTGATGGTGTAGCTAAAGCGCTATATAAGTGCAGTCCATTTACCATCTTTCCATAGTCATTAAGTCACAAGCCACTGTAATAAAGGTCAAACCAATCACAATCTCACAAAACCACACACACACACACACACACACAGACATCCCCTCCTTGAGCCGTCACGTTATCGTGGTGGAGGGCCTAGCTGTGGGGCTCGAAGACGAGCGCCTAGTGGCTGGGCCTGCACCCACGGGAAACGTGGGTCCCCCTGCTGTCAGCTGGGCGGCGGCCGAAGGCGGGGACCTTGGCGATCCGCTCCCTAGCTCCAGAAGCTGGGTCTAGGGACGTGGAATGTCATCTCTCTGGCAGGGGAGGAGCCCGAGTTGGAGTGTGAGGTTGAGAAGTTTCCGACGAGATATAGTCAGACTCGCCTCCACACACAGCCCACGGTGAGAGGCGCCGAGCAGGTGTAGGTATACTCATTGCCCCCCGTCTCGGCGCCTGTACGTTGGGTAGCCTCCCTCCGCCTTCGGGTGGGGCACGGGTCCTGACTGTTGTTTGTGCCTATGGACCAAACAACAGTTTAAGTACCCACCCTTTTTGGAGCCCTTGGAGGGAGTGCTGGAGAGCGATCCCGCTGGGGAATCCATCGTTCTGCTGGGGGACAATGCTCATGTGGGCAATGACAGTGAGACCTGGAAGGGTGTGATTGGGAGGAACGCCACGCACCCCCACGGTCATAACCCGAGTGGTGTTCTGTTATTGGACTTCTGCGCTCACCACGGATTGTCCATAACGAACACGATGTTCCAGCATAAGGGTCTCCACGTGAGCACTTGGCACCAGGAAACCCTAGGTCGCAGTTCGACTTTGTGGTCGTGTCATCGGACTTGCGGCCGCATGCCTGGAGAGGCGGGGGACATTGAGTCCAAATGGACCATGTTCCGCGCCGCCATTGCCATTATTGAACAATAAAATGCAGTGGCCTTCCCCAAAGAAGTGTGGTCACAGATCCAAAAAGTGAAGAACGAAAGACTCCAAGCACTGGTAAATACATAACAGTAAATCACAGCAATCCCCAGGTACTACGGCTGCACGATTATGGCCAAAACGATCATCATGACTACCAGGACCAATATTATTATCACGATTATTCCTCATGTTAGGGAAAACACTTTATTTTTATTGCACAACTTTTAAACAAACAATATGTAACAGTTTCTAGTGGAAAATGAATCTTTAAATAAGAAGAAATTATCATAATAAAAAATAAATGTACCCAAAAAAACAAAAACAAAAACTTTAGCAAGGGCTAACTGAATAAATATGCTTTTACAAAGTGCAATGATGAATTTCAACTTAATGGAACCAAATAGTTAATGTATAAAACATAATAACAGACTGCAAGCACCGACATTTGAAAATCCCCGTCAATATAGTGCACTGCCATGGACGGTACGTCTCCGTATTTCTGCTTGACCATTGGCCAGTCGTGCATGGTCACAAACTGCAAAGAACTTGAAAGTTGTGATTTCCCTCTCTCTCTTTTTTTTTTTTTTTGTACTGCAGTCAAGCCAGCCGAACGTTTGATGACAAGGCAAGCCGCTACAGCGATTGTTAATAGTGTCTTAGGCTTCATTAAGGGCGCGCACAGGGCCAACTTCAAAATAAAAGCTTAAATGGGATTGATGTCAAATGTAGTAATATACGAAGCTTTTACTTTGAAGTTGGCCCTCTCAGCCCGTTGGTGGAGAGGCGGCATGAGGCTGGCTGACTCGATTGCGGGCACTGCTGCAATTGATGCACTTTTCATATGCAGCAGTGCCGCATTTTAAATATCACCGACGATAAGGCTCATTTAATAGTGGCATCCAAAATTGAGATCATGATTAAAATGTTATTAATTGTGCAGCCCTAGTAGATACCATGCAACATTGGCGTACTTTATGGGGGGAGGGCAGGGAGGACATGTTTTTTAGACGGCAGTGTTGGTCCCCTGCAGTTTTTTACTCTACAAAAAACAATGTGATAAGATCATTTCGCATTAACAGGCACTAGGACCACGCGGAACCCCCCGACAATTACAGCAGTGCATTGGTCAACAGGGTATCTGCTGGCCCAATCACATCGCTTAGATGTTTTAACCACAGCCGTTAGGTCGTAGATATGAAGAGTAGATCAACCAGCGTAAGGTAGCAGCCCGCCAATGCGACGTGCCTACGTGGCAGCCACGTTGGGGAGGTCGACGTTCCCATCAAAGGCAATGCATGGACATTGAAACTAAGTCGTTGCTTGCTCAATTTCCAACCGATTTTCACGAGTTTTACTTTTTTTTTGTCAACGCCAAAGCGTGTGGTTTCTTTCTTTCGTTTGTTTTGTCATTGAGGTCACAAATTGTTTGTTATTCCCAGTTCCCTTGTTGATTGGGCGCGACCGTATGCAGCACAATGTGCTGATATCCTTTTTCTTTTGGCTGTCCTGACATCCACACACGTTAGAGGTTAGGAAAAGAGAACAAAAAAAGTCGCGGCCCGGGTATAACCTGCCGGCCGTAAAAAAGTTGTTGTCCGCTTGTTTTACGGCCAAAACTGCTTCCCAGCGTGACGTCGTGCCGTCGCCGACCAATCATAGCTTCAGCCTAGTGTTTGGGGTCCGTTCGGAAATTCAGTCCAGTTCAGACTTTATATAACTTTACTACTGAACGTGTTGGCTATTGTTAGGGATGTGTCAGTACATCCGCCATATTGAATGTGGCAGTTTTACATAAATCGAGTGACACACACACTACGAACGCTCTGAGTAACCGAAGGTTCCGGGTTGCGTAGAGCGCGCCCGGCCTGAACTTCCCAACGCACCCTATGCTGATACAGGTGTGCGTTTGTTGTGTCGGTGCGAGTAAGTGTAACGCAATTATATGTATTAACTGTAACGGGATGCATCAAATCAAAGTGTATGCAGTGTTGTGTAAGCGTGCAGCCAGTGATTTCTAACACACACACACGGAATGCGCTGACCCCTTTGACCTCCCTAAGCTGGGCATCCCCGTAGGCATGCAGCTCAAAAGGGCGCACGGCGTATCTACCTATTCGCATCTGTGCGGCGTTCTCCAAAGACGAGGCAAGTTTACAGGTCCGTGATAGAAAAAGGGAGCAACAATGAGGGCAGCCAGTGAGTGACATAGGACAGCAAGAGGGGAAACTGAAGACATTGTAAGTCAGTAGATCTCAGCAGCGAGTCCTCTTTGTATTTCAAATCCTCTAGGCAAGCGCTTCTCAAAACTTTTACCCCAATACCACGTCAAAGAAATACTTGGGTCTCCAAGTACCACCATAATGACCAACAATAAAATACAACTGTGTAAACTGAGGCACAGGGTTTTTTCCTCTCAAGTACATTTAATGTTGTAAATCACTGGAACATTATGCACGGTTGGAACTTTAACACTGTCCTTAAATATATCAAATAAAATAAAATAAAAAACGACTTAGTAATTCAATTAAGATGTGTTGCACATAAAAGTTAAATAACAATGGTTTCAAAACAAACATTGCTAAATGATTAAATGCAAATGTAGAAGAAGAAGAAGAAGAATCAGATTTTATTTTTATGAACATGCAAGCATGCACACAAAATGTGTTCTCTGCATTTAACCCATCACAGTGAAGACATACACGTTAGTGGAACACACCGGAGCAGGGGGCAGCTGAAAGCGCCCGGGGAGCATTTCGGGGTATCAGTGTACTGGATTAAAAAAAGAAAAGTTGAAGCCGCTGCTACGTACACAGTTTGAACATATAATTCAGTGATTCACATACCACTGGAGCACAGCTGTCAAACTCAAGCTCTGGCCCGTCGCACCACTTTATGTAGCCCAGTAAAGCAATTAAAGTGTGCCTACGTCCTGTTTTTGCTAAATGTGTTTGTTCTTTTCACACATTTTTCAATGTTTTTTATTTTAACAGTTATTACAAGATTTGTTTATTTTACTATTCTTAACAAAAAGTGAACAATTGTACATGTAATATTTGTGTATCGCAATTTTCCATGACTGCTGATTTCAAATCTAATTTATTGCTAACAATATGTGTAATAATCAATTTTTGGGCCAATTGTGTATATGAAATAATATGTTGAAGTGACTATACATTTACAGTGGGTACGGAAAATTTGTTATATTGCAGCCGTTTGTTAAAATCCATCCATCCATCCATTTTCTGAGCCGCTTCTCCTCACTAGGGTCACGGGCGTGCTGGAGACTATCCCAGCTAACATCGGGCAGGAGGCGGGGTCCACCCTGAACTGGTTGCCAGCCAATCGCAGGGCACATACAAACAAACAACCATTCGCACTCACACCTACGGGCAAATTAGAGTTGTCAATTAGCCTACCATGCATGTTTTTGGGATGTGGGAGAGAGAAAACCCACGCAGGGACTGGGAGAACCTGCAAACTCCACACAGGTGGGGATTGAACCCGGGTCCTCAGAACTGTGAGGCAGACGCTCTAACCAGTCACCCACCTAAGAGCACAGTGGCCTGCATAATCCTGAAATGGAAGACGTTTGCGACGACCAGAACCCTTCCAAGAGCTGCCGTCCGGCCAGAGCTCAGTTTTTTTTTTTAGTCCTATATAGTTAAACTATTAATATAGAAAAGCGGTGTCACTCGTTTCCCCCCCCCACTACACATGCGGTAGGGGTCGGTGACAACAGCGGTAACTTGACTTAAAAGTGCTCCAATTTACAGGATTTTTGAATTTTTGGGGATTGTGTTGTGAGGTAAGCGCGAGTTTCAGATACACCGCCACTTGAACGAAGTGAAAGAAGGGAGCGCCGCAGTCCCCGATGTACTTTCAGCTGTTTCTTGAACAGGCCAAACGGTCACACACAAACAAAATATAACACTCACAAGGAGCTACAGTCTGCCAAAACTCACACCCAGACACTCACGCGCAGCTTGACCGACCAAATTGGGCCTAATCAACTTTAGCTACTGGTGTCACTCACAGGCCACCCCCCTCCAAGGTACACTAAAGTTCTTATGACTTTCGGCTTATCGCAATGTTAAATTTTTTAAAAAACACTTTATTTCATTTCAGTCAAACAAAGGCTGCAAGGTTGCTCGCGACCTTGCCTCAGAGAAGATTTTTTTGAGGGGCCAAAAGGAAGCACATTTTTGTATTTGCTACGAATCATGGACCATCTGGTTGGCCTTGACATTCCATCTCAGTGGACAAAACATCAGACAGACGAATGACGTTGAAGCTCCCCTTGAAAGAAACCTTGGTTCCAAACATCCCCACAAATAACAGTCCAAGAGCCAAGGATGTGGCCTTTTTTTTTTTTTTTTTTTTTAAATCAAAACTCTCTCTCGCTCTCTCACACTCACACACACACACACACACACACACACACACACACGGATCAACCAAGAAGCTCCTCGCTTGTTTCCAAAGCAGTCGTGCACCTGCAGAAGAACGTCGCCCAAACGGCCGTGTCTGCCTCCTCCCTGTAGGAGCAGCGTTTGATTCCTCGTTCTGCAGAAGCAGTGCACATTTTCAAAACATTATTCGCAAAAGTATTGACACCAATCTCTTATCAGTTGATCCAATACAAAGCCAGAAGCCAGTTAGTTTATCATCGTGTCTGCAATAGTCCGACTGCTTAAGAACATTACAGTATATCATGCACATGAGCAAACCCATTAACCAAAAATATTTTGGTTTTGATGAATTACTGTTTTTATAGGGAATTATTTTGTAAAAACAATATACTAAAAATACACTTTTTTGTTTTCGGTATTGATAAAGTATAACTTTTTCCACCTTTTTTGTGGTATTACTTTTGTACAAAATCTTACTAAATTTTGATAATGCATTTTCTTGCTATTGTTTTTTTAGGGTGCTGATATACACCCCACAACTTTTGTCTATTTTTTTTTTCCCATAATGCTATTATTTATTTGTACAAAATCTGACAAAGTTCTCATCCATTTCTTTGCTGGTCTTTGTTTTAGGTGTTGATACATGTTACAATCTTGTATTACCTTTATGCAGATTTTTTCTACCTTTTAATTAGGTCATGTTTTGTACAAAAGATTAGTAAAATCTGTTCTGAATTTTCATTTGATAGGGCTATACATCGTTTAATTTAAACTTCTTTTCAATGTTCATTATTTTTTGTGGAAAATCTGACTAAATTGTAATCCTGTTTTTGGCCATTAATGCAGTGCAATGTGTTATAATATTCATACAGAAATTTGGAAGTTTATTTTAATTTTAATTTGATTGTACTTCAAGTATTTAAAAAAACAGACATAGGTTCCTGACCAAACTAAAATGAGTGTTTGTCTTTTTTTCTTCAACAACAATGCCCGAACAATTTCTTAAAGGCCAAGTAGATACAACCATGAGCTTGATTTCCCAGCATGAAGTCCTAAAGAGGTCCTAAATTCCCAATCACTACAGGGTAAAGGAGCTAAGAAGTACAAAATTAAACATCTCAGCAGTGTTGCGTGAGCCCCATGTATCAAACATGGCAGCTCTGCCCTCTCCGGGGACTCTTTGCGCTGCGCTGCACTGCAGTGACTGACAAATAGGTTCAGCCCATTAACCCTCATGGCGAAACCAGGCTGAGAATACAACGTGGGCAAGGGGAGGGAGTGACATTCAGGTTCAGGTCTTAGGGCTGCAGTAAACATTACAGTACGTGTACACTCAGGCATTACACCATTCAAATCTTTCCCCCGCCAAAGTTGGATAAAGGACATATTCTCCCATAATGCGCTGGTGTCATGGCAGCCATTGTGGAGAAGATGCCGCAGAAGCAGCGCAGAGCTGCCGCAACATCTGTACTGAGCCCTCATTAGGATGGAACGGTTGAGGAAGAGTGACAGACACAATACAACCACACACATACATACACACACAGAAACACGCAGTCAGATACAGAAGCACATAGCATCTGGCATACAAGGAGGTCGGTCTTTATTGAGGGAAAGCGTAACTGTGAAATGAAAACAAAAACAGCACCTGTGGAGATAAGAGATGGAAGAAGACCCCCTGTATTGAAATCGAACACGTTCAGTTTCATTGCAGACTAAATGCTTACTATAGAGAAAAACCTACAAATGTAGGTTTGTCAAAAAACTGAAATAAATCATCAGCAAATTATGTGGACATCTCTACTTATGGCCAAGTTAATCTATGAAAATATCAGAATGCTCTCACAATTTTGGGGGGATTTTATGGACGTCAAGAGTTTTCCTCATGTAGAAAAAGTACAACGCTTAATGTCACACAACTGCGCGCAATCGTCACTCAAATTTAACTGGACATCTTTGCCTATGCCCACTTCAACCTCTGAAAATATCAGAACAATCACCCCAATATTTTGTATTTTTGGACATTAAAGCAGTTCCTATACACTTATACATAGAAAAAGCTTGATGTCGCTTTCTGTCAGAAAACTGAAATCAGTTCATTTAATCAATCATTTATGTGGCCATGTCTACTAATGTGCACTTCAACCTCTGGAAAATATAACAACGATCGCCCCAATAATGTGGATTTTCTGGATGTTAACATGTTTTCGTCATTAGAGGACTGTCGGGTGTCTGCGTGCTCCACCAGCTGAGCATGGAACACGCACACACTGCGTGCATATACAAAAACACCCTCGCTACTTCGCGGTTCGACTATCGCGGATTCGCAGATTTTTTTTTACAGTGCAATTTTGCACTGGGAACGTAATTTCTTACGTTCCCAACCTCATACGTTGTTCATTCAAATTAAATTCGTTATTTCTAAAAAATTGCCATCATTATTTGTCAGAAAATGTTTACATTTTTATTTCTTAAACAAATGTTTGCGCCTGAAAACAGGTTTTGACCTTTGTTTTGTTGTACAATCATATTAACAATAATAAGTACAACAACAACAATAATAATGTACTTATTTTTCTTACAAAGGTTTGAACTTCGAGCATTTAAAAAAGAGAAATGTGAGAAAATGTTAATGGTGAGGTTTACAGCCTTAAAACGGTATAATAATTGTAAAAAATAAAGTTTCCGACTTCATGGATTTCACATATGGTGGGTTATTTTTGGAACGTAACGCCCGCGATAAACGACGGAACACTATACATTTATATATATATATATATATATATATATATATATATATAGACACACACTATATATAGGCATAAATCAGCAACTTCCGAGTGAATTGGTTGTCAGGAGAGCTAGCAATATTTTGGTCTCCCGGGTGCCGGAGTCACCGCGACTGATCAGTCTTGGCGATGTTGTCGTTTAACAATAAATAACTAATTCATCAGCATAAAACAGCATTTTGTAATTAAGCCGGGAGCAGGGATTCAACCCGCTGACTCTTTAATCAGTGGATAACTCGCTTTGCCACAGTCACCAAATATTGTCTCTCAAACGGCGGATGTAAGCACCATCATCCCTTCACATGCCCAAACCAGTATATTAGACTAATATAATATCTAATATATAATAATAATATATATAATACAGTGGCTGAAATAAGTATTTAACGTCATTATTTTTCTCACTAAATTTACTTCCAAAGGTGCGATTGACCTGAAAATGTTGGGAACAACCCAAGTAATCCATACATACAAAGAAAGTAGAAAAAAATAAGATGAGAAATTAAATTGTGCATAGCAATGCGAAATGACACAGTGAAAAAGTATTGAACACAAGAAGAAAGGGAGGCGCGAAAAGGCCTGGAAAGCCAAGACAACACCTAAAATCTATCAAAAATCAAACAGCAATCCAGCCCCTTGTCAGTGCAAATGAATATCAGCTGGTTCAGTCCTAATTGAGGGCCTATAAAAAGGTCTCATTGCCAAGGTCTGAGTCAAGACACATCTCATGATGTGTAAGCGCATAGAGCTGTCTCAAGACCATCGCAAACTAATTGTTGCAAAACATAACAATGGCATTGGATACAGGCAACTATTTAAGCTTCTGAAAGTCCCAGTGAGCACAGTTGAGGCCATAATACGCAAGTGGAAAGCCAATCATACCACCATAGGTTTGACTCGATCAGGTGCTCCTCGCAAGATTTCTGACAGAGGAGTGCAATGAATAATCAGAAGAGTTGTCCAAGAGCCAAGGACCACCTGTGGAGAGCTTCAAAAAGACCTGGGATTAGCAGGCACTGTTGTCACAAGGAAAACAGTGAGTAATGCACTCCGCCGCCATGGCCTGTATGCACGCTCATCACGCAAGACCCTATTGCTGAAAAAAAGACTAATGATATATATATATATTTATTGACTATATTGACTGCATTGACTTCTGTGCTCACCATGGATTGTCTATAACGAACACCATGTTCAAGCATAAGGGTGTCCACAGGTGCACTTGGCACCAGGACACCAGAGGTCGCCGTTCGATGATCGACTTTGTGCTCGTGTCATTGGACTTGCGGCCGAATGTCTTGGACACTCTGGTGAAGAGAGGGGCGGAGCTGTCAACTGATCACCACCTGGTGGTGAGTTGGCTCCGATGGCGGGGAAGATGCCGGTCCGACGTGGCAGGCCCAAACGTATTGCGAGGGTCTGCTGGGAACGTCTGACAGAATCCTCGGTCATAAGGAGTTTCAAGTCCCACCTCCAGCAGAACTTCACCCACGTCTCAGGGGAGACGGGGGACATTGAGTCAGAGTGGACCACGTTCCGTGCCTCTATTGCAGAGGCGGCCGACCGGAGCTGTGGCCGTAAGGTAGTTGGTGCCTGTCGTGGCCGCAATCCCCGAACCAGTTGGCGGACGCCAGTGGTGAGGGATGCCGTCAAGCTGAAGAAGGAGTCCTATCGGGCTTTTTTGGGCTATGGGACTCCTGAGGCAGCTGATGGGTACTGGTTGGCCAAGCGAAATGCAGCTTTAGTGGTCGCTGAGGCAAAAACTCAGGCGTGGGAGGAGTTTGGTGGAGAATGACGTCCGTGCCCTCCCTAGGTACTTCAAATATCTTGGGGGCCTTGTTCACGAGTGAGGAAAGAATGGAACGGGAGATCGAGATCCCGGATTCAAGCGGCCGAAAAGAGTTTCCTCCGCAGGGTGTCAGGGCTCTCCCTTAGAGATAGGGTGAGAAGTTGGGTCATCCGGGAGGGGCTTAGAGTAGAGCCGCTGCTCCTCCGCATTGAGAGGAGCCAGATGAGGTGGCTCGGACATCTGTTTGGGATGCCTCCAGGACGCCTCCCCGGTGAGGTGTTCCGGGCAAGTCCCACGGGGACGACACAGGATACGCTGGAGAGGCTGCGTCTCTCGGCTTGCCTGGGAACGCCTCGGGATCCCCTCGGAAGAGCTGGAGGAAGTGGCTGTGGAGAGGGAAGTCTGGGCTTCCTTGCGAAAGCTACTGCTCTCGTGACCAGACCTCAGATAAGTGGAAGAAAATGGCTGGATGATGGATGCATGTTTCTGTAGGGCCCAATGCATGTGTTAGTGGTTTTGGGGAAGTTAAAAATTGAAATGGTGGCAGGTATGTGTCGACTCCCTATATTATATTTTATTTGATATGCATGCTCTGATTTGAAAAATAAATCAGAAGTTACTCAAGTTATTCTTGTAGTTTACTTTTACTTGAATCATATTATTCTAAAGTAACAGTACTCTTACTTGAGTACAATATTTGGCTACTCTACCCACCTCTGGTGATGAGGTACAAATTACTGAATACACAGCATCAAATGCCTATACAGGCTAGTTGTTCAGGACGTCCACTTGTGCAATCTCTCAATGTGCGGGGGTGTGTCGGCAACTCAACGTGATGGTCCAGTCCGGTTCGACCACGTCGCGCAGCGTGTGGCAGGCTTAAAGCATCTTTTGTTCTGTGGTTGTGTGGAGAGGAAGGGCCAGGGGCAGAGCTTGCTGCAAGTCCAGACAAGCTACAGTGAAGCCACACAGGCCTGAGATGACACTGACAACAGGAAGGGGAGCAGGAATGTTCACCTTCTGGAAGCTCTTCCAGCACGTTTTCCCTGCAAAGAGGAGCGAGAGAAGAAAAAAAGACAAACCACTGGTTGCTTCCTGCCTTCTAAGTAGGAACAAAGCGCACAGGTGCTTTGTGGCCAGCTGGCTTTATTTAGCCATTCCTCAACCCTCAAATCACATCCAAATGAGTGGAGAGCATTTGGGATGTGTCGCTGAGGTTATTATCTCTCATTAGCTGGAAAGATTGAGATACTTTTGTAACATTTTCCAGGTTTATGCATGAAGTCCTGATTTCAACCAGATTGAGATGCTGCGGCATGACCTCGACAGCTATTCACACCAGACATCCCAGGAATCATTCTGAACTGCAACAGTTTTATAAAGAGCAATTGTCCAAAATTCATCCTGATCGTTGTGCACATCTCATCTGCAACTACAGTAAACATTTGGTTGAGGTAACTGCTCCCACATAGGGTCAGCCAGTTATTAAATCCAAGGGTTCACTTGCTTTTTCCACCCTGTCCTGCAAATGTTTAAATTATTTTCAATAATATGAAAACATCATTGTTTGTGTTGTAATAGTTTAGGCAGACAGTTTATTCTTGTGATTTAGATGATCAAACTACATGTGATAGGAAATTTATGGAGAAAATTAATAAATGCCCTAGGGTTCACATACCTTTTCCTCGCACTGTATAACCTATAACACTAGCGTGTGACGGTGGTCTCCTCGATTGTGAGTGGGGGGCGGGCAACACTGCTCATAACCAAAAGAACATTGGTGGTGGCGACATTATGCTTTGGGGCTGTTTTTCTTCAGCTGGAACTGGGGCCTTAGACAAGGTAGAGGGAATAACAGTTCCAAATACCTGCCAGTGTTGACACAAAACCTTCAGACTTCTGCTTGAAAACAAACAAACAAAAACAGTCAGGAATAGCCCAGTAGAGAAGCTGAACTTTATTTGGGGTTAGTCACAGGCCCTTTAAATTATAGCAGGTGTTTTAAATGTGATTGGTTAATTTTGAACACAGCCACATCCCCAGTTATAAGTGTGTGTACACTTTTGCTACCATATGATCTCAGTTGTTTATTTTTACTTCCCCTTAACTTTTCTCAATTGACGTGTACAGGTTATAGGTCACATTAATGGCGGGAAAGGTTCTGACATTATCTTTGTCTTTTTTCCACAAAGTGCAAGCTCAAACGAAATGTTTGATGAAAAAAAATTAGGACCAGTGGCGAAATAAAACATTTTTTCCCCCTCCCACCACGGCTTCATCTGCTAGACCTGAATAAAGTGAACCTAAGTCGACACATTTATCTGGAACTTCCAAATTGAATGGGTTATTGCTTGGCTAATGTGACACCCCTGTTGTTCTCACTCTGTGAAGGTAATTATACTCGTGTAAAAAAGTACTACAGCTTTCAGTTTGGTGCAGTGCATTTTTACCAATTCAAACTACAACCACAATAATAAACTGTGTTAAATTGACCATCCATCCATTCTCTATAGTATACCTAAGTGTCACAATTGGACTGGAGTACAACCCAGCTAACTTTGGGTGAGAGGTTGGGTACCCTGGGATGGTCACCAGCCAGTGGCAGGGCACATAAGCCTTTACCCACATGGACAATTAAGTCTTCTATGAACATAACAGGCATGTTTTTTGGTGTTTTTTTTGTTTTTTTCTAATGTGGGAGAAGCCACAGTACCTCACACAAGCACAGGGAAACCATGATAACGCCACATAGGCAGGCCAACAGCTGCTGCGCTTCAAACCTTATCTCAGACCTGTGAGGTATAGACATGCTAATGAACTACTTTGCTGCTTAAATTGAGCATTGTTACTTTTTAAAAGGCAGAATATTGGATGAATCTCTTGATTCCATCACATTTAGATTGTGCAATTGTACCTTAGAAATTGTCCAGTGAGTATTTGAATGTAAATAGTTCATTTGAGCAAGATTAAGGGGTGTAATGAATTCACCCTTAAAACACACTGGATTAGGTTGTTTGATGGACTCATCTATTTGTATAAGGGGGAAAACTACTATGTACAAAATGACACTTGTCACATTATTAAAAAAGTGTTTGTACAAGATGACAAGGAAGGGGACACGCTGAGGCGATTGAACAATTAGTATCCATCCATGTTGTAGCTCTATGCGTCAATTCATGACTGGTTTAGATTAGAACACCCCACTGTGGGGTGACGACACTATCATCTGAGCCTTGGGAAGAGTCTGATGAAGAGGATCATGCTGATAAAGGCAAAGGAGACCAGGATGAGCATGAGCCACAGCAGCCAGTTGACCGATTTCTTGGCGTGCTGCTCCAGACGCTCCGACTCGGTCTTCAGCTTCTCAAAGTTGAGGTCGGCTTGATGTATCGACTGGCCCAAAGTCTGCATGGTGTGGGACAAAGACGCCGCTGGTGTAAATATCACATCCACTGGATTCAGTGGTCAGCACTGTTTGTTTTCTGTTTCAATTTATACTTTCTATTTAATAGAGACCAGTCTCTCAACTGACAAATGTGTTCAATAAACTTGTCGCTAAATTCTTCATCTGTTTTTGGTAGAATTTGTTTAGTATGTGTCTTACTGACTAGACTCTGTCCAGAGGAACAGTGTGTCAGCTCCTTGTACTCTTGCAAAACCTCAGGAATTTGAAGTTGAATGCTATGGGAAATGAATATGAATACAGTGGCAATGTGCAAAATTACAGGTTAGTTCATTAGCGTAAATGCTGAGAGTAACGGGACAATTGCAGGGGTGGTTGCTATTTGAACATTAGTTGTTTTTAGTTATTACAATTTATACAGTATTACTACTTTAGATACAATGGGACCTTGTTTTCGACTTAACGGATATCGGAAGTAACGGACCCTCTGGACAGTAAATGTGTTCAAAAATAGTTTCCAGTTGTCAATTAAACCAGTGTTGACAAAGTCTGTTAGTTCCAGAATTGTCCACTGTTGTTTATTGGCGCAATATAGGTAGAGACTGTTCCAGTTCACATATATAAAATATGACTCAGGTAGGCGCTATTGATCAATGCAAACTAGAACTAGCAGACATTCAAACAGCTTCTTCCCTCTTGCAATCAACTTCTTAAACAGCTAACTTACAATTCCATTGCAACATGCTGCCAATTTCTTTCGTCGGAGTTTGTTGTCACATTTCTGTTGGGCCAAAAAAAAATACCGTATTTTTCGGACTATAAATCGCAGTTTTTTCATAGTTTGCCCGGGGGTGCGATTTATATGTGAAATTATTAACATTATTATATAATTTCACATTTTTACACTGACAACCGCAAGAGGGCGCTCTAGGCCTGTGTAAAATACTGTACTTGTGCACTCACTGTAGTAGTCTCGCCACGCTGCACGATTTGCATATCTGTTGTTGACCAATACTGGCCACTCATGCCAGAGTAGCATCTGCCCCATTTGCACACCGATTGAGGAGTATCTGCAACATTTGCACAATCAACATTGTCCCAGATTATCGCACTACTCGTCACTTTAAACTGCATACACTCCTTGAAGCCTTGGCACCCTTTGCACAATGGTCATTGCACCGGACTATTGAGAGATTAGTCATTCGAACTGCTCTAAGTGGTAGAGGACTCTGCAAATGTTTGCACAATTGTCCCAAAAAAAATAAATAAATAAATAAAAAATTGGACCGGCATTACCAGATAACTAGCCACCCTTTATTACTCAGTGACCGTTTTTCTCAATGTCTTTATGTCTCAAAAGTGTTCTCTGTCAATTGACTGTCTGTTGTTGTACTAGAGCGGCTCCAACTACCGGAGACAAATTATTTGTGTTTTTTGAACATACTTGGCAAATAAAGATGATTCTGACTCTGACTAGATCCAGCCAACAGACATGCCCATGCCTACATTGCAGCCATGTTGAACGTGGCAACATTACCAAGCATTGCATTGATGCGGTGGCCAAGATGGCAGACGTTCTACATATTGTCACATAGAGCTCTGCATAGGGAGAGGGCATATGGCAGCGGTGTTAAATAGGACTGTGACAAGTCTCTAGAGTCTGGACCATGATATTTTTGGCATTTTTTAAATTTTTTATTCTTTCAAGCCGTGTGTCTATGGCGACAGCTTTGGAAAAAGGAAGCACACTAATTCCTCACGGCTCATGAAAACGACCTGCCTTGACTCGCCTATGACTACTTCAACATTGTCACCATCAAGAGTACAAAACAATTTTGTACTTCAGTAATATGGGTGCATATGGCCACGAAAAAAAAAAGTGCTTCAATATAACGTAAAATCGGCAGTAACAGACCATCCCCCAGGCATTAGTCTATTAAATCAAGGTTCCACTATATTTATTTTTGATCAATTAATAGCACAGCTTTGTGTGAGCAGGATGCGCAGGGTTACGGAGGGGGCACAAAAATGTATATGACGATGGTTAGACCACTCTAAAGTTGAAAATATTGGGCTTTCAGGTGAAATTTCAAATTGAACCTAAAATGTACAATAACCTTTAGAAGTGAATTTAATTTGACTCTCTCTATACTTTTTAAATGTCCAACTATTCAATGTTTCAGTACTTCTGAAACATCTTGTTCTTAAAAAGGTACTATAGTTTGGCGATTTCGACCTCCATAGAGTGACTAACATCTACTTAGTATAAAAGTGTCAATTTCCTTTTAAAAAACACCTTGGTTTTGTCATACGAGTGTCCAGAAAAGGCCCCTCTGGAAGCTACTTTTGTTCGACCCAGTTTTGTAACCACTTTGTCCATATTTGGCTAAGACCGTGCCTACATGGAGGGCTGCCTCCATGTAGAAGACCCACTTGTGAGAGCACAGGTGTTATGTTTACACCACTGGCTCGGAGCGAATATGTAGGCGGAGATCGTCGCTAGTAACATAGATAAGCTAGAGAAATTGGAATGATCCGATTTCAGGCCCCTCGGCAGAAAAACGTCTGGAACTCAGGAATGTGTGGATGATTTTAAATTGGAAGAAAATACAGTCAGACTAACAACTGTAGTTTTGAAGGTACAGACCTATATGTAATTTAGTTGGTGCCCTATCAGTGGCTTTTGAATTTGGGTCCGTAAACCGTAGCATGGTAGTCTTTAATTTATAAATAAAATAAAATCTGACACCCTTACTTTGTCATTTTGTAAGCACAAAACGTGTTTTGACTCCATAAGGCCTTTTTCAAGAATACATTTTTGCAAGAACAAAGGTGTATTTTCAAAAATATAAAACCTAATATGAATACAATAAAGTATTTTTGAAATGCAGCTGTTAAAGCAAGACTTTCTTCCCACGTAAAACTTTTACCTTAATAACATGGCAGGTACCACTTTAGTTATAAAACCCTAACTTTATTCTTGCAAGATTTTGACTTTTTGTCCCTACAAAACATCTATATTATTGTAACATTTATGACCTTGTCTCCTCCCCAAAATATGAAACTTTTATCATGACAATTCTTTTTGGGAAAAAAAAGGCAATTTTTAATTCCTATGGCATTGAGAGGTCCACACCACAAGGTACTTGTCTTTGATTGGCATTAGGATCAATGAGAGGGTCAATGGAAATATTTCTCCCTGTAAGTGGTCCCTGATCCCAAAAGGTTTGAGAACCCTTGCTTTAAATTACAAAGATGTTACATTGTTGCTCACAATATTTGTCTTATACCACTCCCTAGTGGCAGAAGCAACTAATGAATCACTGATGCATTTTCTTGACTCTTTTGCACAAGTACCTGATTGTCCTGTTTGATGATGCTCTGCGCGGCCAGAGTGTTATTTTTCAGATTCCTGGCCAGGTTGAGCATGTCCTCAGCGATCTTCTCCTGCAGGTTGTGTTGGTGCTGCAATATGGCGTCCAGCTCTGCAGCAGACTGGTGCTCATCCAGAGGCAGACCTCTGAGGTAGCAGAGTAAGACAAACATTTACTTTCACTTTTTATTCCAATGGGGCTTGCTTTTTTATTTATTTCTTTTTTAAATGTATTTATTTAAATCGGTAAGAGCCTAATTAAACATTTTACCTTCTGTTTCGCAAATCTCCTCCTGTGGAAATGGGTGGGTGGGTGTAGGGGAGAAACACAATTTAAATATAGTAATCCAAAAGGTAAATACTGTTTGCAAAGTCTGAGTTGATATGAAATCTTCGTAGAAGTGAAGCTGCATTTCTATAAAATCAATTCTTACCTTTTTTTGAAAAGCCCTGTAATGACAAAGAGGGAACATTAAATCTCAATAGTAGTAACATGTTATATCATTATTGCAAATGTACTCACACCATTGCATTGCATCCATTCATTTTCTCCATAGCTTATCCTCCTAGGGTTGTGGGTATGCTGGAGCCTATCCCAGCTAACTGCGGGGCAGGAAGCGGGGTACACCCTGAACCGGTTGCCAGCCTAATTGCAGGGCACATATAAACAAACAACCACTCACAATCATACCTACGGATAATTCAGTGTTCAGTCAACCTACCATGCATGTTTTTGGGATGTGGGCAATTGGCTGGAGACCAATTCAGGGTATACCCCGCCTCTTGCCCTGAGTCAGCTGGGATAGGCACCTAGCACGCCTGTGAGGATAAGCGGTTTGGAAAATGGATGGATGGCTTCAACTTCTGTATTAGATCTCATTATATTGCGCAGGTGTACTTTATAGGATGGCCTTTTGACTACAGAAAAATGTTAAATTATTAAAAGGAGGTTAATCAATTCATGGTTTTTGTTTTATATCAATTTTAAAAGTGTTTTTCCTTTTTTCATACAATCATTGCAATTTTTATTTTAATATAAAACAGAAAAACTAAGGTGCACAGAAGGATGTCAGAAGACAAAGTCTACCACATTACAAATAAAATACAATACATAGCCCTCTCATGTCTGTGTTGCTGTTCTATATGAATGGCACTTATACTGAATGGGTGTGACAAAGGCAATTTTCTTTCCTTGTGGTGGTATAAGTGCCATAAAAGAGATGGGATCATACTGCATCTGTATTTATGAGAATTCTGTAATACCAGGACAGGGATGTGAGGTGTAACCCCCAACACTCATTTCTACCAGCCTGTGTGTTGAAAGCAGTTGTTGCTGTCCGACAAGAGTTGTATATATGCCGAGTGTAGTAATATGCCGGGAGAAAGAGTTCCACAGAAGAATAAGCCATGTTCATGCCCATTCCTTGTACCTAAAGTTATGTGTGGTGAGTGTATATGCCTGTGAATATCCTCATTCAGCCATGTCATTTCATTCTCAGACCACTGAATTGAATTGCTCTGTTCTGGTGTCTGAGAAGACGTTTCGGCTCTCATCCGAGCAGGCTTCATCAGTTGATGCAACAAGGCTTAGTTAGGACAGACTAGCCTGAGTTGATGTTAAGCTATTTATGCTCCAATTTGGAGACACCCCAAAACCCACAGAGAGTATCTAGGGGTGTTCCAGAACGATCTTTGAGATCAGATATTGGTCCGATGTCAGGAAAAAAAAAAACAAGTATCGGATTGGACTGGATCCAAAATCTCAGATTTTACCACTCTTCTAAAAGCAGTCCATTTCATGCTCTGCTCCAGCACTTCTATCCAGCAGCACCTGGACAGCAAGCAGATTCCACATGATCACAACAACAGGTTGCTAAGGTGCCAACATAGTAGCAAGGAGTAAGAGTGAATGTGTTGCTTTCTTAAAGTTGTTTATTGACACTCCAGTTGAAGTTCATCGTAAAACTAAACAGACAAAAGAATTACACCTATTGAATGTTCAAAAACATCACAGACTTAATTTCTCTTTGATTTTGCTGACAGAAATCGCTAGCTCAAAGCTAACACACGAACGAAAACCACCATTGATGAGCTAATGAAAATTAGCATGGAACTCGGGCGCTTAGCTCTCTCAAAGTAATGCATATTGGTACACAACCCCTGTATAACCACAAACAAACAGGCAATATAACAATACACTCTCGGCATATATTCTTCAAATTAAAAAACGAATTATATAAACAATATTCGATTGTGGCGGCACGGTGAACGACTGGTTCACACATCTGCCTCAGCGTTCTAAGGACCGCGGATTCAAATCCCGGTCTCGCCTGTGTGGAGTTTACATGTTCTCTCTGTGCATGCATGGGTACTCCGGTTTCCTCCCACATCTCAAACATGCATGGTAGGCTAATTGAAAACTCTGAGTGCAAATGGTTGTTTGTTTATATGTGCCCTGCGAATGGCTGGCGACCAGTTCAGGGGGTACCCCGCCTCTCGCCCGAAGTTAGCTGGGATAGGCTCCAGCATGCCCGCTACCCTGGTGAGGATAAGCGGTACGGAAGATAGATGATGAATGAATGAATATTTGAGTGTGACGACTTCTACTTTCTTTGCTACTGCAAGTTTGCATCTCATTGCGTGCACCACACTGCCCCTAAGAGGTCAAGACATGCACAGAAGGACAGCCACACACAAGCGCCGAAAGCCTAACTTCATTATTCCTATTCGCCACGACGTTGTCAATAAAACTATACCCCAGATGCATTGCCGCACGTGGGGAAACGAAATGCTTTCCCACCATATACTGACACAAACATACAGGTAACTGAATTTAACTTGAATTATTTTGCACTTTAAAATAATACTTTTACTTATTTGTTATTTTTTCATTGTTTTCAAATGCATTTCTTATTTAATATATTCAATTGTAGAATATGCTTATGTTTAAGTTAATCAGTGGTTATGTTGTTGCAACTTAAATATATATTTTGTTATTGGTTTTATTGAAGTTATTTTTCTACATTTTCTAATACAAGTTTTATTTTAATAATCATGGGTCAGTTTTTCTCATAACTATTGTTGCTGATTGTTTGAGTAATGTCACCTGATCAAGCCTTTTCTAACATTCCATACTTCAAAATAAGTAAAAGTATGTATGACTATTGCTGATATCGATATTTCCGCGCAGTCTTTTGTGTCACAGTTGTCCCTACCATGCCAAGCAGCTCATCCCTCATCTCCCCCGTACATCGAGCCTTGGTCTGCATGTGGACAGTTTTAGTGGCAGCCATCCTCTCGTTGGCTATTGTGGGTGTTCGGCCAGGGGCGAGGAACTGGTTTGCTAGAGCCTTTTCTGTTGGTGACAACTGTGAAGGAGAATGGAAGAGCCATGAATTTCCAATAAAAAAAATTAAAAAAAACAGCAGACAGCTATTTTGAAGTCTGATCAATTGAGGGAACGGTGCTACTGACCAGCTTCTCTGCTTCTAGAAGGCCTTTCAGAAAATCCACCTTTCTTGTGTATTCTGTCAGCACTTCTGGAGTGGGCTTGCTAGAGTAAACAGTATTGATAAAAAGAACAACAATTAAATACTAGGGATGTCCAGACAACTTTTTTTTTTTTGCACCCCAGTCTGAGTCACTTGATTTTGAGTTCCTACAGATACAGTCTCAATCCGAGAACTCAACAATTAAGAAGAGAGCACATATCAATTGTCTCAATTTAAAAAAATAATAAAAGTATCCTGACATGATACCTTTTAATGGCTATAAGTCTAGTGAAGTGGTTTTCTGCCTAGTCTTTTTCAAGCCACCATACCTACCTGAAACATTATATTGTGTGAGACTGAACTAAGATATTGCTGTTCCATTTGGCAATATCTTCGAACCTCAGGATTATTTTGTCGCTTCCTAACCTTTAAAAATGAAGAAAAATCTCTTTTTTACACAGTACCAATCATCTGAAAATTACTTGTTCGAGAAAACTGTATTGAAACCGGAAAAATGTCACATACATACACGCACATATGTATATATTTTAAGGATGTAAAAATACTTACGATACCGCAATATCGCGACATTATGTATCGATATCATCGTGGTTTTGTCTTGGTATAAATAATGAGCTGTTGTATTTAGAATTTAGTTTTTAAATTTATTTTTTAGAATTTAGTTTTGGGCCGGCTATACGCAGCTACAGGTCTGCGAGAGCCAGAAATCTTGCTTGTTTGTAGGTGACCAAATACCTATTTACCACAATAATTTGCTAATAAATTCTTTAAAAATCAGACTGTGATTTTCTGTATTTTTTTTTCTCATTTTGTCTCTCATAGGTGAGGTATACCTATGATGAAAATTACAGGCCTCTCGCATCTTTTTAAGTGGGAGAACTTGCATAATTGGTGGCTGACTAAATACTTTTTAGGGTTTGTATGATATTCAAATTAAGATGCAGCTATAGCTCTGTGATAGCATTAATGTACTGTATTTAATTTAAAAAAAATTTAAGCACAGTACTGAAAAATTATTTTAGTACAAAAAACAACCCTGGAAGACGAATTTTGTGTGAAATACTATAATAGTAGAGTGTGTAGAAGAGATGTATAAAGAAAATTCTTTGCATTTAATGAAAAAGCCAACTGCTGCAAACATTTGAGGAAAACAATGAGTATGTAAACGTTTGAATTAACATGATTATTTTAATATCAGTATTAGTATATCACCTCATGCTTTTTCTCAGAGCCACCACCATCTCCTCCAAGGCGCCAACATACTTAAGAGCAAACAGAGACAGACATTTATAGTTTGAAATGACACGGACATTTTAACAATTTATTTTATCTAATGTAATGACATCCAATAGAAGAGCCGCTTCTTTTCTCTGACACTGTCAATCAAAACTGCGCATTATTGTAAAGGCACTTCGTATAGGACCTCATTTGTTAATGCAGCTGTACCTAATAACCTGCTCAATCAGACAATATAATTGGGAAGGATGATAGACGTGTTCTATTCCAATTTCATTAACAGGAAGGACAGCTGAGACAAGTTGTCGCAAATATTAAATAACTTAGGCATACAAAAACTAAAATAAATGTTATTAAACGTGGGTCAGGGGATACATTGATAACCCAAAATGAACGGTTTCCCCAATCCCACGCATGACAGTGGTTTGAGTGACAACGTGGCTAACAGATTGAGTGGCTAAACGCCGAAGAACTAACAACCAGGCAAATTTCTGCGAACTACATCTTGACACAAACTATAAATTATGATTCATCTTCACCGTTCGCTGTGTTAGTTTACCTTCTCCAGCCTCCATTCATCTTCGCTACGTTTTTCCGAAGCTATAGACTCACAGCGAGACAATAACCGAACGAAATTGACTTCTAATCTGGAAGCCATATTGGAAGACGACTGGGCGTCGCGCTAATATGACGTCAAAACAAAGGCGGCCCCGTCAATTATTGTTTAAAATGAACCATTTTTTTCAATCACATACAAAGGTTTTCCAAATCTGCTGCCATATTTGTGCCTTTCCGATTACACTTTAATGATTACATTCAGGTCTATGAGATAAATTAAGAATAAGAAAAACAATACGATGGTGAGTGTGCAATGCTTTTTTTCTTTGAAGCCGCAGACCGAAAAATACCCAGTTGATTTACCTGTTTTACAGTGCATTTTACTTTTTACTTATTGACTTTTATTATAGTTATCAATTTTATGCTATGTTGATCACCTTATAAGCAAGACTTAAAATATTATTATTATTACACGCAGTTAACATGCTGAAAATAGTTTGGGAACGTTGAAATTTTGTTTATTCATTCAATAAATTAAAACAAACAAACAAAAGTGACGTAATTAGAGACATTTACGGTTTTAAAAAGTGAACGAAAAGTAGAAATAGGAATTGTGAAACTCACAACACACAAACATTTTTTTTACGATTTGTTTTGGGGATGAGTGCCATTTTATTGACGGCAATACAATTCTGATAATAAGACTATTAATAATAATCTAATAGTATTTTGGCTAGATGGTTAGTAATATAATAATAGTTTATATTTATATAGTGCATTTCCATGGTCCCAAGGATGATTAGATATGTAGAAAAACTGTGCCAGTAATTTGTCATAAATGTTCTGTCATTTCCAAATATTATAAAAAAAGCATTAAATATAACAACTATTTAAATATCAAATAATACATACTGTAATTTAAATGCCTAGATTCTAAAAGACAATGTTTAAGTGTAGCTTAGGTAGGCTTTAAATTGTGTTCATTTGTGACAAAAGTGACTGTTCTTCAGCAAATAAGTCTAGGGGTGTGTGCCTGCGGACACATGCAAGTGAATTGACACTGAAGTAGTATTGTGTAATTTGCTGTGCCTGCACCGCAGAGGCTGAGGACCCCACCCACTCAATCGAGAGGCGGGGTTGGGCCCAGGAATCCACCCGAGAGCAGCCCAGTGGACAGGACACGTCCCACACCAAGGGACCCATTGTGGTCCACCAACCACACCGAGGCACGCCCCGAAAACTGGCCACCCGGAGGAGGCCGCAGGGCTCCGCACAATGCCCCCCCAGGAGAGCAAGACGCCCCCATAACCCACAGGGCCTACAATGCAGCCAGTCCCCGCCCAGCTTTAGGGCGATACGCTTTCCCTTGTTTGGTTGAAAGGACGGCGGATATGGGTGCCCGACAAAAGAACGATAAGGGGGGGGCAGAGCGGCGCCAGAGAGCAGCCCCCACGCCAAGCAGCCATCCAGGTCGAGGGGCGTGGCCTTAGGAGCCCTGCCATGAGTGCAGTGAAAACCCACCTCACCCCGTTACTATGACTGCCAGGTACCCGACTGGCAGTCATTGGCCCTACCCTGTGTATCAGTATCCCCCTGAGTGTTGTGGTGCATCAAAATCTGGAGAGGTCAGTAAGCCTTGGGTGGGGGTGTCTGCCAGGGCGCCTAATCAAGTTTTGTGTGATGTATAAAGTGCAATGACGACTGACCGCATCAAAACACTCAGCAGCAGTGGCATTTTTTTTTTTTTTTTTTTTTAAACAAGCATCATGTTCTGTATTGTCATGTTAATACTAATAACAATTACACTTGATGCCATTCAGTCCCAATCATACACTCTCTGTAACATGACACATCTTGGTCAAGTCCAAGGCAAACATCATTCAACAGCAGTCAGAGAGGAACATTAGTATTAAAACATCGTTGGCCAACACGACGCTGCGGCAGAACATTTTTCATTGCGAAGTGAAGCAGCGTTCATTATAGTTCAAGTGAGATCAAAGATATCATGGCGTGGTTCTTTCCTCTTGGCGTGGTTTGTCTTTTCTTCTTTTTTTTTTTTTTAAGGAAAAAGTGGCGTGTGCTGCTCGCATCTCCCATTGCTCCATGAGGGCAACGACTTCCTATCTGATGTTTGTTGTGCAGCAGGTCGAGTAGACGACGTGACATCTGTACAATTGGTCACAACATGAACACATTTCCTAGTTTTGTACAAATCAAGAAGAGTGAGACATTTATTTAAAAAAAAAAAAAAAAAAAAAAAAAAAAAAGAAAAGAAAAAAAAAAAAAATACTGTTGAGCATCTAGCACGGGTGGGGACCCTTTTTCCGTGTTGGACCATCCATCCATTTTCTATCTCTCTTATCCTTCGAGGGTCGTGGGGAGCTGGAGCCCATCTCAGCTGACTTCTGGCAAAAGGCAAGACTAGAACCTGGACTGGTCGCCAGTCAATCACATATAAAGACAGACAACCACTCACATCCACATTCGCAGTCTCTGACAGTGAACCATTACACTATCAGTGACACCTGTGGGGGGCCTTTTTGCAGATCTTCTCAGGGACACAATATTATATTTTTTAAGGAAACAAACGTTAATATGTATTATGAACATTTGTGGGTAAAATGTTTTCTGGCTTTTCATAATGTTTTTAGAATTGCATGGCTGGCCGAATCAAATACTCTTGTGGGACAGGTTCCCCACCCCTGCATTAACAAGATAATAAAGGTTTTCTATCATTAAGGCACAATATAGCATAATTAAGTGAGCATGTTGGCTTCACCTTTTCATTCTGAGAACCAAGAAATGACAAAGTGCAACTGGGAACTTAACTTACCACAAATGGGGGTGGGATGAGGAGGGGGAATGTTTGCAGGTCCACCATTAGGCTACATTAACCTCTGTACTGACTGAGCTGTACTGAAAGTACAGTATCGAAAAAAATGTTACAAAAAGGTGCATGGGAACATGCCACGTTATAGTCACTGTCAATTAGTTTCTTCAGATTGTAATCCGTGTAACTTCCAAATCAAGCTTCCTGCTCAGACATCATTGTCCATGTAAGGTATGTCTGGGTCAGAAAAGCGTCTGTGGTCCTCGCAGGCTGGTGTTTTGTTGCGCTGGCGTGGAGGATGAGGCCCCGCCGTGGCGATGGACAAGGAGGAGGAGGAAGCGGAAGGAGAGCAGGAGGAGAAATGAGTCAACAGGTCACACTCAGGCCCGTCGATGTAGAGGGACTGGGTGCCATCTTTGTGGCGGCCTGGTTGCTCCCTTCTCCTCACAAAGTAGTGAAAAGCATGCTTTCCATGAGGGCAGGAAGCCCGCCTTGGACCCGAGCTTGTGGGCTGAACGAGGACACCCGGATGCAGTTTAACCGTGTCCGGGATGACAGGGTTGCGGCGCTGCAGCGGGTGCCTGCAGGTGGCGTTGGAGGGTTCGGACATTGAAGAGGAGGAGCTGGACACAGAGGAGGAAGAGCCAGCAGGAGTGATTTCTCGCAGACAGACACGCCCACCAGGGAGTGACAGTCTCTGCACCAGGTGTGATGGTTCAGGTGGCTGCACAGCCCTGTATTTCCTCTGCTGAGGGCCAACTCCAACTGGAAGACAGGGGAAGGGAGAGGGGGGGCATAAAGATAAATGTTTCTTCAAAGTTCCTTATTTGAAACCAGATACAATGATGTCAAGGTGTACAGGTAGAGAAGATCATGCAATCATGGTTCATGCAATATACTGCATGTGGGAGGCTCAGTAAGGAAAATATTTGACATGCAAAGGGGTTAATTAGAGGACGAAATCCATCAGCAGATGCTTCCAAAGGTACACCAACATCAAAAGACATTTGATACAAGTATTAAAACTACCATCCATCCACAATTTCATCATACTGAATACGTATCTGAAGAAAGAGGTACAATTTTGGCCCATGTTTAGATCTGTATTAGGGTTTGAACTTGTGTTGGGCCAAGCTCCGTACGCAATGAATGATAGCACTGGCCAGTCAATAAGTGGGTGCACAATGTATTGTTTACAATGGGAGAAATCAAATGCAGTCAAATGCAAGAATACTGCAAACTAAAAGCTTGAAATACACAGTATGAAGTATAAGTACATATAAATCAAGAAATATAATTAATATAGTAATGTAAAAAATATTAGACCTCTAGTATCTTTGGTTTCTAGTTAATTTTACAATGCCAGGTGCAACTAAATGTAACTAGTTGGACAAATATGATAACTAAAATAGCTCATAAGAGCTAAACATCCATCCATTTTCGGAGCCGCTTCTCCTCACTAAGGTCGCGGGCACGCTGGAGCCTATCCCAGCTATCATCGGGCAGGAGGCGGGGTACAACCACAAACTGGTTGCCAGCCAATCGCAGGACTCATACAAACAAACAACGATTCGCACTCACATTCACACCTACGGGCAATTTAAAGTTTTCGATTAACCTACCGTGCATGTTTTTGGGATGTGGGAGGAAACCGGAGTGCCCGAAGAAAACCCACACAGGCACGGGGAGAACATGCAAACTCCACACAGGCGGGGCCAGGGATTGAACCCCGGTGCTCAGAACTGTGAGGCTGATGCTCTAACCAGACGTCCACCGTGCCGCCAGAGCTAAACATAAAGGCTGCTATCGAACTCTAGCCGTGTTTTTCTTGATAATAACCCCAAATTATATTTAATAATACAATTAAGCTATTGTATTCTTCAGGTAAAATGCATTTAGTGGTATTATAATGAACAAGAAATTGAATAATACATAATAATACATATCTGAAGAAAGAGGTACCATTTCGTTTTTCCCCATGACTGCATATATTATACATATACTGTATATAGATGCACAATTTTATATACATAGAAAAACAGATATTTGTCATATACAGTATACGACAATGCAGGCACTGATCTACAAAAAAAAAAAAAAAAAGAGGCTCATGTTCAGAATGGGATGAAGTTTATCGTAATGTTTTCAATTAATAAGAATAAAAAGTATTTGAAGTTGTTTTGTTAAGTTTTTATTCCACTGCGTTTACTGAAGCTTTAGATTTTTACCGCGGTATTGTTTGAGTACCGGTATCGTGGTACTTTATGCAGGTATAGCATCGAAGTTAGAATTATGGTATCGTGACACCACTAGGTTGAACACAAGTAAAATGGTAGAAAAAAAAAAGAAAACTGACAACTACCAACTCTGTGTATCCCATGTCATTCTGGCAGAACACAAAAATCCTTAAATAGGTATTAATTTGACAGTTTTATTGTTCTTGTAGAACTGTACCAAATCTTGCAGCAATTTTCTACTGATGTTATTTTCTGTGAAAAGGCTGAATTTCTTATATACCAGTAACTTTTATATTGATCTTGTTAAATCAGTAATACTCAAGCTTTTCTATGACCCACACCCTTAGAAAACTGTCTCGCATTAAAATAAATAAATACATAATATACGAGTGTATCTCATTTGTGGACCAACAAAAATATTTGAAACGTAATCATTATCACAATAATAATTGTGCCACGGATGTAGCCGAAGTCATGCAATGCCCACACGGGGGGAAATAATTTAAAAAAATAAAAATAAAAAAAATGCACAAAACTTACAGGAATGAGGTCAGTTTTAAAGACCAAAACATGAAACATGACAAGAATAAATGTATAATTCTAAGTGCTTTGAATAAATATTTAATAGTATCTGATTAATATAACTATGTTTGTGTGGGGATTTTTTTTTTCTTTTACTTGACTGTCAAAATACTGTATAACATTTATTCTTGAAAATCTATTGTTGCAACATGCCTCTTGGAAGATTACAACCTTTTGTTACATTGTGACGGTTTTCTCCCCCACTGTGGTCTTATTCCTTCTTCCAAGTATAACCAGTAACAACAAATATACATTTGAACTTAACCACACTCTCTTTCTTTGTCTATCTTAGGTTTGAGGAGATGCAGAGATAGCATGAAGATTTCAGCAAATATTAGTTGAAAAATATTAGTCATATATATATACAGAGGAAAAATTTCCCCTGTACATCCTAGGGACAATGTTGGCGCATGCTTCTGTGTCACATGCATACACACAAACAATTGCTGGTGGTCCAACCTGCTTTGCTATAGAGCAGACAGCACCGCTCCCATCACCATCACTGGTCCAGACCTGCACCAGAAAAGACAGGAAGGGCCCACCCCAGCGGCCCCGTAGTCTGGTCAGAAACCCACAGGCCAGAGAGACACGAAAGGACAGAGGAACTAGACACTGATGGACAACTGACCATCAGGCTCCGAGTTGTGGGCAGAAGAACGCTGCTGCTCGTCCAAGAGGCTTTCAGAGCTCAGTGAGGCTTCAGAGTCCAGGTTCTCCTGGTCTGAACCAGGCTGCTCCATCTCTGGTAATCTGCAGGCCAGATCCTCTCTGGGGAAGAGTTGATATGTTAGAGAAGCTAGAGACTAGCTAAGATCATGAAAAGATTGGGGTTCAATATCACTATGAAGTGCATTTAGTCGTCTCATCTGAATCACTCAGTCATCGTGGAAATGTAGCAGAATAATGAAACTCTGAGGTCAATTTTTTCCAAATAATCGGTTAAAAATAACTTCATTTTATCCTTTTATTTGCCCAAATTTTTTTTTATTATGATTCAGTTACTGGTTTGGTCTGTAATATGTCAGAAAATAAGAAAAATGTTGATGATTGCTTACCAAAGTCAAAGCAGATGTTTGCAAATGTCTTATTTTGGTTAAACACAAAGATAATCAGTCTGCTTTCATAGAGGACTACAGAAATCAAATATTTATTATTGAGTTGTAGTTGTTGGTTGAAGTTCTGGGGATTTGGACAATTTTAAGTTAAAGAAGTTCCCTAAATGATAAACTGATTACACAGGATATTCTAGGTGATTTAGGACAATTTTGATTTGAATCCAAATATCACATTGGTTTTGATCAATCGGGTTAACTTGTTGAACAATGGCCATTTTTTTCCCCATCCATCCATCCATTTTTTGTTTACATGTACTTGTATTTTCGCATCTTTTTTTCCCCCCATCCATCCATCCATTTTTTGTTTACATGTACTGGTATTTTCGCTTTAAGGGATTCTCAACCTGGGGGTGCCCCCCCACTGGGGGGTGTGAGCCCTTCCTTGTAAGAAATTAAATACTCTATAAACAGTTTGAAGATTATTTACTTTCATCAATTTCTACTATTCAATTTACATTAGTTGTTGCACCACTTCATGTTTTTTTTGTCCACATCAAGTTATTTGATAAAAGCGAGTCAATTTGATTATCCATCCAGATCCATCAATTCGCTGAACCGCTTATCCCCACTCGGGTCGCAGGTTTGCTGGAGCCTATCCCAGCTGACTGGGTGAGAGGCTGGTACACCTTCAACTGGTTGTCAATAGCAGGACACATATAGACAAACTACCATTCACACCTACAGACAATTTAGAGTCTTCAATTAACCTACCATCCATTTTTGGAACATGGGGGGGAGGAAACAGGAGTCTCCAAAGAAAAACCACGGAGGCACGGGGAGAACATGCAAACTCCGCACAGGAAGGCTGCAGCCGGGATTAAAACCCAAGCCTCTGAATTGTGAGGTCGATGTGCGAATCACTCATCCATTGTTCCGCCCCATTTTTATCATATACATTTTATTTTCATGATCACATTAAACATTTTGCATGTGTCCCTGAAATTGCTGTCCACTGTCTTTATAGGGTAACTGCCCCTCTTTAAGAAAGCCTATGGTGTTTTCAGTGACATTAAAACCAGTATTTTTTTTTTCAAGCGGCTGAAACAGCGAGTGCTTACAGAGTAAATATTTAAACTTATGTTTTGTAATTGCAAAAATGTGAGCAGTTGGATGTTGTCAATCTTAACATGTCCACTCTGACATAGTGACATAGCCAACAATGTCTATCCTTTTTTTCCCTCATCCTTTTTTGTTGTTGAAATGGGGAAGGAAGTCTAGAAGGCACCTTATGGTGATATTGACACTGATAATGCTCAGGCAAGTATACTTACTTCTCCTGTTTGATGGACTTGATACGTTCCACCAGGTTCTTCTCAGCCTCCGAATCTGAGTCCAGAGGCTCATTCTCAGGGACAGTTTTGAGGTCTGAACTAACCTTTTCATGCACCTGTCAAAGCAACACTGCACAATTATGACACAATCACTAAATCAATGGCCACTTGTCGATTAACTACAGTGGAACCTCTAAATTCAAACTTCAGCTCAGTTAGCACCTATGGCAAGGGTGTGAAAATTTTGGCCTGCAAACTATAATCCCGCCCGCCTGGACTGCAAACTATAATTAATCCCGCCCACCGAGCATTCAGATGATCAAAAGTCATATTATTTGTTGCATTAATTAAATTGTTTCTTTCCATATAATTGGTAAATTAAAATTTATTTTTAAATTGTTTCAACTTGTCTGATTAAATAATTGGTTAATTGATTTATTGTAAATAATAAAACAAAAGAAATAGTAAAGCAATATATTTACCATTTTTCATTGAATAATTGATTGATTAATTATAATAACATTTATTGCACATATAAAATATTAATACTAATAATAATGTCAAAATAAAGTACCATCAAAATAAACTTTTACATATCCAAATAACCTGGCACCTCAGTTTTCAAAATAAAATGTGGCCCTTGAGTGCAAATGTTTGCCCACAGGAATGTCCCACTCGGTTAAGTCCTGTCTGAAAAGCACAGGTAATGAACGCCGGCTCTACTGTCATTTCAAAAAATAAAAATAAAAGAACAGAATGTATACTGCTGTGTGCTTTGGGCTGTCTGAATGTGAAGAGACTTGCCTTGTAAGGAAAAGTTTGTCACTGCATACATCTGTCATGCATCACCCTGAGCACACAATTTATTGTATTCATTTTCACAATAAAAGTGGTCAACTTGTATGAGAGATGATAGGTGGCACAGAGGAGTCACGGGTAGCAAGCCTCTGCCTCTGACGTTCAGATCTTGGGACCGGCCTTCCTGTCAGAAGCTTGTACGTTATCCCCTTGTTTGCATTTGTTTTTACCGGGTACTTCAGTTTCCTCACACATTGCAAAATACATGTGCACTTCGATTGGCTTATTACAAGTCTCAAGTGTACCCTCACTCTTGCCCAAAATCCGCTGGGCTAGGCTCCAGTAACACACTAACCTGATGAGGACAAGGACCATAAAAATGGATGGTTTACAGAATGCAGATAATGCTATAAAGTATGACACTGAAGTCAGATGCCTTCAGCAGTCCATCTCCTTTCATCTAAGGGTGAGTACAAAAGTTGTTTTAAGTTTCACTGTACTATCATTAACTTCAACTTACACTTGTACGACAATCAAAAAATGCTTTGTGATGGCGACAGTTTTTACAGATTAATTCTGTCTTTTTCTTTGAGAAAATCTGTTTCAAAATAGACAAATTGGAGGTCATCCTGTTCAAAATTAAAGATTCCACTGTGTTTGAATATACATCAACATGCATAATGTCAACCATATGGGACTGTGGTCTGGTTCTGAAACAGGGATGAGATGGTGTTAGTAAAGAAACAAACAGGTTGCTTGAGAGATTCATGCATCTTCACATCAGTCTTACAGAGCATCTGTGAACAATAACTTATAACCAACCAAAGCAGCCTGAACAAATTCAACGTTTGGAAAAAGAATGAGGTGAGGGTTTTATGAAGGGAAGATGTATGCAGCCAACCACTTAATACCACTTCCAGAGCTTTGAGGAGTAGGATAACATGCATGATGGCTACCTATTTTCATAAGACACACTATTGTAATTTCATGTCCTTTTTATGAGAATGAACACCAACCCAGTAGCATCTTGTCCTCATAGAATAAGTAATGGTCCTATAGTACAACCAAACTACCAGAAAGATGCAAACTACAACGAGTTAGTATGGACGAGGAAGAGGAAGATTATGAGGTGGGGTGAGGTTAAACAAGAGGGCATTGCATCACCCACATCTACCATGCCGTGCACAAGTCAGCTCCTTATGCATGGCCCACAAAGTAGTGTACTACAAAGCTACATCTGCTAGATCTACTTGACCAGGAGAACTGGATGATACATACCACCACTCCTTTGTAAGGAGCTGAGAACCTGAGAGGTAAATAGCAGTAGTGCTAAAGAAAGACAGGGAACATGGACCTTATTAAGCATACACCCTTGGAACAACAGCATCTGGTGTTCTTCGAGAGTCAATAACGCAGGAGAGAGTGACTAATTTGTCTGGGCAAAACTCATTTTCAGAACAATGAATGAAAGAAACGCAAGTGACAATGAGATTAGGTTTTGTTTTTACCGTATTCTTTCTCTTGAGTTTGAGCTGGTTGACAGCCAGAGCCTCTGCGTACTCCAGCTGCTCGATCTCCTCCATCTTTTCATTATAGCGCCTGATCTGCTCACTGATCAGCATCTCCACACATCTTTGAGAGTGAGTGAGAGGATTGTGCATGTTCACAGGTGTTCGCTGCATGAACAGTACAGGTGCGGCACGCAATGAGTACAGCGAACCCATGAGATACTGCAGTTCATTGTTTGCTTCCCCTACTATAACGTTGATTTTTAAATGATTGTTTTTTAATTGGTTTTTACAGTAAACAGGTACAGTAAGTCTGAATTTAAGAGTTGCACGCTTTCTGTCTAGTACCCCGTTGTGCTGCAACATGCCAGGCAACACTGGGTTCTACTGAATGTAGGTGCGGCATAATTAACCGCAAGAAGAAGAGGCACAGGAAGTCGCTTAACTAATGTCTATTAATAGTCATCATCCCCACAGAGCAGAGAGAATATATGCCTATGAGTACTGTATAATGTATACTCTTTTTTTTTGTGTTGCTGCTGTTTGTGTTAAAGTAACAGTTATTTGAAGGTTTGTAATCATTGTAACATTTATGCTAATTTATGGTAGCCCATCTAAGGCATTTCGCATTATACGTTAGCATTACACTAGCTGACTTTTGTTAGACGAAATTATGTCTGGGTGAACATTTTGCTGTGTGTGTGTCAGTTTTAAAGTAAACTTAAACAAGTAGTCACAAACAGCTTGAAGCATGCTTTGCCTCTAATTTGAAAAACTGTGCTGGTGAGTCTTCTTTTAGTTTGTTTGAAGTGATGTTGACAGTCTCCCATATCTTGTGAGAAGTGAGAACATGTGATAAAGAATACATTAAAAAGTGTGTTTTAATGTGTTAGAATATGTTTTAAAGCATGTGGGTAGGGCCAAACTATATACATATATTTTTATGTGGGCGCTTTATATTGCAGATTTTCACCCAGTGTGGGTGGGTCTCTGACACATCTGTGGTAACTTTACCCATGACATAGGACCACTCTAGTAATTGCTGTCCAATTCTTACCACCACAGAGGCAAGCTCAACAGGTTCCTATTCAGAAATCCTCACTGACTGACAACTACGAACACCGGCGTGATGGACTAATATACCAACAATCAGTCTCATGAAAAGGTCTCGCGGAAGGAACTATATTTCATCCCCAATAACTAGGGACATAGCCATATTCAATATTAATCCCCATAGTACTAACTTATTAAGATAAGGATCACAATATATATACACATTACAACAGTACCCCTGCAATAAACGGGGATACACTGTATTGTGTTCTTACGTGGTGGTTTTGGCAACATCTTTCATGCTAAGAAGTGGGTCAGCGCCATCTGGGCAGCGCAAGATGCACGGAGCGAACACAATGGCCAAGGAGTTAGGAGACATACGGTTGTGAGCCTCCTCTTTACACACCCTGCAAGGACATGTAGTAAAATTACATACAAATTACCTTCAAAACTTCACTTTAAAACAATGACGAAAATAGATGTAAATTTGGACCTGACGAGGTGAAAGACAAGCCTCTCCAGTATGTTGAAGTTTGCCGTTGGAAGTTCCTCCAGCACTTTGTAGATGGCATAGAGCTGCTCTTGCTTATCTGGCAGCTCTGAATACACAAATAAGGCAATAAAAATTTATTCTGCAATGAACATGTTGAAAGAATGACATTTCAGCTTTTTTTTGTGAGGTGATTTAAATGACAGATCATTTTCAGTACACGTATCTTGTCACATTTTGAGTGCAGGCTCCGAAATGAAAGTTGGAAGACACAATATGTGTACTACTCAAACCTGTAAGTTACAGTATAACAAATTCTCTCTTATTTAGCCATGACAAAGCACCCTCACATTTATGCTTCTCTTACCTGTGAAACAAACACATTAGATCAGGGTTGGCAGGCCAAATATGGTAAGCGAGAGCATTTATTATGGCCTGCCTTGCAATTCTAAAAACAAATAAAACCTCAGAGGAAGTCTTTTATAAGACCCATACACATTTACCCACAAATAAACAACTTTTCGATCGTAACATATCTTTTCATAAATTTAGTATGGCCCTTGGAGGACTGATATGGTATGGAAAGGGTGGCACTACGGTAATTATGGTATAAAAATACTGCCCCCTGGTTATAATCCTCCTCACCAACTGCATGCAGGAACTGATTATAATGTGTGAAGGTCATGAGTGGGTCAGGCAGCTCCCTCAGCCACTGTTTCACCAGCCCTGTAACTGTGTGGATGGGGTAGTCTTCAAGGCACACAAGGTGGGGGTCTAAACAAAAAAAAAACAACAGAGGTGTGTCAATGTACTGATTGCTATAGAGCATTTGCATGTAAAACAAAAAATAAATAGACAAAATGAGCCACAGTTCAACACTGTGAGGGTTGAGGAGTAGACTTTACCAGTTTCCAGGCGCTGGTGTAGCTCTTTCATGCGGTTGGCTGAGCCAGACTTGCGGTAGATGCCCTCGGTGTAGAGGCCCTGCATCTCCACATGCTCCAGCATCATCTCCAGGACCATGGGCACTGGGTTCTTCTCACTCACCAGGTGACCCACACGCACACCGAAGTGTTGACCACCAGACTCCTCGTCACTCTGTTGGATTCACATTTGATCAAACAGCTCCACTTCAGATCACGCTCTTTGATAAAAAGGACATCCCAAATCAAAGCTTTAAAACATACCTTTTTGGCACAGAAAGTGGAGCAGTCTGTGACTATTTTGCTCAGGCATTTTTTGTGGCACACCATCTTACAATCTGTAAGGGACGATTATCAAATTGTACATTTATTTTGTTTATGTTACGCTGCAGGATTTACTGCAATTATTGTAATTTAAGACTCACAGCTACACATGTAGGCCTTCTCCATCCCCCAGATGTAAGAAGTACACTGGTCACATGACTGCATGATGTTGACCTGATAGTTGACGAACACGTGATCCAAGGGGCTCTCCATCTAACAAGACAGATGGAAACTATTATAGCTTCTTTATACTCGCTCGGGCGGTGACCGCACTGACGTCACTGCGGTTATCCCGCCCGCAGTTTGCCTTTATACTCGAGCGCAACCTACGCGCGTTGTTTTGAAAATGTGCTGCAGTTCTCCTCCATGGCGGGAGTGTCGCTACGGCTGGTATTGGCTAGGACACCACAGGGTGGAATTACCTCTTCATTTTATGGCCAATTCCGGTAGCCATTTTTACTCCGGAACAAGGAACAAAGTAACAACAATGGCGTTCGTGGAACGGTGCCTACTAGAACAAATGGACCAAGATGACCAGATGATGCGTTTAATTATATTGGAAAATCGATCAAGAAGGCAGCGGCTAAAGTGTTTTGTATTTTAAAGATGGCGGTATTGAGGAACCAAAGGGAAAGCTGAGTACGTCATCACAGAATGTGACTAAAAACAGACCAATCGTGAGAGATGATCTCCGCGGCATTCTGCGTACGGCGACAATTTGTGCTGTGTGCGCGTCAAGTGCCGCATAGAGGCCACACGGCCCAATGCGTGAGTCATGTGATGCAATGCGGGCGCTGTCGCCCGCGGGAGTATAAAGACACCTTTAGAAATAATGTCCTATAACAAACTGATTAGCAATTTCTACTTTGTATACTTACACTTTTATCCTTTTTCCGTCGCTTCTTCCTGGCTTTAGCAGGCTGAAATACAATCAGAGTGTAGCAGCATGTGTCTGTTATTCTTTGTGTATAAAACAAGTCAACGCCACAAAGTGAGTCAAAGCAGGTTTGTGTTTTATCACCTTGGCAGGCTCGGCTTCCTCTTTCTTCATCTCCCCTCTAATGAAGCCATCTAGCACAGATTGAAACAGGTTGACCACAAGCTGGACTTCTTCTTTTTGTTTGTCACCGGCCAGGTGGATCACTTTGTTTTGGTAGCCTGACATCAGACCTTTGTAGCCAATTGTTGGTTTCTAGTAAAGTTTGAACCAACAGGAGAGTCATTGAGAAAGATGAAAGGTGGCAAGGAACAACTACCTGTCACATGGGAAAAAGACTTACAGGGAGAGAATACATAGCTTTTATAGTCTCTCTAAACTCCATGGTGGCTGTTACAAAGATGGCCTCTGTGGCCGACAGTGACTTCCCCCTGGAGCGGAAATCGTTGACCTAAAGAGGAGGCACAAACAAAACACTTTTTTTAGTTCAAATGAATTCCTAAATGAAGTAAATAACCCATTGCATTCTTATGTACCTGGTTCCCCAGAAACTCATCAAGGTGACGCAACTCATTGGCGTTTGTGATCTCCCGATCCAGTGACGCATTCCACTGCTCAGAGACACGTGTGGCACGACTAATTTTTATAGTAGGGTTACGGCCCAAACTTTTATTGGCACGCTCTCCTTGGAACTGGGATAAATGTCTCAATGGGTGTCCAGATGCTGGGGCTAAATGATGGAAAGAATTGTTTTACATTTGTCATGATAAAAAGCAATCGATTGTGTGATGAAAAGAGTCATTTTAAATTGTCAGGCTCAAACTGGACCAAGAACACTTGGAGGAAACCCAATGTGTTTTCATTAGGCTCGCTGATAAAATGATCAATGTTTTCTCAGAAAGCAGCAGCAAGATTAGTTAAGACCCCACGAATAGTAACGATAATACATCTGTTTTCTTTATTACTTCATGAACTGTGACTGATATGAAAGACAGCAGTCACACAGAGAGAAGACTCAAAACAGATTGGCATTATAGTTGAAGGCCCCTGAAGTCGTATAATTTGTCAAAAGAAATTCGAGAAATTTATGGTTTTTTTGGATGATATTAGCACAGGGTAATTGTGCTGTATGAGGACGACCACAGAACCGGAAATTTAACCTATTGTGATCTAGAAAACATCCTGGGTACTTGGTACAATATGCCACTTGTTATCAAAGTTAAAGACCCTGTAAAGTGAATTCAGAGATTTGTTTCAATTAGGGTTTACACGATCAAGATTTTTGGGGCCGATCACCGATGAGCGAGTTTAATAAACCGATAAACGATCACAAGATGGAGGAATGTGTCTATTTAAATGACCTATTCATTTACTGTATATACTTGTCTACTTAATTGCTCAAAAAATTATATTTACAATAAATATTTGTTGCTCTATTTATGCCAGTGAGGCATAGTGACAGACAGAACAAATGAATGGTCTTCTATTAGATGGCAGGAAGTAAATACAGTAATTATGGCTGTTTGATATTTCAGTTTTTCTTTAATAAAGCTGCAAAAATTTCAACAATTGTTTTTGTTCTGTCAATATGGGGTGCTGTGTGTACATTAATGAGGAAAAAATGAACTTAAATGATTTTAATAAATGGCTGCAATATAACAGAGTGAACGATTTAAGGGGGTCTGAATACTTTCCGTACCCACTGTATATTGCGACGTGAAATAATACAGGATCAGTGTTTGAACTAGTTCAAAGTTCAGTTCACCATTCCAAAAATGAACTAGTTCAGTTTATAGTTCCAAATTTTGAACTACGTTTACCGGTCCAAAAATGAACTAGTTCATAGTTCTTTTTTCAATATTGTATGTTGCTGACGGTCTGTTACCCCCAAAATACTGGCATTTCA
This sequence comes from Phycodurus eques, assembly GCF_024500275.1. NCBI lineage: Eukaryota > Metazoa > Chordata > Actinopteri > Syngnathiformes > Syngnathidae > Phycodurus > Phycodurus eques. The sequence continues at coordinate 9,557,129 of NC_084532.1, read as the reverse complement.
TTTCCCCATTGTTGCCACCCAATCAGTCCATACTAGTAGCCAGCTGCAGCTTTCACTCTACAATCACAAAAACATGTTGCTTGAATGGTGTTTTTGTTTTTAAAATGAGGAATTAAAACAAAAACAGGACTGTAGCCCTTAATGTGCAAACAAAAACAAGCAACACAGTATGACAGCAACGATGGTGAAAGGACATTGTTAATATAGTCAGTCAGAGCTGCTGGGAATGCAAAGTTATCAAAGTATTTTATCTTATCTACTCTTATATTACAAAACTAAATAAATTCCATATTATCACTGTGTGATCATACAGTGTTTTAACTAAAGCATTCTGATACAAATAATAATAGTTGTACATTGTTTTCCGTGTCCTCTTTTATAGTTTTCATACATGGAGATAAGTATACAACACTCACGGCTGCTACGTGTTGGTGGTGTTAATTTACTGTAAATTGAGTGCTAATCTTATTAGCATGTCCAAACAGGTCTCTCTGGTGGTCACGTTTAATATAACAGTTGATTCACTGTAACGCCCACAGCGTTTTAAAGCCGAGGCCGGCTTCATTTTTCATCATACGTGGCAATTATTTTTTATTTAAATATTATTATTATTATTTTTTGTTTTTTAGTTTTTTTAAATCATACAAATTTGGCAGGACTGTTAAAAATATTCTTTTTTGTGTGTCTAATTTACATTTCTTTTCACTTTACAGGGACATTTATGGTGAGGGAAAACAGTGGTTCAATTATTTTCGCAATGACTTGAGAATTTTAAAACGAATTAAAACATGTACACTTAGTAAAAGGTTTAATGACGGCAACGGGATTAATTACTTTTCCATTATTTACTACGTATGTTGCTCCCTTCTCTCGTTGCACAGCTGAGCTTGGTGGCGCCAACAATAAAGGCACGAAGCATCGATTTCCTGCTTTAATGGCTTTATTAGCTCCTCTGTACATTCAACGTCAATGGGTCCTCTGCTAATCGCTCTTCCCAGGTCGCCGTCACTACACTTGCCCCTGTACACGCTCGTACCTCCGCGCACTCCTTCCTCGTTCGCAGTCCTGAAATCCGATTTACGCGGAAATTCGTGTTACGTCGCCAGCGTAGGAACGGAACTCGTTCGTAAATCGAGAACTTCCTGCACTGAGGACAATTTTCAAACAATATTTGGCAGTATTTGACACTATCAATGGTAAAGCTAATGAGCAAACAAGTATATCACGCATGCAAAAACTACAGATTAAAAAAACAATTTATAAACATCTGTTCTTCATCTGTCAGGTTCATCGTAAACAGCCTTGTCATGTCTCTCACCACCATGTATCAAATTATAAAGAAATGGGATGAAAAGAATGAAGACTTGCATGTCATTTACCTTCCCCTCCTGTTGGCTTTTCATTGAGAACCTGGGCAAGTGTCAACTCTCCATTGTCGGGAGTGTGAGCCTCCTTGTGTGGTCGCTTTTTCAATATTTTGCTGAAGAAACCACCTGACCTAAAGGATTGATATTCAAATTCCATGTTAAGTGATCAGTTAACTTTGTGAAACTGACAAGGTTTTCCGAATTATCTCTGGTGTATTTATAGCATATGATCACCAAAGAACAATTGCAACTTAAAAACAACTTGACCAATCAAAATCGATTTGTATTGTTTGTGACTCTTATTTTATACATCGCCACGTGTTTAATACAGTTACTTGTCTGGCGTGGATGGCGTAGAGAGGGATGAGTCCTCCTGGTTTCTCCTCCTAAAGGAGCTTCCTTTGAAGCTCTCTGGAGACAAAATCATCTGCGAAATAGAAAAAAAGAATTTAATTTCATATTGAACGTGTTCAGCTATAGAGAGGATACTTGTAATTTTATAGTACAATTGCCAAAAGAAATTTAAATACCTCTCGGGTTAAGAGAGCACCAGCGCCCTCAGAACATGGAGACAAACTGTCAAGTGAGGAGGAAGCTGTTTGACTTCTGCAAATAAAAAAAGAATGACTAGGTATGGAAATATTTTATGTATTTGGTATAGTAGATCTTTTAGTGCAATAGGGATCTAAACATGAGACTATAACCATAACAGGAAACATACAGCGGCTGCTTGGACCTTTTCTCATCTCTGTTGTGAGGTGGAGGAGAGTTTTCACCATCAGTCTTTTTTCCCTTCCATTTCTCCGACTTCTCTTTGACTGGTCCATGCCAGCACTGCAGGCTCAAAGCTCCACCATCGGGCACCGTTTTCCAATGCATAGAGTCATCAAGTTGCAGTGATAATGAAGTGGGACGAACAGCACTGGATTGCGAAGCATTTTTGGCTTCCTTCTTCCCTCCTTTTTCTTCCTTCTTCCAGGCTACAAAGGTATACTGATCAAGCTCTTTGCTGTCAGCCCGCTCTCTTTGCTTTGATGCCTCAGGTGTTTTGCTCTTTGGAGGGGATGTGTGTTCCACAGTGGTCGCTGAGGATGACGTGGAGGCAGCTCGCAAAGTCTCTCTCTGGTTGTGCTCCAACCCCCTCCGCCTTCTCTGCTCTCTCTTCTCCTGACTTTTAGAGCCCTGGGCCTTGGCTACAGGACGGACTAGTTTATGTTCAGAATGGGAGGTTGTAGAGGTAGTGCTGGAAGCCTTGTCCGAACCAGAAGAAGCGGGTGCTAAAACATTGGAGGGGATCCCAATAAAAGATAAATTATGTTTTGAAACCTTTTCATCTCGCTGAGGACCAGCCTCAGCCAGAGTACCGTTGGTCCCCAAACCAGACCTGAGAGGTAGTTGTTCACACTCTCTTTTTTGTGCTTTGGGTAGCCATTCATCGTCCACCTCATCTTCCTCCTTAACCTGCTCCTCCTCTGTGTGGGAGCTTGATGTAACCTCCCCATCATCCTCACCTTGCTCCTCATCTGGCTCCTGGTCAGGTAGGCTGTCATCCAGCATCTCCTCGGTAACCAGTTCTATATCTGGATCCTCTCTTGTTTGAGGCTCCTTTGCTTGTTTCCCCCGTCCCTGTTCTCTTTGTTTCAGCTCAGCTGCTTCCAATGCAGCCTTAGCTTCCAACACTTTCCCTGTTGCCTCCTCCTCTTCTCTCCTCCTTGTTTCCTCCTCTTCAGCTTTTCTTCTTTTTTCTTCTGCCTCCATTCTTAACCTAATTTCCTCCTCTTCCTTGCGCCTCCTTTCCTTCTCTTCCTCCTGTTGCCTCCTTTCCTCTTCTGCCTTCATTTCTTCTTCCTTTCTGCGTCGATCCTCACGCATGGAGTGGCATCTGGAATAAATCAATTACAAAATATTTATTTATTTTTTTCTATCATGCCTCTGTAAAATTAGCCTGGAAATATTGTCAGAGAGTTAGTAATAGTATAGCGTGTCTCTATATTTTGTCCAAGGGTTATCGTGTGAGCCGGCTGCATAGCTGTTTTTATTTGGGGTATGGTGTTTTGCATTGGGGGCGCCTAAGCAATTCTTAGGAAGTGAACTAGTCTCTCTCCAGCAACCATTCTGGGTTTTTCATATTTTGTTTTTTTAGGAAAAAATCTACAGTGTAAATCAATGCTGCTCCCACTAGAGAGTGTCACTATAGAGGCGCTGAAAGTGTCACTGAGCATCTCTTTTACCTCCTTCGTGCCGAGTGCCCTCTGACCAAGGCTTGTATCTTGGTGGCACCTTGTCTTTGGTGATGATAAGTTGATCTTTGTCGGTGCCCTCTCCAGACAGCCTGGATTAGAGTGGCAGCCCGCCGCCTTTGCTCGTCTTTGCAATAGCTGCGCCATGAACACTAGTAGGGAGAACAGATCGGGGACCATAATATAATTTTATACAGGAATACAAAAATAGGACATGTTCGAATAATAGGCTGACGTGCTAAATGTGTCATTTGAGTTTACCTGGATCACGACGGCTGAATGTCTCATGTCCATAAATTCTTTCCTCTGCAGGCGAGCTCTGAACCAGCGCTGCAGGAAGATAATCTTATGCATCACATCCTTGTGCAACGTGTCCTGCAGATGTTGCCGCTCCAGTTCTTTCAAAAACACCTGAACAAATAGCATAAAATAGAGCTTTCATGCATAGTATCTTTAAACAGACGTGCAGTTTAAGTAAAAATATTCAAAGATAAAATCAACATTTGAAGGTTTACCTTAGTTTTGCCTATCTGGTATGTGGTGGGATCCAAGCCAATTTTGTTGTCTAGTAAAGCAGAAATGTCTTCCTTAGAAGCAGTGGAGTCCTTTGGCAGCAAAACCCTGAACTGCTCTAAGAATTCCTACAAACAACAACACAACAAATCATTAGGTTAGAGCTGAGGAAAAAAACAAAAACACAGAATTATGAAGGTACTGTTCTCAACAAACTTATATTGATGGAGACATGCCTGGCAAAAGTATACTCCCCATTACCTGGAATGTGTATTTGGCTCCATAGCCAGACCTCCTAATTCGAACAGTTTCCAGCATTCCGGTGTAACGGAGCTGCTGGAGCACCAAGGCCTCATCAAGATACATCTCCTTCTGTTCATATACAGGCAGAAGGGGAAAAGTATAATAAATGTTAAGGATATGAAGGAGTTTTCTGTGCAATTGACTGAGCAATGTCAAGATTTCCTCTTCATTCAAAGCAAACAATACTAAAAGGTGAACTCTGTTTTATATTCTTAAAGGTTATATCAATCCATTTTCCGTACCGCTTATCCTCACTAGGGTTGGAGGTGTGTTGGCACCTATCTCAGCTGACTCTGGGCAAGAGGCGGGGAACACCCTGAACCTGTCGCCACCCAATCGCAGTGCACAAACTGACAAACAATCATTCACACTCACATTCACACCTATGGGCAATTTAGAGTCTTCAATTAACCTAGCTTGCATGGTTTTGGAATGTCGGAGGAAACGAGAGTACCGAGAGAAAATCCACACAAGCACGGGGGAGAACAAGCAAATTCTGCAAAGACGAGGCCGAAAGCGGTCCTCATAACTGTGAGGCAGATGTGCTAACCAGTCGTCAACTGTGCCGGTCACATATTTTGTCTATTCCATAGGTGTCAAACTTGCCTTCATGGTAACGACGACCTTCCCAAAATGGTGGCCACGACAATCAGCCGGGCTGGCTTATCTAGTGTTAATACCTTTGCCCAGGAAGCTCAATAGAAGACGACGTGTGAGGTCATGTGACTTTCTTGTATCATTTGATTGGTGAACTAGACTTAACGTCACTAGCGCAAAAAATTGTATTGGCTCAAACAGCGACCGATGCGGAAGTCGAAGTCATAGTCTCGCGCACAAAATTGTTGCTAAATAAGCAATAATTGATCAATAAAAGTAGCGAGCGACATTTACATCATTGTAACAGAGTAAAATTACCGTTACTTCTTAATAGCAGAAGCGGCATAAGTGTTTTTTCTGGTCTCATCAACTTATCCAAAGCAGGTCCGAGCGCACAGGCGGAACCTCAGGCAAATGCGCTCGCATATTAGTCCGCCGCGGAGTAATATTCACAATTACATCTGTGTGTGTATGGTGGATGTGTGGAATGGATCTAGCTGCCAATATTCAAGGAGTACGAAACAGCCTATGACGACCCCCCCAGGAAAAACTCATCGGATCTATACGATTCAGCTAAATTGCCTATTTTGAGTTCAAAACGGCAAGCTTCGCCGAAAGGCGACTGCTAGAGGACTCTGCATCTTTTTGTACAATTGTTTTTTGTCAATGTCTTTATGTCCCCAAAGTGCTCTGTAAATTGACTGTCTGTTGTACTAGAGCGGCTCCAACTACCGGAGACAAATTCCTTGTGTATTTTGGACATACTTGGCAAATAAAGATGATTCTGATTCTGATTTGCATGTATGTTTCTTACTGACGCACATGATGATTGATCGATGTGTCAAACAGCAGTGTAGCTGCAACTACTGGCGAGGAGGACTTTTGTCTAAAGCATCGGTGGCTGGTATCGGCAGCCTTCTTGAGTACCCGATACCTTGAAATACGGCTGGTACTCACCCATCCCAAATTCACCGTCATAACAGCCCTACGAGGTAAACCATAATGCGGCCTGTGCCAAAAATTAGTTTGACACTCCTGGTCTATTTAGACCAGACATGCCCAAAGTCCGGCCCCCGGGCCAAATCCGGCCCGTGTTCATATTTCCACTGGCCCGAAGCCTCTGTCATAAAACCAATACTATGTGGCCCGGCAGTACAAAATACATGCGCAATTTTATATTTCACCACAGGATGGCAGTAAACTCGCGGGGCCGTTTTGCGCATGATCTGTTTTTTGCCCATTTTAACTGGAAGTAAGAAAAGGAAAGTTGATAGCGAGGGCCGACGTTTCCAGGACAAATGGAAGTCTGAATATTTTTTCACTGAGTTTAGAAACAAGTGCGTCTGCCTAATTTGCCAAGAGACTGTGGCTGTGTTCAATATAAAGAGGCACTACCAGATGGAACATGCTAATTACGACAAGCTAACTTGGAACGATTGCAGTGAAAAATTGAAGCAACTGGAAGCTGGTTTAACGGCACAGCAACACTTTTTCACAAGAGCCAGTGAGTCGAATGAAAATACAACAAAGGCAAGCTATGAGGTGGCAACGCTGATTGCCAAGCACTGCAAACCTTTCACTGAGGGTGAATTTATTAAAGACTGTGTGATGAAAATGGTGGAGAACATTTGTCCTGAGAAAAAGCAACAGTTCGCCAATGTTTACCTGGCTCGTAGCACTGTGTCACGAACGATTGAAGAAGTTTCTTCTGATATTAAGAGACAGTTGGAAGCAAAAGGAGTGGAGTTTGAATTTGTTTTCTTTAGTGGATTATCAACCCTAGTGTGTAATAAAGTAAGCGAAGAAGGAGGTAAAGCTATAAAAGTCCATTGTATTATTCACCAACAAGTTCTATGTGCCAAACATCTGAAATATGATCACGTTATGAAACCGGTGATAAAGGCTATTAATTATATTCGCTCCAAAGCCCTGTGCCACCGCCAGTTTCAACAATTTCTACTGGATATCCACGCAGAATACGGCGATGTTGTGTATCACACTGATGTAAGATGGCTCAGTCGGGGGTCTGCACTGCAGCGTTTCTACTCACTCAAAGAGGAAATTGGACAATTCTTGGCAAAAAAGGGACAACCGATGCCAGAACTAACCGATCCTGTTTGGCTGTCTGATTTTGGATTTTTAGTTGACATAACCCGACATCTTAACAACCTGAACACGAGCCTTCAGGAGCAAAATGCATTGATAAACCAACTGTATTCACATATTAAAGCCTTTCGGACCAAGCTGCTACTTTTGAAAACCCACCTGTCACAAACGCAGCCCAATACCACACATTTCCAATCTCTGCACGAAATAATGACCCGTTTTCCAGCGCACAATATCAGTGCGCAAATGAGGAGGTATGCCGCAAACATCTCATCTCTGACTGAGGAGTTTCAACAGCGTTTCAGGGATTTTGCAACTATTGAAAAGGAGATCACGCTTTTTTCTTCTTCCGTTTCCGTCTCAGTGACGTTCCAGCCCACCTGCAGTTGGAGCTCATTGAGCTGCAGTGTGACACAGAGTGTCGCAGCCGGTACCAACAACTCCCTCGTCAACTTTTACCAGCAGTTGGATAAAGACAGGTTCCAAGAGATTCGTACATTTGCTAAGAAAATGTTGAGCTTGTTTGGCTCGACATACTTGTGTGAGAAGACATTCTCAGTCATGAACATGAATAAGAACCGCGTGAGGACAAGACTAAGTGACTCCCACCTGCGTGACATCTTGTGCAATAAAACCACCGCTTTTGAGCCAGACCTACCCCATTTGCTGCAGTCGAGATCTCAGTATCACCCTTCACATTAATGCAAAAATGTTGTTTGTTGATTCTGATGAATAAAGTTTGAGTTTGAGTCAAATTTCATAAAAATAATTTATTTTGCATTTCATTATTTTTTATTTTAACCTTCATTTATCCAGGTCAGGCAGTTATAATAGATACCTAGCAGCAGACAGCATAGTAAAACAAAGTAAAATAAAAATACAAAAAAAGCACTCCCCTCGTTGGTAGCATGTAAAATTAATGCTGGCCCACATGACAATTTTTTTACGGCAATGTGGCCCCTGAGCCAAAAAATTTGGGCACCCCTGATTTAGAATGTCTAACTAACATAGACATAAAAGTGTGAATTTCATTTAAAAGGAAAAAAACAACAACAACAACTTGGGTTTCTCATACGAGTGTCCAGAAAAGACCCCTTCTCATTGCTTCTTCTGTTTGACCCAGTTTTGTTTCCACTTTGTCCAGATTTGCCTAAGACCGCTCCCTTTCCTCTGATTGGTTGCCTCCATGTAGAAGATCCACTTGTGAGAGCACAAGTGTTTGTTATGCCTGGACAAGACAAATGTAGTCTTTCACTATGTCAGACTACTGCCATAAAATCTTGCTGTATCTTGCTTGGTAAGTCACTGACAACACTACATGGCATTTAGTACGAAACCACTGTATCCCATCTTTTACGATTACTGGGCTTTTCTTGTCAAATCATACACTGTCGGGGAGACGGGACCAGAAAACCTGTCACTGGTCCACGTGACCGGATACACTCGTTACCATACCAACAATAACAATGTATTGTATTGGGGGGTGGGGAGGGGTCAGAACAAAAAGAAGAAAAATGTGGTGTTGTCAGCGGTGCTCGGGAGAGAGCTGCCCATTCAAAAAGAGCTTGAGGTATGTTCACATACTTTAAATACGATCTCGCAAGCAGGCAACAATGTTATGTAGCCTAGCAAGCTAGTGCTACTACTAACGTTTGTATGTAAACATGCTGGCGTTCTATCCAACCATGCTGTAAAGCTTTGGTAAACATTGGTTCGTGCACATGAATAAGTGTTGACAACGGCACCAATGTAAGTGGAGAATGGCGAGCAAGGGAGGTGGGCATCGAGAATCGAGAACTGATTGGAACCGGTTCTCCTGGAACCGTTCAAATTAAAAAAAATTTGGTTCCCAGTTTTGATGCCTAGTCCTTCAGCCGCGAAGAAGTTGCGAAAAGCAATGAAGAAGCGGCGTAAACCAACAAAGAACGGGTACGATGACGTCCTTATGCCCAACTGCAGCGGCGGCTAACAAAAGTGTGTCTTAACTTTGTTAAAATTAATGCTCAGTCGCTTCAGTGCAACACTTGGAATAAGAATATATTGTGCAAGAGTTTTTCCCAATGTGTAGCGTCTGACGCGGTCCGAGCCTCAACCTACACTGCGCGGAGCTTCAGTGAAGTCAACTCTCAGTCAATTGGGTGAGTGAAACAATAAAACACGTCTATGCCAATATTGAAACAGCTAAGTAGGTAAACGGTTGCTTGCACTTTTACACTGATGGTTTTGAGCATTTATTTTAGTCTTCAAACCAATGTAAGCACCGATTACAAAAAACCTTAACATTGGGCTAAAACTTCACATCACAATGAATTGGGACAAAATTCACATGAACGTCTCGCAATATCACAAACACTAACCTTGTGCCTCATCATTGGGTAGATAAAGGAATCAGCATTTTATAGCATTTGGTTCCATCCATTAATAAATAAATAAATAAATAAATAAAAAACAATCACCGGTGCAGTGTGAAGTTACTTTTTGTGCCAAAATGCTGAGTTCCGGTGCGTACCCTTCAAAATAAAAGGCTACAAGCTTAAAACAAGAAGTCAAGTTAAAACTTGCACATATAAACCGTTTGACGTGATGAAACAGAATACAGGAGCAGCTATATAGCTGTCAGTGAAATCAACTCTCAGTCAACTGGGTGAGTGAAACAATAAAATAAAATAGTTAAAACAGTTAAAATAACTCGTTTAACAATGCTATATTTAACTTTTAGCTGAAAAAATGAATGACTATGAAGTCAATTGGGTTCGTTCCACACATTGCCTTTTAGTTCATAGGTTTGATATTGATACTGGTTAAAAAAACCTCAAGTCAAATGTTCATTTTAGTCTATGCTGCGGGCTGCTAAGAAAATTGATGTTCATAATTTGGACACCCTTTATTTAAACCATGCTAACCTTTTTGACCCAGCCCCCAAAAGGAATCGGAATCGCGAATCGTTTGGAACCGGAATCGAAGTAACCGGAACCGCTCAAGTTCAGAACGATGCCCAACCCTAGAGGTGAAGTGCCGGTCAAAATTGCAATCCTATCGGTCAACGTCAAGGTGGAGAGTTGTCATTGATATGTCACACTAAATGGAAGAGATCCAAAAATAAAACATGCTAGATTCATTTTGGCATCGTAGGGTCAAATCATTGGTCATGGATTATGTCATAAAACATAAGATTATGTCACAAGACGTTTTGCTGTTGCTGACAAAATGTCGGGTCCGATCCGGGAAAGCGGCTGTGAGAGCTAATCGGGTCAATAACAGGGCTAAAATCCTGTAGTCTGATCTCGGCATGATGTTGATAGTGCAGGCTAGGGAGTGGAGAGGTAGGCGCAGATCTTCGCTAGTGACGTAGATATGCTTGAGAAATTCGAATGACTTGATTTCAAGCCTCTCAGCAGAAAAACATGGAGAACTCAGGAATCCATGGATGATTTAAATTCATACTTCTCGTTTACTGAGGCACCATAGAACCAATATTACAACCCCAATGCAAATCATTGTATTCTGTTTTTATTTATGTTTAACACAACATCCCACCATAATTGTAATTGGGGTTGTACATCCCAAATATTAGAAAAAGTGCGTTTGGTGAAATATAGCACCTTTAAGACTCAGGCATAATAGAAATGGGGGACTTCCAAAACTGACAATAAATTAATCTGTTTTACCTTCTCAGCATTGGAGCGGATACAGCGGATGAAGAAAGGCTCTGCTCTATTCAGAGTTTCCAAGAGTTTGGTCAGAGATGTCTATTGGGAAAAAAGGTTTCGCAAAATGTTCAGGATTGTACCTGGAGGATGTGGCTGCCTTGATTGTTTAAACGTTACCTGGAACTGGGCACTGATGCTGGGGGGCTTTTTCTTTTTGTGTAGATGGAGAAGTGACTTGGTGGTGCGATCATGTAGAGTTAGGCTTACAATGAACTTCAGGGACCGAGAATCCAACAGGTTCTTCAGAGTAAGAGTAAACATTTTCTCAACGGGTTCAGAAAATGCACAAGGGTGCCAAGTTACAAACAAAGTCAAGAAACTTTTGAGTCATTTTTCTTGATACCTTGGGTATGATCTGCTTCTGTTTAGTTCCCTTGTTTTTCCTGTGGAAAAGGGAGACAGATAAGGTATGAGTTTGAGGACTACAGCGAGAGGTGTCAAGATGGAGTGACTGAAGCCAAGTTAGTCAGTGATGAAATGCTGGGTTGCACCTGAAAGGCAGGATCAATGATAGCTCAGCTGGAATGGATGAGTATGTAAGAATGATCTCAAGGAAGACGAAGGAGTTAGTTCACAGCAAGAGATGGGATGTAGAATTTACCCCAGGGACTCTCGGCATACACACAGACATTCTCACTTGCTACCGGCATGACATCTGTACAACACATTCATATTCAGTGTTAAGTTGCTCGAACTGACATGACATGCTGAAGGGTCACTGCTCCTCACATGCCTTCTGATTATTATTCATGCCGTTTATGACAGTATTCAAGGCATTTCAGCTGCAGCCTTCAAGGAATCTATCTGATAAAACAGGAAGCTTGCTGTTTTCATTGTTTTCATTAGATTCTACATGATACATGACATCTATTGCATATCTATTTTCCTGAGCTGACTGCACTTATTTTGGTGAGCTCTGACACCACCCAGTCTGTTTGCAGACTCACTGGAGGACATGTCGAGGGAAGCGGAGACGACCCCAGGACTGCAGCAGCTTGCGAGGGTCCTCACCATCCAGCTGCAAGTTCTTAATGGAGCTGATGATCTGCGCATGCATGTCTCTGATCACACGACACACACAAAGATACACAGTGTGGACGGGGAGAATGGGAAAGGGAGGTGTAAAAAAAAAAAAAAAAAAAAAAAAAAAAAAAAAAAAAAAGTAAAAATACAAGGAAAAAAAGGATGAGATCATAAATGTGTGTAAAAAAAATAAATAAATACAAAATTTTGGAATCCTCAGAGGAAAACAGACCAACAGTTACCCAAGATGGGAACACACAGGGCAGGATAGTTGGGGGGTCTGACAGTGAGAAAGAAACATTCGAACTCTGCTCATCCGTGAAGAATAACTCACAGAATGCAAACTCCCACTGTCCATGTTTATTTACAGGGAGAACAGAGCATACCGAACCACCCAACCATGCTGCCATATCCCTTTTGAAGAAGAAACACAGACACACACAGAAGACAAAGAGTAAATGGAGCTTGGTGGTATTATGGATGGTATTATTCACACCGATTTTGCTGCAAATGTGGTAGTCAACATGCATATGGCCGCCTCTGGTACCATGCTGGAGGGACTAAGTTATTTGTGTTGATTCAATCCAAATTACTGGGCTAAACGCCAAGTTGGTGAGGTTAATTAATACCGAGCCTTATCTCAGAGCTGCATGCAATACTTTTCTATACTTACCATGTGTGACCATGAAAGCAGGAGACAGGCAGGAAAGGAATGGGCAACACAAAATAATTTCACTGAACAGTGAATCCAACCTCGCAATAGCAGATCTGAACAAGCCTGATTGATTTAATCAGTGTAACAATGTACTGTGAATATCCGAAAGCCAGAGGTAAGGGTTAAAGCTCAGAGGAGTCGGTCTTAAAAATACTCTATGATGATTTGCTCTATTATCAGAAAGCGCAACACTCCATTCATATCTATTTCAACAGGGAACTTGGACGTGTAAGAATACTGTATCTTCGTTTCAGCATTCCACACAATTTGAGCTGCAAACCTTTATGTGCTCTACCACAATAATTATAAGGATGGAAGCAGCTAATGTAAAAAATTATGGGGATTACAATGAGGTTAGAGAAGAGTACTTTGTTGTACTGTGGTTCCATAGGAAACCATAATCATAACCATTCCAACCTAGTCATTCTTTCATTATGGTTTGTTATTTTTTAGATGGAAGTAAATTCAGAGAGGGAAGCAAACCACTCTACCTGTTGCCCAAAACAAGCATGTTTTCTTCCTGCCTGCCTGCCTGCCTGGCCTCATGTGATCAGCCACTTCTCCTGTCCACTCTTCACTTACTTTTTACTCTCATAGCTAGCAAAGATGTCTTCAAAGGCCTCTAGAGGGCGCTCCTCTGAGTGATCAAAGTAGAAATCGAGCATAGAAGCTCTTCTGCGGAGGGGAGAGGAGAGAGCCACACACACTGTGGTCACCAAAAGGTGTCATGCGGGAAAGGAGAGTGCGGGTTTATAAAAATGTCCCTCTTCAGCTCATCCCTTACCACAGAACAAATCAGAAGTCAACACACAGCATCAAACAGAAAACGGTTCCATGAAGGTTGAATTTTGTTGTATTTTCAGTGAATGTTTAAGTATGAAGGTGAAAAAAATGCAAAGAGAGCAAGCGAAAAGCACCAACATACTGACGCCACATCCACAGTGACCTGGCTGTGCCCCAGAGGAAAAAGACTGGACGGTTAAAAAACCAGTTCAACCATAACAAAAAGGTGATACCATCATATTCAATTTGTAATTCAAATACTGCAGAGCTGTCCTTACTTGTACATTCGCTCTATTGGAGCATTGGCCTGCTGAATCTCTCCCAAAGGAGTTCTGGATGTTGGACGTACAACACCTACGAAAGGAATAAAAACAAAAAAAAGACAAACTAAAAAATAGGTGGATGAGAGCCACATGACTGCAGCAGTTCTGGTTCTTCTAAACTTGATTTAATCTTGTTAATCCCCCCCCAAAAAAATCCTACGTCAGTGGTCTGCATTTGCAAACCCCAGAATAGTATACAGGATTGTGCACTTTGAGAAAAATGTCAGAAATCGGCTAAAGCCTCACGTTTCTGACCTTAATATTCTTTTGCTGACCTGAAAGGCTTATTACAGAGCACAGAAACTGCAGAACCCTAAAGCTTTGTATATAAGCTGCTCAAAGGTCTAAAAAAGGTAACACATGGCATACGTGCAATGTTTTATTCCACAGGAACAAAAATGTTGCTTGTTTTCATTGACTGGAACTCTTGAAATATTTTAATTAATTGCATAATTCATATCAACTTTAAATTAATATTTCACCCCAAAGCCACCTGATAGCAACACTGTAGATGTACCTGAAGTCTTGGCAGCCCACAAGCGACCAGCCTCATTAAATGCAGCTATGCCTCTGATGGTGGCGCGTAAGATGCCCCATCGAAACATGGCCACCGGGTCCATGCCGATGAGCTGCCGCACATACGCTCGGTCACTGCTCCGCAATAATGCCACAATGTCTGGACGCATATGATCTGTGTTTTTCTCACGGAAATCCTGCAGTGGTCAAACATTTTTAATAAAAAAAGATCATTGACCTCATCAGAAATTGGTGAGTTTTTGTTACCGTGTGCTTGCTCCTCCTTACCTTGATTTGATATTTGACTTTTCCAGCAAAGTGTTGAATGACGAAAGCAGGCTCCATGACTGGTGTGGACAAAAAGTATTTGTTCCCCTGATGCTGCTGCTTGAATTTGGCTAAAAGAGTCTCATCTGTGGCATGGGGGAAGCTGGATAATGACCACAGAAAATAATGAGGTGAGGAGGGACAAGTAAAATGAGGAAGAGGAACTAGTAGAACATGTTCATCTGCAACAAACAAAACCAATGCTGTCTTTCTTACTTGCTCTCCTCATCCAGCAAGTACAGCAGACCAGTAGGCTTCTTGCTGATGAGATGGATACAGCCCACATTGTCTATGTAATCTATGTTGTGCCAAGTGATTCCCTCTGCTTGGTACTCCTCCTGCAGAGTAAAATTCCATATAACAGTTTGTAAATAATAGACTTTACACCGATTTTATTGGCCTGATCGATATCGGCCGATAATTAGCATTTTATGCTGATTGGCTTTAATGTCATAATTCGCCGATCCAATCAATGACCTCATTGATCGGCTCTGCAAAAGACATTGACTCAGCATCGCCATCGTGCACAGTATATTTGAATCCAAAAGCTAGTTTATTTTTAGCCTTGTCGCACGTCTTTTGACATAGTACTGTAAATATCTGACAGCCAATAAAGTTATGAAAAAATAAAAATAAAAAAAATAAACCTAACATGTCAGATGTGTGGGACAGACAAAACGTCTGAGGCAGGCCACGCTTAATGCACGGATCAGACTACAAGACAAATTTGCTTTCACGATTGCACTATGTCAGACTACTGCAATAAAATCATGTATTCCGATACTCAACTCAAATGCGACTGGATACACTCGTTACCATGGCGACGACAACAAGAGTGGATCGTGCCGACTGTATTATAAGGACAAAATGGGGAAAAACGTGTGTTGGTGGTCACCGGTGCTCAGGACGGGAGAGGACATTCGTTTAAGGCTTGCTTGAGGTATGTTCACGTAGTTTTAATACGATATGGTTCGCAAGGCAACAAAAATGTTATGTAGCCTAATTTAATTTAATTACAGTAAGTTAGCACCCATTATTTCTGTCATGTTGGTTTGACCTGACTGATTAGAAATACATGACCTGACAAGAGCAGTGATTTCCAACATTTATGGAGCCAAGGAACATATTTTACAATTGAAAAATCTCACGGCACACCAACAAACAAAAATGTCACAAAAAGTGGATGCATTAATTACTGTATGTACTTCCTTCCATCTCATAGAAGACCATTCATTTGTTCTGTCTGTCACTATGCCTCACTGGCATAAATAGATGAACAAATACACATTATTTATTGTAAATATATTTTTTTGAGCAAGTAAGTACACAAGTATATACATTAAATGAACAGGTCATTTAAATAGACACATTGCTCCATCTTGTGATCGGTTGTCGGTTTTTTAAACTCGCTGATTGGTGATCGGCCCCAAAAATCCTGACCGTGTAATGCCGAATAAATAAACAATTCTAATGTTTTAATGTGAATTAAGTTAAGGTTTAATTAATGCATACATGTAAAATGATACAGCATGCATTGTGCTACATTGTTTTACATTTATCACTTAAGAGTTGAACAAAAAAATCCATACAACGTAATGGTGGTAAGAGGTCGCTCACCTGCTCCAGATTGAATATATGATGATTGAAATAATACTGCAGCTGCTCATTTGCATAGTTGATGCAAAACTGTTCAAAGCTGTTGGTCTCAAAGTCCTCAAAGCCAAATATGTCAAGGACACCGATTGACAAGCGCTACAGGACAGAAAACATAATGGGGTCAAGACTGCACCACTGTTTTTTAATACAGTAAATATTCATGTATTTTGTGTCTCACTGGGACCGATTCTTCCATGTCTCGCTTGTTAAGGAGTGCATGATTAATGCGTAGGACAATCCAGTCAAATAAGGCGCTGTATAGAGATTTTGCCATCGAGTCTCTGGCCGTGATTGCCTGACGTGAGAGGAAGAACAGAAAGAAGGGATGTCAATCCCAAACAAATAAAATGATTGTGAATTGGGAGCCAACAGATACCTCAGAGTGGCTATAGGAGAGGATGAGCTTGTCATTGACTGTCACTGTTTTCCTCTTCGTCAGCGCTTCAACGAGAAGCTCCTCTTTCACCTGAGGGAGACCACCATGTTTAAGGCTTACACACAGCTGACCAAAAAACGTTCCCATCTAGTAAAGTACACACAAGGTTACCTTCAGCAGGTCAGACAAAGTGGCCAAGACCTCCGGCGGCCCCACCTCCAAGCCTTCATCTCGGCCTGTTGACTTCCTCTTGTAGGTCACGTTGCCAAGATACAAGATGGCCGAAAGCACAGAAAAAATCCTGCAATACAGAAACTTTCTTTAAAACTGAAAGCAGCAACATAAGAGTGTAAAAACATTACATCCAATACTGTCATCAATGTAGCTTTAATAGTTATAAAACTGAAAAAGAAGCATTGTATCTACCCACTACTATTCTTCTTCCTTGACTTACAAGTTTTATTCCTGATTTTTTTTGGCTTTTAAGATACAATTCTCAGACAAAAGACATCACAGGACTAACTGTAAATTTGCAAAGATTAATTTCTGCTTGCAATTCCTTTCCTAACATTTTCCTGAGCATGTCTTGAAGAAGGACATCTTGTGTGTATTTTACCCATCCTGGAGCCGTCACCTTATCGTGGTGGAGGGGTTTGTGTGTTCCAATGATCCTAGAAGCTAAGAAATCCGGGGCTTCACGACCCTGGTAGCGTCACCCATGGCAAACAGGTCTTAGGTGAGGGACATGAAAGAGCACGGCTAAAAGACCCCTATGATGAATAATATAAATGAATGTAGGCCGGGGCCCCCATCTGGAGCCAGGCCTGGAGGTGGGGCTCCAAAGCGAGCACCCGGTGGCCGGGCCTGCACCCATGGGGCCTGGCCGGACACAGCCCGAAAGGGTAAAGTTGGTCCCCCTTCCCGTGGAGGCGGGGAACATTGAGTCAGGGTGGACCATGTTCCGTGCCTCCATTGCAGAGGCGGCCGACTGGAGCTGTGGCCATAAGGTGGTTGGTGCCTGTCTCAATTTACCGGTTGATCACGAGCTGTGGGTCGTGACCCAAAGAACAAGATCCCGGATACAAGCGGCCGAAATGACCTTCCTCCTCAAGGAGTCCGGGCGCTCCCTTAGAGATAGGGTGAGAAGGATCACAGTAGAGCTGCTGCTCCTCCACATTGAGAGGAGGCAGATGAGGTGGTTGGGGCATCTGATTAGGATGCCTCCTGTACACCTCCCTGGTGAGGTGTTCCAGGCACGTCTCGCCGGGAAGAGACTGCGGGGACGACCCAGGACACGCTGGAGAGACTGTGTTTCTTGGCTGGCCTTGGAACGCTTCGGGATCCCCACAGAAGAGGTGGATGAAGTGGCTGGGGAAGAGGGAAGTCTGGGCGTCCCTGCTAAAGCTACTGCCCCGTGAACTGACCTCAACTAAGCGGAAGAAAAATGGATGGATGGATGTTTTGAAGAATACCAGGCTTTTTTTCTTGAAGAACAGGTCATTCAAGAAAAGGTGTATTATCAAACTGCACAATAGCACTGATGATTCACTTACTGCTTCTTGGTAGCTGGAAGGAAGCCAACCATCTCCATGGCCTGCTGTAGTCTTTCAAAGTCATGATGCAGATCCTCCTCATCTTCTATCTTAAAGTTTTGCTACAGAAAATAAACAATGAGCGAGTGTGAAAACACAATGCCAAAATGGACAGAAAAAGAGAAGAGTTGTATGAACAAAGAAACAAACAAACAACAACAACCGCTTGTAAATATTAAGAAAAAACAGTCAATTACAGTTTTACTATGACATGCTAACTACTGGATGAAATGCAATGATAGGGTTGGGATGCGGTCCCATACATCCTACCTGCTTGAGGTAGAAGTAGTCTTCAGGTGGCAACAACTTAAACTCTTTCCTTTCCTCCTCTGAAGCTCCCAACAACAGGTAGTAAAAGACGTGATAGTTCCTAAAATAACAAATTGTGGATAAGATAAACTAAACGCATAATACTTTGTTTTATATATATATATATATATATATATATATATATATATATATATATATGATGTACATGAGTAATACAGAATATGAATGGCCCATGCTTCAGTTAATTCATGGTTGTTAGCTTCAATCAGTCATTTTATTTTTATTTTATCTGCTGAGTTATTATTATTAAGAACTTGTTCATCCGATCTGAGTGTTTAGATGTATGAGGATATTAAGTCTAAGGTCATACATCATATGCAACTCCCACAGGACCCTTGGGGAAGTGTACAAAGAGGCCGCGAAGGCTAGACAGAGGGAGGGAGCGAGGTCGAGATGCCGCATGTCCTCACCTCTCGTTCTTCTCTCTGGAGACCAGACGAGACTTCTCCAGGAGATACTTCTCCACCACAGCACTGAAAGAGAGCATGAAAGAGTGGTAAGGAAGAAGAAAAACTATGCGCATGAATCACTTAACACTAGAGGTCACCATGTGTTTGTGTGTGTGCGTGCGTGCGTGCATGTGTGTATGTTCAGGTCATGTAACAAAGTGGACTAGTAAGAAATGAGGGAGAAACAGGAGGCGAAATGAGAG